>NC_049185.1:2970462-3325374 GCF_009769625.2 Cygnus olor | reverse complement strand
GATAATGGCAACGAACAAAGATGGCAGCTGCTTTGTAGGGGAACAGATTTGTGGCAAATCGAGATAAAATAAAGAGGAAGGAGAAAGGAGTGTATGGGAAAAAAAAAAAAACGTGCAGAGGAACGGGGGAAAGTAGGGGAGAGGGGGAGGAGGAAGGAAGCAGCGTGCGAGCTGTCAGTCCGCGGGAGCATCGCGGCGCTCTGATCTTCTGCGGGGCTGGGGGGGGGAAGGAAAAGCAGCACGAGAGGAAACGCAAAGGCAAAAATCAAATGCAAAAATCATTTTCAGGCTCCTGGTGTCATGGGTGCAGATAAGCGCAGCCACCGAGGCTGTCAGGCTGGGGAAGGACGGCGGGGGCTGCGTCGCCGCCTGTATCGCGGGGTGCGTGTGTGTGTGCAGGAGCACGCCTGCCGTGCCTCCGCTTCCCTGTGCCCACGCACCTGGCCTCTTTTGGTCCCTCTGATTCTTTCCCTTGATTTTTGGGGCAAGAGAGGGGGGCTCATCCCAGCTGGGGGGTGTGACGGTCACACCGAGCATCCCTCCTGCAGCGTGCCCAGGGAGCGCAGCGGCCACTGTCCCCGCTGACATGCCCTGCGAGCAGAGGGGTGCATGGGGTGGGGAGGTGGAGGCTTCCAGGGATGGGTTACGCGGCTCCAGTGCTGTGAAAGTATAGATGGGGTTGGCAGGGAGCGCAGGGAGCCGGCTTGCCTCCTTTCCTGGAGCCCCAGGGTTTGCACTTGGGGGTTTGCACACAGGGATTTGCATGCAAAGGTTTACACACCATGGGTTGCATGCAATCACTTGCACACAGGGATTTAGAAGCATGGGTTGCATGCAAAGGTTTGCACACCATGATTTGCATGCAAGGATTTGCACACAGGAGTTTGCACGCAGGGGTTGCATGTAAAGATTTGCATGCAATGGTTCACATGCTTGGCTTGGCATACAAGGATTTGCATGCAGGAATTTGTACACACAAATTTGCACGCACGAATTTGCATGCAGAGGTCTGCCTGCAGGAGTCTGCGCACACAGTGCACTCAAGTTTCCACGCCTGACCCTGCACACAAGCACCCACCAGCCCAGTGTTGCAGGGACGTGAGCCCCTCGCAGCACCCCCCCCCCCCGCAGCTCCCAGATCCTCGGGACCCCCCTAAAACGTGGCCCCAGGAAGCACCCACCGAGGGGGTCACACACAGCGCTTGGGATGCTCGCTTGTCATCCTGAGCAAAGGGCGGATCAGAATCAATTACAAAAAATAAATGAAAAGGTGCCCCTTATAATTAAAATCCAAACTTTCTTTTTGGACAGAAGCTGGAGGTTTTAATTCGAATGAATTACATTTTGCCTTAAAAATTTAATTGAATTAAAATTTAAAGCTTAAATTATGGCAAACCTATGTTAAAGCCTACATTTAGCAAGATCTATTCATATTAAAATTAAATACATACGTACAATTTTATATGTATGTATATATGAAGATAGCTGTACATATTTGCTGTTGAAGTTTTAAGGAAAGTTTGACTGAAAGTCTGCTGCTAAAAACTTAAACCTTGAAGTGCTGCCATGTTTTTTTGCTATCAGAGTGCCAAGAGTTCGCTCTTCTGCTTGGTTTTCCCACGTGGCGGTGCTCAGCACCCGACCGGCCCACGTTTTGAGGCAGAAACACGAGGTTTTGTCGTCCTGGCCATGAACCGGTGCCGGAGGTGATGGGCTCGCTGCAGGCACCTCCAGCTTGTACCAGGGTTGGTTTAAAAGGGAAAACTCACGTTTGGGTACCGCAAGACCTTTTGTTGTGTAGATTCTGCTTAGTTAGGGCTTGTTAGTGTATTATTAATAATAATAATAAAAAAAATCCTGTTTTTGTACATATTTAATTGAATTCTGGTTCCCACCTTGCCTGTGCTTGATACAATGGGGTGCATGCCCTGCTTTGTGGGATGGGGAGCATCCTTTCCATTTTGGGTTGGGGAGAATCCCCTGTTTTGAGGGATTGGGAGCATCACCTGTTTTGTGGGATGGGGAGCATGCCTTGCACTTTGGGATGGATGACATCTCCTGCTTTGTGGGATGGGGAGCATCCTCTACGTTTTAGGCTGGGTAACATCCCCTTTATTGTGTGATGGGGAGCAACCTCTGCATTTTGGGATGGATACCAACGCCTGCTTGGTATGACGGGGAGCACCCTCCGCATTTTGGGATGAGGGGCGTCCCATGGGGCAGGGCTGGGGGCGAGTTCAGGCCCAGCCCCTCTCGATAACCTCCTGGTGGGCCCGTGGAGAGCTGAGCCGCCTAATCTCCTTATCGCTGCCGGCCTCAGCCTCGGGGCTGGTTATCTCCGTGGATAAAGGGAGAGGGACACTGCACAGCACCTAGCCCGGCACGGGGCCCCCCCGCTAATCCTGCCGGGGCCGTTCTCCCTTTATCCCCCTCCGCAAATCCCCGGCCCCCCGCGCCCCCTCCACGCCTGAGCAGCACCGGGACCTCTTATCGCCCGCACCTGCGGTGGGAAAAAGGGGCTGGGGAGGGGGACACGGGGGTGCCGAGGGGCTGGGGGGCTTCCTCTGTGCCCCTCTGGGCTGCCTGCCAAATAAATACCTTAATCACTGCTGCCAGCCCCCCCCCCCATGGAGCGGGATAAGCCCTGCACATCGCTGCTGCACGCAATGCTCCCGGTGTGTCGCCTCCCCTCCTGGCCCCCCCCAACCTTTGGGTCCCCTCCTGATGCACACACACACATTTTCCCATTTCTTTCTAACCCCATATTTCCCTCTTTATTCATTTTTCCACCCTGCAAATATATATTTTTTGCCCCCCCACCTTCCCCCATGCCCACTTCTCCCTGCTCCCACCTCCCCTCCCTCTCCTCTCCCCCAGCCTTCCCCCTCTCCCCTCCCCATTTGCTCTTTGTCAGGCTGTTCTCCATCCCTCAGCCTGCCTCTAATTTCTGATTAATATGTTCTTAGCCAAGGAAAAGAGAGAGAGGGAGAAGGAGAGAGAGAGAAAAGAAGGAATCTTCTAAATAAATCATTTAGTCATGTGAGGAGCTAATCTCCAAGTGACGGCCTGTGTTTATCTAGTTTTTAGCAGTGCATGTTAAATAGTGATAGGGGACTAATTTTTTTTTTTTTCCACTGGAGCTGCTGTGAAGGGATTTTTAACTTCATTTCCCAGAAAGAAAAATGGTGAAAGCAGAGATAAGGCCCCCGAGCAGCTCTGCCCCTGAACTGTTAGCCGGTGCAATTAAACACCGCGCGGCAGAAGGGGCAGCGGGGCAGGGGTTGCCAATTACCCCACGCAGGGGGCACAGCTCTGCCCCCACCCCCCCGGCCCCCCCGGCCCCTCTGCCTCCTCTCGGTCCCCCATTTGAGAAATCTGCTCCAAATGGCGATGTCTTTCTGGGTCCCTTCCCATGGCAGAGGTGGCCAGATGTATGGTGCACCGGTCCCTGAATGTGTCCACCTTTAGGTTTTACCTCTGGGTGAATGGTAAACCCTTATCCCCCCCCCCCCCCCCCCCCCCCCCCCCCCCCCCCCCCCCCCCCCCCCCCCCCCCCCCCCCCCAGGGACTCGACACCCTGCTGAAATCTCTTGTAGGTTTGTCCTTTGGCTCGTTTTCTGGAAGAAGAGCTTGGTTTGGTCTCCTCACCCTTCTTCCAGCAAGCTCACCAGTCCTGATTTTGCACTGATGTGGCACCAACCCTGCCCATATTCCTGCCTAGTTTATTACATATTATTCTATATATCTATAAAACTATTTATTCCACATATAGATGATAGAAGGGGAATGTATCCTGAGCCCCACAGGGCTGGGATGGACGAGAAGGTGCACCATGAAGAAGGGGAGTTACAAGCCACGGGCGCAGCTCAGCACGTTGGAGAGGACCCAACCTCCTTGCAGCGCCTTCTCCAGGTGTTCTCCAGCCCCAGGAACGTGGGCTGCTGCAGGGAAGCATAAAAAAAATCCCCACAGCCAGGGGCTTTCCCAGGAAGCCCCCCAGGAGCCTCCAGACCATGGGATCCCGGGTGGGCAGAGGCAGCCGATTCCCACCAGGAGCCACCGCAATTAAGCCCCGGTAATGAGGGGCTGCGTTGAGGGGAGGCAGAGCGGTAATTTAAATGATGGCCAGCTCAAATACGGAACGTCTAAATGTTCTCTCGGAGAGATTTATCTGTGTGCGGGCCTACCTCGCTCATTTATTTCGTTAAGCAGCTCTCTATGTCCCGGCGGGCGGGAGGAAGGATGCTCGTGCACGGCGCCTGGCAGGGCTTGGGTACCTCTGTGGGCACGAAGCATCCCTTTATGTACACCCAGGGAGCCCCAAAAATCTCTGCCTTCCTCCCCAGGCATGGCTTTCCCTGCTTTTTTCCCCACCCGGGGGGATGGGAGGAGGAGGGATACTGAGCTGTGGGGTCTGCAGCCCGAAATGTCGGGAGGTGGCCGTAGGTAGCGGCCGCCTGCCCTTAAATCCCTCCTCGCCGGTGACACCGGCTGCGCTGCCTTTGTCTGCAGCAAACAGCTTCCCACCATCACGCCTGTTTGTTTTTTTTTTGGGGAAAAATCAATTAAAAAAAGCCGGATTTCTCCAACTTCTTCCTCTCCCACCGCCGGGGAGGAGGAGAAGCCACGCAGGGTGCTGCAGAGGGGATGCACGAACCCTGCAGCCCCGCTGGAAGGAAGCACCCCCCCCAAAATAAAACCAGTTTGCATGGAAAAAAACACTGCCTCGCTCCCCTTTCCCATATCCCCCACCCCTGGGGGGGGGGGGCACAACACGGGGACCCTTCCCCACGGCCACCCCCGGGTCCCCGCTGTCCCCCCGGCTGCTCCCTGCCGCCGCGTCCCTCGGGCGTGCGGCCGCGAACAGCTGTCGGAGAGCTGGGATCTAATGGCTGCCTGGAGAGCAGTTAGCGGATAATTAATATTTGCAGCACAGAGCCGTGATTGCTCTACGTCTTCCTCCCTGACAGCGGCGCGGGGATGCTGGGGACGGCGAGGCGGGGGGCTCGGAGCCCAGCCAGCACGGAGGGGGTGCCCCAAACCCTTGGGCATCCTCGGCTGGGCATGGGAAGGCAGGCAGGAGGCTGCCACGGCTCTCCATGGCAGCACGGGGATGGGATAGGAAGATTTTTTTTTTTCCCCCCTGGGCCATCCTTCCCCAAGGCTGCGGGGCTGCACGCGTGCTGCAGGGGTTTCAGCAAAAAGCAGGCTGCTGGAGGGGCTCTGCTTCGGCACCGTGGGATTTTACCTTGGTGCCTGTGAAAACCCTCCTCCTCTTCTCCTTTTCCTCCAGTTGGGTTTGTTGCATGTGCAGAACGAGAAAAAAAAAAAATAATAAAAAAATAAAGAGCCTAAGTGAAGGGCCAGCGACTTCCCTGGCAAAAATAAACCAGCATCCTGCCGGGATGCTCAGCACACCGAAACGCTCCTAGGGGTGCACAGAGCCGGCCCCCTCCCTGCACTGCCCAAAGCTCCTTTTGCAACCCCACAGCAGGGTTTGGGGGCAGCTGGGACAGGCTGGGCCCCCCAAAAAACTCAGAGCAGCTCCTTGCTATGTTTTTTTATCCTTTAAGCAAGAAAAAGCACGCTGGTGCCGAGCAAGCACGGTATGGTGGCACTGCTGCTTGCATCCAGAGCACCCAGAGACCCCAAAAAGCAGATTCCCATAACAAACCCAGCACGGAGGGGATGCGGGCACCTGGGGAGCATCAACCCCAACACAGAGTCCTCCAAACCGCTGCAATAAACTCAGGAGGAAAGGGCGAGGGAGAAATAAAAGCCTCCATGCAGCAGGCGGGGATTCTCTTATATTTCTTTTTGCTTTTCTCTCCTATTTTTTATTTATTTCTTGGGGGGGGGGGGGGGTGAGGAGCAAATTCAGCCATCTCTGGCTGCGAGCGTGTTCGCTGCAGCTCGCAGCGTGCCGTTAATTCCCCGAGCTGTTTAATTTAACAGCCCCTGAACATGCAGACATCATGCTGCACCTTGGCTCTTTGCGGAGCGGCCTGGGTACGCAGCCAACAAAGCCAAAAAAAAACCCCACAAACCCTGCCCTCAGGAGCTGCGGGGCGGGCAGGGATGGGCAGCCAGCATCCAGTTCCCATCCCGTGCCTACATCCGTCCCGAAACATTTCCAGCATCACAGCCCTGGTCCTGCTCCTGCAGCCTGGCACAGCCTCTCAGCACCCCTTCGGTGGCTTTGCACGGGTGTCCCGTGTGCCTCGGTTTCCCCAGGTGCACGGCGATGTGTCATTGCTTCTTGGGCATGCTGAGAGGGGTTAAGCCAGGATCTGCCTGGCCCCAAATGTTTGGGGCTGGAGGGCGGTGCGGTGACACCTGAACCAGGCGGGTTCCCTGATTGTGCAGGAAGATGGGGCTGGGGCTGCTCGTTGGCAAGAGGTGACACTGGAGGCTGGTGACACTGGAGGCTGCTGACACTGGAGGCTGGTGATACGAGGGGCTGGTGACACTGGAGTTTGGGGTTGGTCTTGGCTCCAGTGCCCGGGGAGATGCGGGAGGACGCGGGTTTCCAAACCCAGGACAAAAAAATCAGGGCCACGCCACGGCCCCAGCCGCTGCCTCGGATTGTCCCCAGCCAGCAGAAATTCAGGGCTGCTTGTGCCATCGCTCCCCAGCTTCAAAAATCCCATAAAGAGGGGCCGGCTGCGGGCAGCACCGCCCCGGCGAGGGGGCCGCAGGCTGCGGCTTGATCCGCTCGCCTGCAGTATTATCCCGCAGCCCCCCGAGCGCCTGGGCTGGCGCACGCGGGGGTTCACACCTCCAGAACAGAGCCTTATCTCGGTGCTTGGTGCAGGACAAGGCTGTTTTACTCCTCCCTCCATAACCCTCTTAGACTTAATCCCGTCTTTAATGCCGCTTGGAAGGGGGCTTTGAACGGCTGTGCAGCCTAACCGGCTCTGACCTCTCCGGCTGCTCTCGCATGCCCATTTGGAGAACTCCCGACTCTCAAAGAGATAACAGGAGCCCAGCAAATCCTCGCTGGGAAGCTAAAGCGATTGTCACACTTAGGGAAGTTTACTCGGAAAGCAAACTTAGAGCGGCTTCCCGGCCCCGGGGGTGGCAGGGGGGCTGGTATGCTCGCCCTCCCAGCCCCATGGAGCGGTGGTACCCAGCCCGGAGGGATGCAGTGAGCGGCTTTTGGGCACGGGAGCGAGGAGAGGAGGTGCTGTGGGTGACAAGGAGCCGGATAAAGTGGTGCAGGGGATGGGAACCGGTGCTCCGCCTCCGTGTGGCTTGGCCCTCGGTGCAGCGGCATGGTGATGCTTGGGGGTCCCCAGCACCGCGATGCACACCCGACGCAGTGACCCCCCCCAAAAAAAAATAGCACAGCACCAAAACACCCCGCTGTCACCGTCCCCAGTGCTTGTACCCCACCTCTGGGTGCTCCCCACCCAGCACCCCATGGCCAAGCCCTCCCCAGCGGCCCCGGGAATCGACACCTTTCTGTTCCGCTTCAAATTAATCAAAGCCACGGCCCCTATATTAATACTGCGGTGGGAATTAAAATCATGCAACGCATTAAAGATGTAATTTAAAATTAATAACTCATAATTATTTATCATGGCGTATCGGCGGGGCTATGAATTTTCTCCTCTCGCCCGGCGTTCATTTCCTTCCCTTTCCCTCTTCCTTGCGCCTCTAATAGCTGCCGGACCATTATGAATATCTGCGAGTGATTTTTGGAGACGCTCAGCTTCAGATAGACCACGCTCCATTTTTTATTTTATTTTTTTTAATTTTTTCAGTGCTTGTCAGGCTGGGTGGCAGAGGAAAGCCTTGGCTGTGGTCAGTCCCTGGAGACAAAACGCTCCTGGCCCGTCGCAACGCGCTCCATGCCCAAACGACGGCACGGCTTTGCTGCTGATGGCTTCGGATGCCTGGTGCGTGGGAGCATCGGGGTGGCTTGCACCAAAACCTGCGTGGCTACGGCAGCGGGGTGCCCTGCAGAGACCCCAAAAATCAGCGGCGACATCGAGGGGAAGAAGGAGACGGTGAGGCCGGCGCACCCCTGCCTCGCTCGGCCGGCGCTGCTGAAGGAGGGAGCGCAAATCCCCAGCCTGGCAGTTGGTTACAGCTTGCAGGAGGGGAAAAAAATAAAAAAAAAAAAATGGAGAGAAGCACGGCTCTGTCTCTTTAAAAATAAATAAATAGATAAAGACTAAAAAAAAAAAAAAAGCAATAAGTATATGCAAATGTGTTGAGCCGAACATCGCTGTCTGTGAAACAGATGAGGGAGAAAGTGCTTGAAGCTAGAGAGGAATGAGGCAGCCAGTACTGACCTCGGGGTTAATAATTTTTACTTCTCCATCTCATTCCCTCCATAAAAAAGAATGCGAGGGGGGAGGAGGGGGAGACGCTGCGCCGGGGGGGCTGCGGCGGCCCCGGGCACAGCGCCCATGGGTGGGCACGGGGGGACGGGGCACCTTCCCGCGCCGGTGCCTGGTGGAAAGGGAACATCCGAGGCAATAATCACATTATTTGGTAATCACGTTATTTGGACTTTATCTCCGCTGCCATTATTCCATCACGTGCGTTATTCCGTCATCTCGTGGCGGGCGATGACGGAGGCAAGATGCTCGACGCCACCCGGCACAACGGCATCGCCAGCTCTCCAAGGCGCTGATGAAACCGGCAACTCGATTGATGCGAATCTGTTTTATTTTTTTGGCAGAAAATCATGGAATTCCCACCAGCTTCAGCACCCGGTGTTGCGCGTGGGACTTGTGTCCCTCCCATACCCCGCCAGCTTTGCTGTGTTTTTCCACCCCGTGTTCAAGTATCGCCGAAAATTACCCCAAACAGGGAGGTCAATGCCTCCGAACGCACAACCGGCTGCGGGGGAGGAAGGGAGTAACACGCTCCCTGGGTTTCTTTGGGACAAGCAGTGATGGGTTTGGGCTGCTGCCTGGGAAGGCTGAGGGCAGGAGGGACAGCCCCAGCCCCTCGGGGCAGAGCATGGGGCCCCTTGTGGGGTTTTCCCAGGCGGGGTTGGCAGTGGGTGTGCAGGGAGAGGCCAGGGTGAGCGGGTCCTGCTTGAGGGGCCCTTGGGGTGGGCTAACGGAGCCTTTGCCCCGCTGCACAGGGGGGGGTGGCAGTCCATGGTGGCCTCTGAGGAGGTGCAGAAGGAGACCCAGCCCCGCTCAGCCCTTTCTCTGATGGTCTCAGGGGAAGGAGCAGGGGTGGCAGCGAGGCTCGGGAGCTGCTTTTTGCCAAGGGGTCAGCTCGGTGGAGGCAGGGATCCCTCCTGCGCTGCCAAAACCAGCAGCAGGTCTGGTGTCCCAGCAGGTGCTTGGATGTCACCTGCCTGCCCCCCACCTCTGCAGCGCGCCCCCCCCCCCCCCCCCCCCCGCCAGCAGCCTTGTCACCCCCAGCCCTCCTCGCCTGCTGGTAAATGAAAAGATCCTCGCTGAGCACAGCAGCCTGTCAAAGCCTGCAGCGCCTTCCCCACGCAAGCCTGCATCCCTCCTTGCATCCCTCCCTGCATCATTCCCTGCAACCCTCCCATGCAAGCCTGCATCCTTCCCTGCACCTTTCCCATACAAGCCTGCATCCCTCCCATGCAAGCCTGCATTCCTCCCTGCAACCTCTCCCCTATAAGCCTGTATCTTTCAGCATCCCTCCCCTACAAGCCTGCACCCCTCCCTGCATCCTTCTACAAGCCTGCATCCCTCTCTGCATCCTTCCCATACAAGCCTGCACCCCTTCCTGCAATCTCTCCCCTATAAACCTGTATCCCTCCCATACAAGCCTGCATCCCTCCCTGCATCCTTCCTATATAAGCCTGCATCCTTCCCTGCATCTCTCCCCTCTAAACCTGTATTTCTCCCTGCATCCCTCCCCTACAAACCTGCATCCCCCCCTGCATCCCTCCCTGCACCCTCTTCACCCCCTGCACCCCCCCCCCCCCCCCCAGGCACCCTGCCCGTTCTCCCCCTCCCGCATCTGGTGCTGAGCCGCGCAGCCCCTGCAGGACCCCTACCCACGCCCTCCCCATCCCCGTGCCCCCGTGTCCCCGTGTCCCCGTGCCGCCCGGCCGCGGTGGTGGCCGAGGAAGCGCCTCCTGCACCCCCGTGCTCGGGCGCTAAATGGAAGCGGCAGATCGATCCCGCGTGTGCCGAGCTGACACGGAGCCTCATTAGGGGTTAGTTTTCATCCTCCTGCTCCCTGGCAGCCTTCACATTATCCCATAAAATTTATTTACTATTTCATGAATACATAAGCAGCAGGCAAACGCCGGCTTTTTATATATTTACACTGTATATATTTCACGGGAGAGTTATGTGTGTCTCTGAGGCAGAGTGGAGGGAGCGAGAGGGGAGCAGGAGCAGAAGGAGAAAGCAGCTGTGAGGGAGGAGGGAGGGGAGATGGGGACGGATCCTGACGAGGGTGCTGAGCCGGATTTTGAGGGTGTTCACATCCCGCCGCTGGGGCATTGCTGATGGCTTTTTTGGGGCAAAAGGGGGGATTAAAAAACAGCAGACGGGCTGGATGCGCAGGGTTTTGGGGGCAACACACCCAGCTGTGGGGTTTCCAGATGTGGGGACCGACTGCGCCCTCGTTGCTCGCCCCGGTCATAGGAAAAGGGCTTTTAGGGGTGGCAGGAGCAGAGCTGTGGGATGCCCTCAGTGAGGAGTGAACTCAGAGGAGCCCAGCTGCACCCCCACCGTCACCCCAAGGGCTGCTGCGAGGTGCTGGCTCGGGGCCATTGGAGGGGGAGAGCGCAGGGTGCGTCCCGCGATGCTTGTCCTACATGGATGAAGACCCCATCCTTATCAAACCCCATCCCGTGTCCCCCAAAATGCCTTCCGTGTCCGTCTCAGTTGGCAGAGGTTGGCTCCCGGGGCTCGAAGGGGGGCAGAGGGACGGGAGAAGGGCCGGCACCTTCCCTCGGGAGGCAGAGCGGAGCGGAGATCCCCCTTTCCAGAGCGGAGGCGAGGGGAAAAAAAAAAAAAAAAAAAAAAAAAAAAAAGCCCGGTGGTGTTCATTTGAACCGCGCAGCCACTTGTAGCCTGATGCCATCGGAGGAAATAAGCAGCCAAGAGCCACTCGAATGGTGTGCGCGGGGAGGAGACGGGGACGGAGGCAAAACAAGAGCTGGGAAGGCAGGAGGGGGGATTACAGTCCCCCCCGTCACCCGTGGTGGAGGCAGGGAGCAGGATCAGAGCCAGGTGATTTTTTTTGGCAGATCCCACTGGAGACATCGGCGCTTGGTGTGCCCCCCAGCAGGGTGTGGGGATGCACGCAAACCCGGCAGCGTCCCCAAATGTCATCGCTGCTGGAGCCACCACAGAGCCAGCTCCTGGCCTCCCTCAGAGGAACGAGGGGATTTAATCCTCCGAGCTGCGAGGCTGCTGTGCAAACGTGAGCTCTTTTTCGCAAGGTGCCCGGTTCCTCCATCCTCTCCCCCCGGCACCACGTCGTGCGTCCCTGGGAGAAGGGAGAGGAACCGCGGGGAGGAGGCTGCGAGGGAGGATCGGAGCAGGCGGCCTCCAGGCAAGGCTGGCGAAGGCCAAGGGGGGAAAGGAGGGGAAAGGGGGAGGCAGGGGCGCAGAGGAGCTCCACGAACCCAGAAACCCACCCCGCAGCATTCCTCCGTGGCCCTCCCCGCTCCATCAGTCATTTCTGCGCCGCCGGAGCTGCGGCTGCCAGGAGCAGAACAAAGGGGGAGGATGGCCGGGCCTCCTGCTGGGGAGGTCACCGCAGGGATGAGGCCAGCCCTGGGCAGGAGGCCGAGGTCTTGGGCGCTTTCTGGACGAGGGTTGGGGTCCCCCACCTCGAAGGGGTCGTGATAACCTAACGTGGTGCTGCCGGTGTCACGCCATCCCACAGCCACCCGTCCTGTTCTCATCACAGCGCCGGCAGAGGTTGCAGGCTCCCCCTACTAAATTCAGGAGGTTTAGGGTAAAAACGAAGCTGCTGACTTCTCCCTGCACCGTTATTTTCCCTCGGGGGGAAGCCCTCCCTGCAGCAAGCAGCGTCACTGGGAGCTGCAAACATCAGCTGAAGGACGAGCGCAGCCTTTTGTGCACGCACCCATTTTACAGATGAGGAAAGGAGGGAAACGAGTGGGGCCAAGGGGCAGGGCGAGGGGACCGGGCAGGGCGTTTAAGCAGCAAACTGGAGACCTAAAAGGAAATAAAAACCAATCCCCAGAAGTGCTCAAGCGGCTCCTTAATGTTTGCCAAAAAATCACCTGCCTCGGCAGCAATACCTTCAGCTATCTCTGTTCTGGACCCATCCTCATTCCCGTCCGGCAGCGCTGGGGCCCTGGCTGCCGCTTCCCAACCCAAATCAATTCAGTGCTAATTTGAAAAGCAACACGTCCGCCGAGCCCCCTTCCTCCGGCGTGCTCAGACCAGCCCGGCGGAGCCCCAGCTGGCAGGAGGGGGGGTTCTGAGCACCACGACGGCAGCTCCTCCGTGGGCAGCTCCACCACGGGGTTCGGGCAGCCGGCCGGAGCCGCGGGACGCCTTCCCCGGGTGATGGCTGCCGATGGCAAGCCCGGTCCTGTAAGGGATTTGCGCTTTTGGTGTGTGCCAATTAACGGGATGTCGCCGTCGGCGCCGCAGCTGGGTCCCCGGAGCTCTCACGGCATCCCCTGCCTGCGCGGAGGCTTTTCCTTGGGCACTGCTGGAGGAACGAAGCCGCCCGTGCGCGCTGCCCGAGGGATGAGATGGAGAGAGGAGACCCAGCCGAGGTGGCACCCATCACCTCATCCCCCATCGTGTCCCGTGGGACCTTGCACAGTGCCCAGCTTCCAGGCCACGTTTTCTTTGCAGCAGAGCCACCAGAAGGGGGAAGGCTGCCCAGGCTCCCCGTGGTCCTGTCCAGCCCCATCCCACTACCCGGGCTCGCAAGCACAAACCCAGGGATTTTTCCGAAGACGCAAAGCCACCACCAGAAGTCACGCTTGGCATGCACGACTCGGCGCTCCTCTCGTTGAATTCCTAGCACAAGCCGATGGGTGATTGTTGCTCGGCTTCCAGTGATCACAACCAAGAGACAAAAGTTGGAGCTGGAATATTCATGGCCGAGCCACACTGTTAAAACAGCCAGGAAAGGTTTGTTGAATACATTCAAATAATTAATACATGTGAGAACGCTGCGATTCCCTCATTGCCAGTCCACAAACAGAAAGAAGCTAAATTCAGTAGATTAATATTTGTTGAGACTTATTAGTTTAGCTCTAATTTCATGATCAGATGGCATTTTCTGGAAGTTGAAAAGCAGGCACTGAAGATTTGCTGAACCTAAACCATGGCATTAAAGGGCAAAGCATCTCCGAGAGGAAAGGCTGTGCAAAGCCTGGCTCCCCCCGCAGCACAGGGAGCAGCAGCTTTTCTGCCTTACCCCACCTTGTATCACAGCCCAGGGTTTATAGGACTGGAGGGACAAGTGGCTCCTCCAGCTGGGGCTGCTCAGTTTGGGGAAAAAAAATGAGATCGCTCCCCTTTGGCAACGCTGTGACTTAACCCCCTTGTCTGCCTTGGTCGTGCTGCTGCCAAGAGCTTCCAAGGCCCCGTAATTCCCCGTCCTGCCCAGCCGGTGCCTTTCCTGCCCTGCCTCCTTCAGCTGAACGGGGAGACGAGCTCGTGAAGCATCTCAGCCAGGCGTAGTCCCCTGCGCACTCGAGCGAGCCCCCGTCCTTCCACAAGTCCCCGCCGAAGGTGACCGAAGCACCTCCTGCGGGCAGGTAGCAAGGCAGTGCAGCAGCTTTCTCCGGGGAGCCAGCCTTCCCGAAGCTGGGATGCCTCCTGGTTTAGTGGTGGCCGTCCCTGCACACCCCCAGGACCTTAGAAGAAGGTCCGGGTGCTTTGAACCCACGCTCGGGGCTGCCTGGGCAAAGCAGGGGCGCGTTGAGTGGTGCCCCCCGGGGCCGAGAGCCTTTGAGCTGCAGGAGCTCGCTTAAAGCCGAGCCCTCGTGCCCGAGCTGAGCAATTCCTGCCTTTCCTTCCCACCACATTGGGACCTCACCCGATGAACCCCGCAGCAGGAGCTCCGGCGTGGCAGCAGCACAAACCACAGCCGCCGGCCCCGTCTCCATCGCGGTTGCTCCAAGCGTGAAATCTGCCGAGCCCCTGGAGCCGGGCGAGGTGTTTCACCCCGCACACGGCTTGGTCCAGCAAAGGGGACTTCACCGCACGCCTCACGGAGCTGGGAAATGCTCGCCCTACAGCTGTGCGGGGTCCCAAAGAGGGCTGGGTGCCGGAGAGCTGACCGGGGCCGTGTGTGGATCCCCAGCTGCCCCCAAAGCCACCCATCTCTCCGGGGAACGATGCTCCGCTCTGGCTAACGGCACGCTGCATCCCTGCTCCTGGGGAAAACTTTTGGGGAGGGAGAATTGATTTTTGAGTGTTATTATCTTAATTACAGTGCACATTTGCTACTGCTGCAAAAGCCACAGTAGGGGCCCGGTGGCTTCGCACCAGCTGGGGAAAAAAATGAAGTAAAACCACCAAAAATTTTGGAATCATCGCTGAGATTCCAGCTCTGTTCCCAGGACACGAAGGCATCCTCTTCCTCCCATCTCACACACACACACACACACACACACAGACTGACCGACCGACCGACCGACCGTGGGTGCTTCGGCCTCAAGTGCCTGATGGGGAGGGTGAGGCTGAAGGCAGCGTCCCCCCCCTGCCCCGGCCACCCCGCGCTCGGAGCCGCCTGACCCCCACGGGTCCCCTCGCTGACAAAAGGCCTATCTTCTCTCCGCCTAAATGATTTAAATTCTAATCAAACATCATTTATGGTACATCTCGGAGCCGTCTCCCGGGAACTGCTCCCACGTGAGCCGTTGCCAGGGCAACCGGGGGGTCTCATTTCAGAAATGTCAGATTGCATTATTGTCTTCACACTTCTCTGATAACCCGGTGTCTCTGCCTCTCCCGCCGCCGTCCCCGCGGCTCGCGCCAGCCTTCCCCCTCCTCGCCTGCCGTCCCCGGAGAAAATCGCCGGCTCTGTTTCATTACTCGCCCTGCCTGCCCCGCCGACACCGGGTCCCCGTCGGACTCCCGCGGCGCGGTCCGCTCTCGTTTTATTGCTGCTGGAGAGGGAGAGGAGAGCTCGTTTGGTGTTGGGGTGGAAGGGGAGATGCTCCCTTCACCCCTCCGCTGCGTCCCTGCATCGGCGCGGTGGTACCCAGCTCGCCGGGGCACCTTGGGGATGCACGAGGATGCCCTAAAAGCCACTCAGAGGGGCTCGCACCGAGCTCCTGGGTGTGCCCAGGTGAGCCCCAATCTCCTGTAGCCATCTCAAGGGTTCCTGAGGGCACCTCCTGGCACACACAAGAGCCAATTAACCACGATCTGCTAACTATGTGGTGAAGGAGGAACCACTTCTCCCCACCCATGGTTCCTTGTGGGCAGGTTAAAGCAGCCGGAGGTCAGCAGACGCTTTTCGTTATGGTCACAACCACGTCTGGCACAGCCAGGTGGAGCAGCCACCAAGAGGCACGGAGAGCGGTCACTAAAAACCAGCACAGGCATTTCATGCCGCGTGAGCCATCACCTACACATGGTCTTTAGCCCTACGGGCAGAAATGGCAAGCCTGTCCCCATCTCAGCACCTTGCCCTCAACGTGGTGCTCACACCACTCACTCCGTCATAGCCAGGATATCTTGCGGCTCCTTGGGGCACCAACAACCCAACCCAACTCAACTCAACCCAACCCAACCGAACCCAACCCAAATCAACTCAACGCAATTCAACCCAATGCAACTCAATCCAACTCAACCCAACTCAAACCAACTCACCCAACCCAACCCAAGAAGAGCCTATACAAGCTTCAGGTTCCCCTTGCTCCCACGTCTTCTAAAAGCATTGCCAACTCCTCAAGCCATTTATGCTGCTTTGGCCCTTCTCCATGCTGTGCATACCACTGAGGTCCACCTCCACCCGCACAGAGATCCTAACTTTTGCCTCCAGCCCCCAGAGGCCAATAATTGAAACCACGGTCCGCTGATGAGCCTCTAACGAGGTTCGGCTCTAAGCTGTCCAAACCCAGCTGAGCTGGGTCCAACACAGCCGTGGTTTTCACGTGCCATCAGGGACAACTGGCTGAGCTGCTGGGAATTTGGTCCTGGCCGGAGACAGTGCTGGTTTTACAGCCCCAGGAAGGGTTTAGTGGGGAGCACAGAAATGTTCCAAGAAGCTGGGGACAAAATGGGGGTGTTTTCATGACTACTCTGCCACTGCTTAGGGCACTGGGGGGATAAGCTGTGTGGGTGGTTGGGATGGGACCATGCACGCTGTCCCTGCCTGCCCCTGGTGCTGAGCTCCTCGGCCCATCTGCCAGCAGCACTGAGGTCTTCATCACCTTTAAATCCCTACGAGCCCAGGAAATACTCCCCAGGAGAGTCCCCACCCAGGGCAGGAGGATTTGGCCCAACAGTCCCAAATCCCTTATTCTTCCCCCATTTCCCTGCATCCTGCCCTAAGCACGGTGGCTGGGAAGGTGACAAGGGGTGTCCCTGACGAGCTGGGCCGGTGGCGGTGCCGTCCCCGCGTGCGCTGTCCTGCGTCCCATCTGCCGGGCGCCCCGGCTGCCTGATAAACCCCTAATGAACTCCCAACACCGCCTCTTCCCAAAGAATAAACCAGCGCTGGCCCAGGCGGTTAATATTTAACTGAATAAGGGCCATAAATATGGAAAATGGGACTTTTAATTAAATAAGCAGCTTTTAAAAGGGCCCTTGGGCCGAAGCGGCTTTTGTTTAAATATGATTGATTTGACATGTCCTTTCCCTCCCGTTTTTTTCTCTCTCTTCTCCCTCCCTCTCCCTTTCGGTGCAGGGATGGGAAGCGGGCTGCTCGTCCCCGTCACGCCGGCTGCAGGGATCCCGCTGGCCTTCCCGTGGTGGGGGCAGAACTGGAGGTGTCCTGCTGGAGTGGAGCCACCAAAAGCAGGGGCACAAGGGGTGGGTTTCGGGCCGAGATGGGTTCAGAGGAGCCCAAGAACTCCCTGGCTGCTGCACAGCACTGTCTTTCTGAGCTGTGAATCATCCGGAAGGAGCTACAGCTTGTTTAACCCTAAATGTTCTCAGAAGGGCCTCTGTCAGGATAAAACACCTCGACCAGAAGCGATGCCCAGAGCCAGGGCAGGGACAGCATACAGTGGTCACTTCCCTCTCCCCCGGCTTCTTTTTAAAAGCTGTAACCCCCCAGGTTTCATATTTTCCATAAATGCCCTCCTCTGTAGGAGGCTGAAGCCACAGGGATCTCCTGGAGAGGATCCCAAGTGTTTGCGCATCGCAGAGCACCCTCCAAAGAGCTTGGGAGGGGAGGGAGGGGAAACTGAGGCACGGAGCGGGGAATGACTGCCCAGCACAGCCAGGAGAAGGATGGACCCCCCAAATGTCAGCACACATGGAGCTCAGCTGTCACCGTGCAGGTCTTACCAGCTTTGCTGTTTGATGCTTGGGCTGTCCTCGTGCTGACGACTCCAAAACCTCCCAAGGGGACCCTGTGGGGGTGGCAGGGGGGGCAGGTCCTGGGCTGAACGGCCACAGCGTGCAGGAACCAGCGCTGGATGAGACCCTCCACAGCCCCCGTGGCCCGAGGAGCATCTCACGATCACCAGATTTGGCTCTCTAAGAAAGAGGAGCTGGGTGAAAGAAGCTGAGCCACCCTGAAGTGAACATTGCACCAGGACCTGGTGGAGCTTCACCCAGAGCCAGCTGAGCTCCCCGCCTTCCCCTGCCCAAAGGCTTTCAAGGGGTCTGCAAAGCCCAACAAGAAGCCCACAAAAAGGTGCCCTGGCTCCTGTGCTAGATGCTGGGGGTGCCAGTCGGTGCAGCCCCGAGCTGGGCTGCCACCACGAGCAGTATTTGCTCCCTACCCGTTCATCCTGCCTGTTTTCCGTCTGTCGTTCTCCCCCGTCTATTCCCCATCGATACCACACGCCTCGGGCTCCCTTCATTCAGCGCAGCCACGCCGAGTTTCAGCTGAGGGAGCACAGAGTTAATTATCTCCACAAACTACTCGGGGGAAGAGAAGTATTCCCCGGACCTTGACCTGTTGCTTCAGTGGGATTTCATGTGAGATACTGTGAAATGGGGGCGGGGGGGGAAGTGAGCCGGGGGGAAAAGAGCAGGTTATGCTTCCCGTCACTTCTGGGTGCCTTTGGGTGTGAAGCTTTAACCAGGGATCACTGGATTTGAATATTGCCAGGGTGCCCAAAGCCGGGTCCTCACCCCGGTATCCCACCGATTTGTGAGATCTTCTCCCCCAGAAACAGCCCCCATACCTGGTGAGAGCATCGACACCTGGGACAAACACAACTTCTCCCTCGGCTTAAGCATCCCTGGGCCACTGGTGACAACTGGACCTGCTTCAGAACCCTGCTCAACGCAGGCATCGCCGGAGACCTCCGAGGGCAGGCTGGAGGAGCCCAGCAGCGGTGGCACGGGCAGGGCTGTCCCCCACGGGTCCCTTCCACGCACCCTGCTGTGGCTCTGGCTCCTCCATGACACACAAAATGAGGTGCAGGAGGACATGCTTTAGTTTTAGCTCGTTTGTGGATAAATTGAACCGTGTACCTTAGCCTCACGCCTTCGGCAGGTCGCATTCCCCGCAGGGCTCGTCCCACCCGAGCTCGTCTGGGTTCCCTGCCTCGGGTGTCATCGCCCAGCTAAGACCCTCTCCAGGAGGCCAGCTTCCTTCTGAGCTGCCTGCCAGTGACGCACCCTTTGTAATTATTCATGCACATTGCTAAACATTTCCTCTTTTCCCTTTAAAGCACGCGAGGCACTGCCTAGATCAGCTGGTGACGAACGCGCACGCAAAACAGCTCCTCGTCTCCCCGCCATCCCGAGGCACCTCCAGCCTTGGTTGCCCTCTGTAACACTGCACAAAGTCCTGATTTTTTCTCCCTCTGAAATCCAGGCACATCTCAGCCCCGGTGTACAACATCTGAACACGGCACCACCGCTGGATCTGCCCCCAGTACCAGGCAGCAGGGAGTGCAGTGCCAGGGACAGCAATCGACCAGAGCCAGGTACCCACCAGGCAACACCGAAACTGGCAAAGTGATTTTATGAATGGGGGGCTAATGCTGGCATATAAAATTGTAATTCCTGAGGAATTACTAGCAAATATTTCCGTGAACCTCAGTGCTTGGTCCTCAGCAGCACGAGGGCATCGTCGCTCTGATGCTGAGGGGTCCCGGGAAATCCCAACCCAAACTGCAGCCAAAATTTCTGGCCAGACCAGGCAATGAGTGACATCAGTGGGACTTTGGTGGATTTGGGCACGTGAGAAAAGCAACCAGGACACGGCCGGAGAGCTGCTATGCCACCAGTCCCAGGCTGGGCTCATACCTCGCTCCTGGGGAGACCAGGCAGAAGGCAGAGCTCACCGTGGCACTGGAGAGACCGGGAGGTTTTGTAGGGATTTTTTTTTTTTTTAAGGTATGCGGTTCTCAAAAAAAAAAAAAAAAAAAAAAGGCCCAGTGTTTGCAGCCAAAACGTGTAATCTGTTGCAGTCCTTGTCAGACAAAACAGTTTTGCCGTAAGACAGCGATTCCCAGAGGGGAAGGGGGCGAAGTGAAAATACTTTATCAGCTGCGTACATATGTAAAGCGGTACCCTGGTTGAAAAGCAAAGCCTCTTTCCCTTTGAAAGCAAGGCAGGGAGAGACGGGAGGCAATTGCCTAAGAGCAGGGACAGAAATGACACAGGCACAAAGCTGAATGCGGCAAACCCCAGGCCTCGGTCCTAAAATATGCTTATCTCCCTATCGGGTTGAAATAACCGCCGGGCTGTGGGGAGCGCGGATTCAAAACCAAATCCAAACAAACCCCAGCTTCGGTCAGTTTTGGAAAACTCTTTAAAAACATACGCGTGGCTTTTAATGTACAATTCACGATTTGATTCGGAGATTGAGAGCAAATTCTGCCGCAGTCTTTAGGGTCGGCGGGGGGCCTTGCGCCAAGCGTCCGTGTCCCCAGGGCGCTGTGCCAAAAAAATGTGCTGCTTTGGGAGGGTCGTGCTGCTGCCCCGTACCTGCTGCTGGTTTCAGACGAGGTCCTGGGGCACAAGCTCTTCCTCCTGCTCCGAATTCAGGGTCTGTTTAAAAGGCTGAGAGCTGAGACGTGTACATCAGCCCTCTGCTTCGCGGGACGAGCAGACTCAGCGGCAACAGGTGTGCTCGCCGCCGAAAACCCAGCGGTTTTCTCCCTCTCCATCCATCAGCGAGTGCCCTGAGAAGAGGGAAATAAAATGAATGGCGTGCAGCAGCTACCCGTCACCCCTGGCGAGACGGAGACCGCATCTCGAGTTTGATTTACACGGATGGGGATGGGCACGGGAGAATTTAGGGGGGATGCAGGCGCCCAGCCCCGTCCCCCGGGGGGACGCAGAGCCCGGGGAGGGCAGGAGCCACACGTGGTGATGCTGACGGGCAGAGGAAGGTAAGCAAAAGGGCTGGGGGAGGGAGCTGGAAAAATAAAGGAGAGAAAGAAGAAAGGGAATCAGGAGAGGCAAGGGGGGCAGACGGAAGGAGCACGCGCGCGTGCCCATCTGGGCGCTGCATCACATTGAAATTGTCCCGCATTAAAAATTCACCAGGCAGCGAATTTTCAAGGGATTTGTAGTAATTAGATGACAAAATGCTGGCAAATCTCAGGCTTGCCAAAGATGTTACTCAGGGGTCAAAGACTCGACACTTTTGGCTGGGTAATTTGTAAGTGTCAATCACACTCAGCCATCAGAGGGAGAGCGGGGATCTAAGGGCTGCATCCTAACGAAGTCCAACGCCTGCCTGCAGCCGCACTCGCTGCCTCTTGCGAGGGACTCGAGGCACAGCAGCGGAAACACGGAGGCTATATATATTTATTTTCCTCCAGAAAAACTTCCCACTTTTCGTTTTTCGGGTCGGTTTCTAGTAGGAGGAGCGCCTGCCCTGGTTTTTGGCCACCAGGCGAGGCAGCTGCCCTGATCGCATCGCGCCGGCGCATCCGTCCCGGCCATCCTGCTGGGGGATGCAAAAAGGATTTGAGAAATGGGTGGTTTTCATCAGTCCTGCTGACATGCTCTTAAAATTGCCTGTAGGACGGGCTCTGCGTTCCTGCCACCCCGATGTCTGCCCCTAGCTTGGCTCTGCCCAAACCGGCCGGGTTAATTCGGACACCAGCGGGGTTGTCCCAAACCTGGCTGCTCCCGTGCTAGGGACCGGGACCCGCTGCGAGTTGAGCGCCTGGAGCCTCAGGGAGAGGAGAATTAACGGGTTTTCCACTCCATCGTTTAGAAACCAGGCCACGAAATGGAAAACTGAGCACTCAAGGTGTCACCAGAGCTCGCTGCCCTGGCCATGGGGTGAAGGCTCCACGTGGCCAATCCCACGGGGCCGTCCCCTGCCCTTTTGGGGGAATTTTGGCTCGACCCGTGCGAGCCCCGACACCAGGGCACGCAGCGCTGCGGTGGCTGCCCCGGCTGCTTCAGTCTGCCAAGGACTGGCCTGCGATTGCCTGGAGTCGCAGGCTCTTTGAGAATCAAACTGCCCCAAAGCAGGGCAGCATCTCCCAAGCACAGCACCCCTCCTGTCCCAAAAACCCGGCTGAGCCCAGGATCAGCCCTGGCACCGTCCCAGCACGTGAAGCCTCTGCAAAGCCGCTCAGCAGGGAATTACCAGCACGATGCCTGGTAGGGGAGACAGTCTACGGGGCTGTCCCGCGATGCTAACTGAGGACAGGCTTCACCAGCTCCAAAAAAAATCCCCTGAGAGCGCCAGTGCTCTCGGGTTTAGGTTGCTGGAGAGGCAAGAGCCCAAATGCCTCTCCATCCCCCGTGCTTATGAGGATGTCCTCGTTCCACCTGCGAAATCCCACCTCTGGTTTCGGACCGCAAGGGGAGGTTTAAGCTGGAGGAAGGGATGGAGGGATGCAGGGAGGGGCACGGCAGAGGTGGCAAGGGGGAAAATTGCCTTCAGGAAGAGTTTCACGTCGTTTAGTTTGAGTCCGTCGCCGTTCCTTGCTGGAGGACACCGGGACCACAAGACCTAGTAACTCAGCCAAGCGGCAGCGTGCTGCTCTCCAGCCATCGTGCTGCCCTATATAAGCGAGCTGAGGGGACTGTAAAAGTGGCTGTGGGTTTCTCCTCAATTTAAAAAGTCATTTAGGCAGCTGCAAAACACTGCCTGCCAGCAGCCGGGCCTCGGAGGGGCATCCTGCCCCTAACCAGGCAGCGGCTGGGTTTCGAGACTCTATTATGCGGACTTAAATAGCACTAATTATGGACCGAGGCACCCAGAGAGCTGCAGAGGTGCTTCTCACTATTCTTTCTCCATCTTAATGCCACATTTCTCTTGTTTCCTTCTTTGTCGGTGGTTCCCTTCATTTTCAGCACCAGGGGCCATAAAGCCCAGCGCAGGTTTTTCCTATAAAGTGCTGATTCTTTATAGGAAACCTAACCCCCACCTCGACCGACCGCACTGGGTGAGCGAGGACAGGGGACTCTTCCCTGTCCAAGGCTGCTGGAGGTGGAGCAAATCCCAAATGTGCGTGGCAACGATGACAAAAAGGCCAAAAAACAGCGGCACAAGCCTGGAGCCGGCGTCCTACTGCACGAGAGGGCTGGCGAGTGCTTCAGCCACCTTCGGAAAAGGATGTCACACGTATCGGGATGCTGTGAGCATGCTGCTCCTTGCTCCGTGCCCGGCTCCCGCCCCTCTCTGCGAAAAGGCAAAGGTTTTAACCCCACCTTGCTGGAATTTGCTGGCTGCTTTTGCTCCGCTCCCGAAGCAGCCCTCGGGAAAGCCCGGGGCTCCCCAACGTGCCCCAGCGCGGGTGCGGGTGGGAGAAGGGACTGCCCCCGTCCTCCGAGAGCCCTGGGTCCAGCAGCAGGGTGAGAGGCAAAGCCTGACCACGGCGAGAGGCTGCAGAGGAGAAAACTGACCCACAAGGTCCTGGGGCCACGAGAGAGCCCTGATCCTAATCGCGCCTTGATCCTAATTGCGCCCTGATCCTAATTAAGTGGCACGAATTACGCGCCGTGGCACGCTGGGGTCTCTCCAGGACCGTGCTCCTACACAAGACCAGGGTGCCAACTGTCCCATGGGATGACACTGGCCGCTGCCAGCCAGCTTTAGGGGGATTTGGGGTGCCTGCCCCTCCTGGGGCTCTCCCTCTCCTGGCTGCTCCCGCACCCCGCTGACAGAGCCTCGCGCTCCTGCGCCGCCTGCTTTGCATATCTCACCGATTCCGGTCACATCGTGCGCACATATGCCTCAGCCAACGTTGTTGATATTCTCTCTCTGCCTCTCTTCCCAGCTCCAGTTTGGGGTGAAAGCCTCCCTTATTAGCCAATTTGGATACCCCATTTACTGTGAATTACTGAGCCTGATTATTATTCATGAATGGATAAGTCTGAAATCTCAAGCCCTGCCATGCGGTTTCTCTCCCTCTCAAATGCATATATTTAGGGAAAACAGGAGGGCAGCGTGTCCGTGTCACGCAGCAGCGCGCTCCGGAGGAAGGAGAGCTGGGCAGGGGCTCCTCGCTGCCCCCTTTTTTGAACACTGACTTGTTCGGGAACACGGTGGTACCGGGCGAAGAGCAGCGAGACCCAGGACAAGGTCCGGATGCGCTTAACATTAAGGAGAGAAATTCATGCTCCCCAAATCCCAGCAAATCTCCAGCAGCATCCACGAGAAGCGACCCCATGGCAATTTGAGCTTGCTGCTGTTCCCTTCCAAGGGGGGGCCAGGTACCAGGAGCTGCCTTGGTGGCAACAGAGCCCTTAGGCATGGTGCAAATATTTGAGTGCTGGCTGCAGGAAGGGGAAAAGAGGTTTGCAGTCGCCCATGGAAGGAGGCAGGGAAATCAGGGGCTGAACAAAAGCAAGCCCCGGCTGCCACGTAGCAAAGTTTGCAGCACACCTGCACGCACAGCGGGGCGCTGCCTCCAGCCGGAGCTCTGCAATGGGGAAACCGAGGCAGCGAGGGGTGGTCCGAAAGCACCGGGCAGGCGGCAGCTCTGCCCCAGCACTGCTTCTGCCGATGGAGCAGCAGCCGAAGTGGGTTTTGTAGAGCCCGAACCTTTACCGTGTGCTTCCTGCTCAGCAAGCCAACCTCAAGCGTATGCAGACAGCGCACTGGGTGAGCAGGCAGCCAAGCTGGGAGCGCTGCTGCTGCCGTGCCAGCACGCAGCAAGAGAGGCTTGCGACGGAGCCGGCAGCAAGCAGGGCGCAGGAGAGCCGAGCTCTTCCCGCGGCTGGCCAAGGGCTGGCAAACCTGCGGCGGGGAGACGTGCTGCTTGTCCTCCGGCGACCATTCCTGGAGCCCCGCTCTGCCAGCAAGCCTTTGGGGAAGGGTTTTGCAAAGGCGGCGTGGGACGAGGGACAGGAGGAGAGCTGGGAGACAGGAAGGAAACCATCTGGATGCGGGCACGGGGCTCCTGTGCCCTCCTGGGAGTGGGGACCAGCAGCACGCAGCCCAGCCCGGACCCTTTGGGGTTCTCTGCCGGGGAGGTGACAGCTCCCTGAGGCCTCTGCCAAGAGGCAGCACCGAGGAAAAGCCGGCTCTCCTTTAAAACCCTGCGATTCAGCAAAGAGGCTGAGTTTGAATAGCATCCTCGTCCGATTCCAAAGGAGCTAAGGACCAGGGGGAGACCATTTCCCATAACTACGTGGACAGCTACAAGAGTTTGCATTATTTTATCGTTAGGATCGTTTCAGATCCAAGAAAGAAAAAAAAAAGGCAGTGGGGAGTGATGAATTCTGCGCAGACCTACTTAGGCTTTCGGTTTAATTCAAGTTAATTAGCAGATATATGCTCGTTCTCGGAAAATTCCCATTAAACCTGCTGTAATTTTAGGGTGCGGGACGTGGGATTCTTCCTACGTAACAAAGAAGCCGAGCCTTTGCTCGCGGAGTAGGAATTAACTCAAGCCGTTCTCCGGCGCTGCAATCAGCACTTTCACAATTAACGTGCGGGCAGATATCTGTACACACATACACAGCCCCCCCCCCCCGCACACATCAAACAGATTTCCTCGATACCAAATTGCCTGAAAAATTAACCAATGTCAAACTGCTCAGCGAGATAAGTATCATTAAGGGAGAAAGAAAATCTTCATTACGTTTGAAGGTACGGAAAAAGCCCCTCGTGAACGTCCTCCAGCCCGATCCCAGCCACGGCAATAAGGCGTTTTAAAACGTATCAAAGGGTTAAATTAATTTTCATTAAAATTTAAATTTGAGAAGGCTCCTTCTCCCTCCTCTCCTCCCTCCTCCCCCTCCGAACGTTTGACTGGCAACCATTTCATATTTCAATCTCGGCAGAACAAATTGAATTAGATGTTGAAACCAAACTCTGCTCTGTTCTCTAAAGCCTACATGCTCTGCTTGCGCTAATCCTTTTCGGCGCTGCTGCAGACCTCAGAGACGCTCAGCAAGAAACCTGCCCCGCCACAGAAGACAATGAGGGGAGGAAAAAGAGGGAAAAAAAAAAAAAAAACAAAAAAAAACCCACAACACGGGAAATCCAACCCGAACCTGCAACCCTGCGAAGCTCTGCTTTAATAGAGGGCTGGGGGAACACGTAGGAAGGGACCCGCTCGGCTCCTCCGTCCTCGGGGCAGCTCGGGCCAGCTGGGCACGTTTTTGTTCCTCCCTCCTGCAGGGTGCTGAGCCATCCTTCTGTCTGATCCTGCTCCCCTGCCCTTGTACCTATCGATATATATATATATAATTTTTTGTTCTTTTACCTCGAAGCATTTTTTCCCATGGATCTTGGGATGGTTTTCAGCTTTCTGGCGGTGCTGTGCGCCTCCCATCCTGCCCCCATCCTTGGCTGACCTGATTCTTCTCCAAAGATGCAGAGCCCCTGCTCTGAGCTGCTCAGAGACTCACCCCGAGGCACGCGACTTTGCTCCCCCCTGGTGCCACCCCAGGACCCCACCAGGAACGCTGGGCAAAAAGAAAGGTAAAAAACAAACAAGAAACAAGATTCCCTCACTCCACGTTGGGCGTACGGCCATTTCAGCTGACTCCCCCTTTCCTAACGCTGCTCCAACACGTGTGCCTCAGTTTCCCCAGAAAAGGGGCAGTGTTTGGGGCTGGGAAGGGGCGTTTTGGGGCTAGGAAGGGGCGTTTTGGGGCTAGGAAGGGGCGTTTTGGGGCTTGGAAGCAGCAGAGCTCTCAAGCAGGGAGCGCCAGCTCCAGGAGCTGGGGAGGTTTGCAGACACCGTCCCCAAGCGGTGGCAAGCGGGCCGGGGGAGAGCAGGGCAGGGGGGATGTGCCCAAAAAGCTGGGCTCGCCGTGCCTCCAAGCAGCGCTGGTGCTGCTCCGTCCCCTCCTTCCTCCTCCCGGCATCTCGA
Source organism: Cygnus olor (assembly GCF_009769625.2). Taxonomy (NCBI): domain Eukaryota; kingdom Metazoa; phylum Chordata; class Aves; order Anseriformes; family Anatidae; genus Cygnus; species Cygnus olor. The sequence goes on along the minus strand of NC_049185.1, from coordinate 3,299,036 downwards.
GAAGGTGCTGGCAGCACGTCCATGCGGAGGCATCCTTAAATCAGAGCTGTTCCACGGGAACAAATGTTATCTCCAGGCCCCGGCACTGACTGCAGACGCGCCGTGCGAGGCAGGCAGTTATTTAACCCAGCTCGTTTTACTCCTGCGGTCACGCAAGCACCTTCCCTTTCATCAGGAGGGCCCCGCTGCTGTGCCTGTGCCCGTGCACGAGGCAGGAGGACGCATTAGCAGGGTTATTGGTCGGCTCCGGGCCCAGACGCGCTCTCTATTCAGGAGACAGCGGTGCCATGGGTTTAACAAAGTCCGGTTAATAGGTGAGGTTATGAGCATCCCACTGCTAGGCGGATTGGTACCGCCTCGCAGCAACAGGCAGGTATTGCCGGGAGGAAAACAGCCTCGGCAGCACTGATGTGCATCGCGCACGCAGGCACACGTGGGCGAGCACAGGGCGCTGGCACGGGGACAGCCCCGAGCCCCCGGTCACCGCCACGTGTTCGGCACCCTTAAAACCGGAGCTTCCCGACTCTCCCGACCCCAGCAGGATCCGCCCGGGGGTCTCAAAAGGAGGTGGGGGAACTGTTTTGGCTGTTTTCCCTCCGTGCCCATCTCACGTGGCGAGCCAAGGAGGAGCGGCCCACCTGCTCTGCCCCACGTGAGCACGTCCCTGGACGCTCCCAGGAGCCTTCTCCTCCTCCCCGGCACCTCTGCCCGAGGCGTTTTGCCCTGCAGGGCCAGCTGTGCCCCGTACCCACCTGGGCGGACGGCAGGCAGCTGCCGACGACCGGCTAGATGGCCTCATCTCTGTTGCTCTCCTCCTCTTCCAGCTGCTCCAGGATTTCACCCAAAACCTCCGAGCGTTTCCTCTTCTTCGGGGAACCTGGGGAGAGGAAACAGAAAGGCGAGGATCACAAGCCAGGCCCACGCACGACCGCCACCACCTCCAGCCCTCCTCGTCCCCCGGCGATGCCGTTTCCATCTCGCCAGCTGCCCCGGCAGCGCGGCACCACGGAGTGACTCCCCACACCTCCTGCACCTTTCCTCCAAGCCTTCGCTGGAGGCCAGCGACGCCGAAACCCTTCCCACGGAGCCCAAATCACCCACCCCACGCCCGAGAGCGCTCGCAGGAGCCCCCCCAGACGCACGGCAGGACGCGGATACCACGCACACCCTTCCTTGGGGAAGGGACATCTCTGCTCTGCACCCCGCCACCGTCACCACGGCCAGTCCCAAACCCCCCCCGGGGGGCTGCCAGCCCCCGTGGCGCCGAAGCCATTTGTCCCCTGTGCCGGGGAGGCCGGGGACTGCCTCGTCTCCGCCGGGCAAGAAATGCCCCCGCGGCACGGCAGGAGCCGCCGCGCAGCCCCCGCTCCCCCCGCGCTCCCCAGCCAGCGGCTCTCGCTCGCGAGAAGCACATGGAGAACAGCTGTTTAAATCCTGCTTTCAGACATCAAAAGCCTCGCTGGGTTTCTCAAACAAACAAACATACCGTAGGACTGAAGAAAAGGTGTAAAATAAATAAATGGAACAAGCTGTGCATTTTCTTTTAGTATTACAGCTGCTGCGGGAGATAAACAACAAGTAAATGTCACAAAACATCAATACAGAAGAAATTAACCTGACAAAAGCTCACATCCCCCTCCTCTGCCTCTCCTCCCCCCCCCCCAACTCGGAACAGTTTTGCATTTCTGGAGTTCCCATCTAATGATTTTTATTTTTCAATTAATTCCTTGACAGAGCGCCAGAGCCCGCCTCGCTCCCCGCCGGGGGCTGCGGGGACGGGCAGGGGAAGGGGGCGCCGGCTGCCACCCCCCCAGACCCGAGGCGCTCGGCTCTGCCCCGCTGAGATGCCCAAAGACACACAAAAAAAGGGACGGTCGAGGCTGGAGGAAGGCGCAGCCCCCGCTGTTGACCCTACCCGTTACTCTGCCCTCCAGGCTCCTGCTCCCCCGGCCATCCTCGTGCTTAGGGTTAGGAGGCGAATAGGGTTAGGTGAGAATTCCCCAAATCCGTGGCAGGTCTGGCCTTGTCCCCCCCCCCCCCCCGCCAGCCCTTCCACACCAGACCCCAAATGCCCCTTGTAGGGTCTGTTCACTGCCCCCATCACACCCCAGTCAAACTGTATGGGTTTAGTAGGAGAGCACGAGCATGGGAAGAGGTTGGATGGCTCTAGATTTGGGATCAGAGCTGCTCCTACCCCTAAACCCACCCCAAGCCAACCAGGAGACTGCACATCCCCCCGACCACAGCACCCGAACCCATCAGACCCACAAGCAGCATGGGGAAAACCCCGACCCCGACGGCCCCCCCCAGCACCGGGGAGCCCCGAGAGCGACCCGGCGCCTGCCTAACGGGGAGGAGAAAAGGGAAATAAAACGGAATCAAACAAAACCCAGGAGGGTGGGGAAGCGAATTGGTTCGACTTCCGTTCTGCTGCTCCAAGCTGGTTAAGGTTTGCCCGCTAACGATCCCATTTGCTTCCTTTAAACAATAGCCAAGGCCGGCGGGGGTGGGCCGGGAGGGGGATTACCACGGGATTAGGACGTGGCAGGGTTGCGGATGCCACGCTAATCCTGCAGGGTTTTACTCTCTGGCTACGGCATGTGTTTGCATTAGTTACAGATGCTCCGTAAAAAAAGAAAAAAAAGAAAAAAAAAAAATAGGAGGAAAAAAAAAGGAAACACAAAGGGAGCCCAAAAGGACGGGAGGTGAGGGTGGGAGCGCAGCCGAAAGGAGAAAGGAGCCGCGCTTCGGGGGGCCTGGGTGAAGGAGGAGCAATGGGGGAAAGGTTGTGGGGTTGGGGAAGCCCCTTCCATTCCTTTCCCTTTCCCCTTCCCTTCCCTTCCCTTTCACCCCGCAGGGCCAGGCCAAGCACAGAGCAGGGCTTCCCCTACAAGCCCCCTGGGCTTCCCCCTGCAAAACCCCAAGGGGACGGGGACGGGGGTGCACGCTCCCGCCTCGCTGCCCCCCTCTTCCTCGCCCTCTCCCACCCCAAACAAGAGGCAGCTCGGCGGGCAGGCAGCTCCCCCCCGTTTCACCGCCCGCCCCATCCCGCCGAGAAAAAAAAAACCGAGCCGTCCCTTCCCCTTTTTCCCTTGCGCTCGGCGCAAAATTCCCCATCTGTCAATTTAATTCTTTGATCGATGGGAAAGAGCAGGAAAAAAAAACGGCCCGGCACAGCTGGCTTCCCAAGTTAGCCCTGGCAGGAGACCGCCAGCCCCGCTGGTGACGGCTGAGCGCAATGTTTGCGGAGCGCAGAGAACACAAGTCGATAGCAATTTAGCCGGATTGGGAGCACGTACCTTCCCTGCACGGAGCGCGGGCTCCCGGGAGAGAGGCGGCGCCGCCTCGCTCGCCGACGTTTCCCCAGGCTGGAGCTCGCCGACGTTTCCCCGGGCTGGAGCTCGTGGGCTGCAGCCGTCGCCCCACGGCCGGCGTGCGGCGGAAAGGGGGGAGGAAGAAAAAAATGCAAGGAGGGGGGTGTGGGGGGGGGAGATCGGTGCGGTCCCGAGGGTTGTAGGTGAGTGAGGGGAGGCGGGAGGTTGGGACGTGGGTGCTGGGGGCCTGGAGGGGACCCCAGAGCTCGCCGACGGGCGCAGGGCACAGATGGGATCCGACCCTCCCTGTGGTTTGAAGGGTTTTATGGTGCCCGTGCGCCCTGCTGTCCCAAGGGGATTGGCACAACGGCCCCTGGGGATCAGCCCCCTATAAAACGAGGGTGAAAAGAGGCTGCCGGTGGCAGGATTGGTGCAGCCACCCCGATGCAGTGCTTGCCACGGTCCTGCTCCATGGGACGGGCTGGATTAGCAGCCCCAAAGCCGACCAACGTTCCTGTGGCTTCTCTCCCCACGTTACTGCACACAAGTCCCTTTATCCACAGCAGCATCCAGCCCTCCCTGCCACCCTCGTGGGCTCCCCACCACGCTCGTGGGCTCCGCAGCCACCTCTCAGCAGCAGCTCCCGCGTTAACAAGGCGTTGCGGGGCGCCATTAAACCCCAGAGAATCCAAGCGGGGTTTTCCCTCCCGGTATAAGACCCTCCTGCGTGAGGCTAAAGAGGAGGCGTGCTCAGGAACGAGAAAAAAGATTTAAGCTCTTAGCTACTGAGCTCGGAGGCAGAAGAACAGTGATCGGGGTCGGGCGGCGGGATCCCGTCCGGCAGCATCACCGACCCCACCGCCGGCAGCGGGGGCCTCGCTTCGCCCTGGAACGTTACAAAGGCACAGAAGGAGCCATGAAGAATGACCTGAAAACCCCACAAAAGGGGAACGGAGCCCACTCCACTTTATTGCACCTATTAGACCGACTGAAAAGATGGCTCCGAAGCGACTTGATCGCCAGGACAGACGGCGGCAACCGAGGCGAGATTTAGGAGGCCAGACCTGGCTTTGACCTAATGCAGAACAGCAAATTGAGACCCGAGGAGCCGAATCTGTGTAAGCGGTGCCTAGAAATAAGGTGCAGAATTGCAGCAGAGAGAAGTGGGCGGTGGGACACGGAAGATGCTCCGTCTCTCGCGGCCCAGGAAGCGTTTTGTTGCTGAGCCAAAAATGCCAGGGCTGACGGGGAAGATGCTGGCTGGGGGATTTGGGCTGCCGCAGCTCGAGGCACCGGCCTGAAAGGTCAGCCTGCTCCTTCAGAGCTGGGGATGCAGAAATCTGGTGGGCTGGCAGCGAGACCCACACAGTGAGAAGGAGCAAGGTGAGGTCGTTCCACGGTCAAGCCAAATCTAACCTTGGAAACCCCTGCGCATCGCTGCTGCGCCCACAGCAAACCAAAACGGCACAGAGGAAAAGGGAAAGGGAAAGGGAAAGGGAAAGGGAAAGGGAAAGGGAAAGGGAAAGGGAAAGGGAAAGGGAAAGGGAAAGGGAAAGGGAAAGGGAAAGGGAAAGGGAAAGGGAAAGGGAAAGGGAAAGGGAAAGGGAAAGGGAAAGGAAAGGGAAAGGGAAAGGGAAAGGGAAGGAAAGGGAAAGGGAAAGGGAAAGGGAAAGGGAAAGGGAGGGGCTTTTCAAAATACTTGGAAGAAATGTGTCCCGAAATTGATGCGAGATGGGGAATATCAGCGCTCTTTGTCCTGATTCACCCCTTCTGTAGGTGAAAAATCCTTGGGATGCTCCCTGGTGGCTTTCATTTCTGTGGGATAACTGGGAAAAAGAGGTGGGAGCAGCAGAGCCCACGTGTCAACCTGTATTGCTGGCATGGCACTGCCAAGGTGACGACAGAAACATGCGACACCCCTGCAGCAAGGCCAGCAGCTCCCAGCAGCACCGTGGTTTGTGGCGTTGGAGGTCCAAAGGTCCGAAAGGATCGTAAAGGCTTTCAGAGGGGAGAAAAAAAACCCAGCAGGATGGCAATGCTCAATACCACAAAGACGGTACGGACGGCAGGAGGTAATGCTGCGTGTGCTCCCCACCCTGGGCTCTGCCCGGGAAAATCAGCCTCCGGGTAAGGTGGGGAGGCAACGGGGATGCGAACGAGCAGCCCCACGGTGGCTGCAAGCAGAGGCAGCTGCAGTTTTTATCCCTATCACCTTCCGCACACCCGCGGCAGTACCGGGGCAGGGCACGGCTCCCTCCTGTCCTCGGGGCCACCGAGCGCCGCTTGCGGAAACCTCAAGACCAACCCAGCCTCGCCATCCGGAGAGGGCACTCCCAAACTGGCACCCGAAGAACAAAAATCCCCACAAGGGCGGCCGGGGAAAAGCTGTGCCCTGCTCCCAGTGCCAGGCAGCTCTCGTGCCCGCCCCGCAGGGGCTTTGTCCTGGAGATCTGCTGCTGGCAGATCCCGCTCGGCACCGGGATTAGCCACCAGCAGCTTCACGGCGGAGACGTGTGTGTGCAAGGCAGGGCTGAAGTCATTGGATATTATTTCTCTCTCTCTCTCTCTCCCCTCGAGACGGGCTGGAGAGCAGAGCTGCCTGCCGTCTTCAATCCTATTTCCAGCCCCTGAAGACGGGCGGCGATAACCTCGCTCCTGTTTTCCGTCCAAGCCCCCGGAGCCACCGCAGCTCCCTCCCAAGGCTGCAGCCCTCCCGGGAGGCGCAGAACCTCCTCCTGCCGCGCTCCGCATCCCCGCCTCGGCCAGGAAGGCACCAGACAGGGGGGCCGGGGCGATGAAAACAGAAGTGAGGACGTGAGCTGAGCCTGGGGTAGGCGGCAGAGCTCGCCAGCAGCAGCCGGCACCTGCTGCCAGTCTGCACCGACAGCAAAGCCAAGCCCGTTCCCCCCGCCCAGAGCAGAGGAACAAGGGCAGGAGGAGATCGCACACAGAAAAGGGGTGCACGGAGCAGCACACCTGCTCCCCTCTCCCCCAGGACGGAGATTCACGTTGCTGTGGACGCGCACCCGCTCTGGGCTGGGTTCTGGGGGGCACATCCATCCCCTCCCAGCAGCGCCCATCTGCCCCGCTGCCTCCCAGCGCTACGTGCAGGGTATTTTACGTGGCTGGACACCGCCGTGCTCCTCCAGGTCTCCTTTTCAGCGCCGTATTGGAGCTCAGCCCGCGGCTCCCAGCCCTTCCAGCTCACCACGTGCCCCTTTGCTCCACTCCTGGCCCCATCGCACCCCCCCTCGTCCCTTCCCCTGCCAAGCCGCCTCTTTCCCAGCCCGCCCGTAAGACTCAGCACCACGCACAGCGCTTCACCATCGTGTCACCGGGTCCGGCTGGAGCTGGGCTCGCTCATTGAGCGAGGTTTGCTGCTTTCCCACCTCGGTGCATGGCAAAACGCAGCCCCAGAGCTGCTCCTGCCACCCCCCCGGCCACGGGCATGACGGAGAGGGGAGGCGGGGAAGGGATGCCGCAGGGGATGCAGGAGGAAGAGCATCGATCTCCAGCTCAGTCCTCCAGCCCAGGGGAGCCCTTCCTACATAAATATTTGCCAAGCAATGCATTTGTGCCTGTCGATGGCTGTCAATAGGAGCCCGCGGGGCTGTTATCTGCCGAGCTGTCATTCTCGGGCACCTGATCCAAACGGCACTCTCCGGATCTCAACCCACGGTCAAATTATTTGTCCTTTTAAACCGGGTTCCCATCCTCTGAGGGACCCCACTCCCCTCCCAGGTGCCCGTCTGTTAGACGCAGCCCTTGCTGGGAAGCCGACGGGGTTATCTCCGCGCAGCTCGCTGCACTCACGGTGCCACCAAGGGCGCTCGCCCCCTGCCCTCGCAGCCTGTCCCCACCTACCGAGCACCCTAGGGCGCAAGGCAGGCAGAGCAAAAGCATCTCAGCTGGCACAGCGATGCCTCAGCGCTGCCAGCGCGCGGGGAGTTAACAGCCTCACGTGCACAGGGAGAGCTGTCAGACAAAGCATCCTGCCCGGATCCCTCCTGCTTCCCCCCGCGCAGCCCTCCGCCGCCTCCAGCTCCTCTCCCGCAGCAGAGATTTCCTCCAGCACAGGCGCAGCCTCCTCCTCGGTGGGCCGTGCCCGCCTCTGCTGGGCGAGACCCCCTGCGTTGGCACCGCCGGGGCTCCAGCATCCATCTGGCAGCCCCGGCGCGGCGGGGAAAGGGCCGGCGCGGAGCGGCGGCGCGTGCCAGATGGGCCGGTGCCAGCCAAGCTGCAGTCGCCGGGCCAGAAGGATGCTGCTACGTTACCGTGGAAATGGTCTGCTGTTTTCCGTCTCAGGGCCTCCACCGTGCTCTCCTCCGTGTCTGCCCACTCCAAGACCAGCCTCCGGCCGTACAGATGCGTGCTGTGGCACAGGGCGTCGAAGGCTTTCTGCAGATTAAAAGGGGGGGGGGTGGAAAAGAGAGGAAATAAAAGCAGGCTTGCACGAGGAAAAAACAAAGATGTCCCTCCCTCTGCCCTGAATCTAAAAGGCCACCACAGGACACCCTGCTTCGAGCACTTGGCTCTGACGGCGCAGGATTCATCTCCATCACCGGCCGTGACTCCATCATTTATCTCCCACATCCTTGCAGAAGAGCAAGTACCCGTCGCGATTCCTGCTGCTCGCAGGGGAGCGGGCTGAGAGCCAGCACGGGGAGCAGCTCAAGGCTGGCTGCAGCCCTGCGGCACCCTGGGACCACACCTGAGCCAGGAACACGGGGCAATGAGCTGCGCCCACAGGCTCCCTGCGTCTGTAGGCAACCCACAGAAACACTCAGGCAACACCAGCTCAATGCAGTCCCCATTTCCCACAGACTTCCAAGAGAATTCAGGTCTGGGCAGGATCGGGCCCATCTCACCAACATACAAACCCTCAGGTCAGTAGTTTCATCCCCAGGGGCCCGAAGTGCTCCAGACATCGCGATACGTGGCTGGGCACGGGGCAGAGCAAAGGAGCGCAGGATGCTCTTTGAAAACCCTCAGCTAGGATTAGGATCAGGTAAATACATCAGGTCTGGAAACGCGCATCCACGGAACAAACACGGCTGCACACAGCATCCCTCTGTCCTCACATCTGGAGGGCCCCGAAGCAGCGCTGATGTAAGGGTAAGGCTGGAAGAGCCACGGCCAGTCGGTCCCACGGAGGTGCTGAGGCCATCCAGCGCCACGGGCAGGAGCTTGGACAGCAGCACGAGCGCCTTTTCCAAAGGTTTTGTTGACAACAGAAGGAAACGCGTCGAGTTAATCATCCTCGCTGCCCGCTTTTTGGGGTTTGGTTGGAGAGCCTCGTCAGATCTGGGGCAATGCTGAAAGCAGAAGGTTTCTCTGCACACAGGGCAAAGGCTCAGAAGTCTTGAAGAAGTCTCCAAGCGAGGCTCGCCCAGCAGTGGCTCTGGATGGCCGAGGCTGTCCCCAGACGGCACGGCACGTCTCCAATCCTCCTGGAGGCACCTTTGGGTGCCCAGCGCTGCTCCTTGGCAGCCAGGGCCGCCCCGGAGCCCCATCCCTGGGGGCTTCAGGGCCCAGCTGCCCCACGGAGGCAGCAGAAATTCCCCGCGGGGTGAAAGCAGCGCTCGCTCTCACCAGCTCACCGCGCCTCCTCCCAGTCCGACTGCTGGCCGAGGGCTGGGGGCCGTGCCTTTACCCCGCAGCAGGTTCTTTTGACTTCCTCAGACTACAAATCTCCAAACAGAGCATCTCCAGGGACCAGCTTTCCGTTGCCTGCATTTTCCCCTCCTTCTGATTCTCCTTCACTCACACAATTCCCCTTCATTATAAAAAAAATACAGCGCTGCCAGCTCCACCTTGCCCGGACCACTCGCCGATGCACCAAGACATCCTTCCACATCTGCCACCTCCCCAGACTCATGCCCAGCCCCGTTTTTGGGGTGTGCCGCAGCCTCACCAGCGCTTCTTGCAGCTACAGCTGTTTTTATTTGCCGCTGCTGTTGTTTTAAAGGCCTCTTTTCACTTGGAATGGTATCCAATTAGCAGAGCAATGCGTTGGCTTGAACAACCACCCGGGGGAGGCGGCAGCAGGGAGCTGCGATGGCTGTTTACGCTGGCACAAGGAGCCACTTCCACAGCCTGGCGAAGAAGCGCAGCTCTCATCGCCCAGTCCCATTTGTTCATTTCTACTTTTTTTTTTTTAATTTCTCACTACCTGCAGCACGAGGAGGAGGGAGGCTGCAGGACAGGATGCGGCCGCAGGACTGCCAGCCCCGTAGGGATCACCAGGAGAGGTCGCGGAGCAAGAGGGAAGGCTGGTGTTGCCATCAGCTCGTGTTGGATGGAAATCCTGCTGGGTGAAGCACATCTCCTGGCGGCCAGGTGACACCTCCCAGCCTAACGTGCTCCTGGAATGAGAGGCTTTGAACCCAGGAAGAAGCAAAGCGTGGGATGGCGGGGTGAGAGCACAGCGACCCTGAGCTGGGGCACTAGAAGAGGATCCACGCCCTTCAGGTGAAAAACACCTACACGTGTCATTTCCTTCGGAAACCAGCTGAAAAATAAAACTTACACATTCATGGCTTTGGGAGGGATTAGTACTCCTTCAGGGCAAAGCAAGAACGCACCGATGATTCAGAAGACAAAGGGACGAAGGGGAGAAATGCTGTCCCTTATGCACCCTCGTGGCTGGAGATCTTCCAGAGATGAGTAAATTCACCACTGCTGCTATTCCAAATAAAAAACTGGGCAGGAGAAAATTCATTTAACTACAGGAGAAATAGGAAAGGGAACAAGGACGAGCAGAATGGCTTTCAAAGCAAGTGGGGCTGGGGGCCTGAGATATTTTTGGTATCCTCCACCTGAGTGTCCAAAGACCAAGCTGTCAGAACAGGAACAGGGCTGGTGGCCGTCCATAAAAATGGGAAAAGACCTCACATTACTGCGGCACTGCATCGTTAAAGAAAGGGGATCGGAGCAGGCTTGGCATGTTGGAAGCACCTGAACTTGGTGGTGGCTTCAGCCTGGGCATGGCCTGAGCCTGGCAGAGGATGGAGAGGCAGAAGGAGCAGGGAAAAGCGGAGAGGAAGGGAAAAGGAGAGTGAAAAACGTTTGTGGGATTCAGAGAGGGAATTTCCAAATGAAGGGGGGACTGATGAACTTCTCTGATGCCTGGGACAAGGCAGATGCTGCTTTGGAGCTCATCTGCTGTGCCAGGGCACTGCAAAGTCAGAGATCGAGGGGCTGGACCACTGCATCCACCGCCCCTGAGCGCCCCGGCGCACCGTCCCTAAATGCTGTATTAATTTTGAGGACAGTGCTGCTCTGCCTCCAGATTCCCCCTTGCCCTATTAAATACTCAAGCCTCAGAGCCTCGGGGCTGGAGTCATTAGAGGGACAAAGGGTCAACAACATTAGGAGATTGATAAATTTCCCTTCCTCACAACAAACAGTCCCAACTGAGGATGCTCTCCGCAACGCCAGCTGCACACAAGGATTTTTTGCATGCGCCTTTTTAAAGGGCTGCCTGTCTTTCCCAAAAGGGCAATTCCTATTTGGAGACCAGATGTATTTTTATATTGACAGGGGAGAAAAGTGGAAACTCGGCTTCCAGTTAATAGTTTAAAAATAAAAACAATCCCCCGCCAATTCTGCACGGGGAACTTCAGGAAATGTATCAAGTGGTTAAAGCTTCCTTAACCAGAGTTCATCTGCTATTGCCAGCGAATCGAAGGTCCCCTTCTCAGCCCCCAAATGCCGTGCGCTCCCAGCTGGTGGTCATCTTGTGCTGGAGATTTAAAGCCAAAGGCTTGGTCAGCAGGTATGCAAACCCTCTTTGGGAATACGATGAAAGCAAGGTATAAAAACCCACCGTGTGCCGGGGACTGGGGCAGCAGGATGGTACCAGCTGGTGGGGAATTACGAGGCCGCAGCCCTGAAGCTCCCGCTGCAGAAAAACTCAGGGTCCTGGCTCCTTTCTGAATCGCTGACGTGGGTTCCTCCCTCTTTCCTGGCTTAGCACACGTGCTGGGATCTGCTCAACGCACAGCCATGGCGGGCAAGGGGACGAAGCCCAGCCCGATGGGGCGGCCGTGCTGGCACACCAGCAGGGATTTCGGAGCGGAAGCCCCGCGTCTCCCTCCCAGCTTTGGAAAAACCTCCGCAGGCGCTCCCACAGCAGCTGTAATTGCTCAGAGAAAATGACAAACATGGGAGGTCACAGGCTTTAAATGCCCAACAAAGCCACCGTAACTATTCTATTATAAAAACATCATGTTTTATAAGACGCTTATAAGCAATTTCCAAATTACCACTCTGAGCAAAAATGTCATTGATAGTCCACAGCTATTCAGCTCAGAGGTCTCCGGGCCCACTCCCCTCCTCTCTCATTTCACTTAGCAATAAACTCTAAGCCAATTATGTCCGTGTTTACGATATTCAGGATCCTATTCATCAATACACGGCGCATCCTTTTCCAGACGGCCAGTGGAGTGTACTTGATGTGCCACTTGTGAGACAATTAAATCCCTCAAAGAGATGAGGGTAAAAAAAAAAAAAAAAAAAAGAGGAAGGAAGAAAAGCTGCTTTGCTGGAAAAGAGGAAAAACTCCCGGAGTGATCTTTCACACGGTGGCTTTCTCACCGCACACTCGTCTCTGGGGTCGGTGCATCCCTGCCTCTGTGAGCTCCGGTGGGGCGGTGGGAGCAGGAGGATCCCAGACAAGGGCCCTGCCAGAATCTCTCCCCCCCCGCCTGGCTGCGTTTTTCACCCAGGTGAGAGCAAACCCGACGAGAGACCCGGCTGGAGCAGAGGCACGTGCGAAAACCGCAGAGCAGGCAGGAGACCCACGCTACGAGGGGGCTCGCTGCACGACGTGCTGCTGAGCAAGCCAGCCCCGAAGGGGAGGACGAATGCTGAGCTGAAGGAAGTTTGAGTTCGGATCAATACAAGACTAACAAAGAAACTCTACGTACTGTGTTATAGGGGAGGTCAGGCTGGAACAGATGATCTAATAGTCCCTTGTGATCCTGGATCAATGAATCCTGTCTAAAAACATAAACACCGGCGATGCTCGCTCCCCCCTCCTCGCTCCTTCATCTCTGCTCACGGTCTTGAAAATTTGGAGTGGCTGCAGGTCGCTGGAGCCCCGTGGTACCTCCTCTTCAGCAGCGACATCCTTTGGCCCGCACCCACAACAGTTCCTCTTCCAGACACCGCACACTCCACCGGGCACCAGCAGCAGGGACAAAGCCCCAAAACCAACCCTGCGTCCTTCTACTGGCCATTGCATCAGGGACACCAAACTCCTGCCCTTCATGGCTCTGCCCTTTATGCCCTTACCTGCTGGCTGGAAGCACCGCCCAGCTTTTTACGTGCTGCCCCTGCCTCCTGCAGGACAGCTGTGCAGGTAGGCACAAACCCTCGCCGCGGCTAGATCCGCCTTTTCAGAACTGCTGAAAACTCATTTTTCCTTCCTAAAGAGCACTGCTCAGGTCCCCAGGATGTTTTTCCGTAAGGCGCTCTGGGAAGCACTTTGAAAAGCGTTATATTGTGATGGAGCTTCTTGTCCTTGCTGTGAGCCGCCTCTGGTTCCCCCAGCTCAAGCAGGACCGTGCGGGACCACTCATTTTATGGGCTACGACATCCACCTGATACCCCTGAGCCAGCAGCCCCGAGTGACAGCCCCAGAGCCAAGACCCACACGCGTGCGTGGGGCGATCTGAGCTGTTTGGTAGCTGGATGCTCGGCACCACTTCTGTGAGCCCTTCCTCCCACAGACAGCAGCTTGCAGGGCCGAAAGCACGGCATGGCACAGCACAACTGCCTGCCCCAACCGCCCTTCCCCGTCTTTTCCGCTGCCACAGAAGAAAAGCTGTTTGCTAGACAATCTGGAGGGTGGTCCTGGGTGTTGGTTTCACTGAGGGTGATAAATTAGCCAGATCCCGAGTGCAGGTAAAGAGAAAGAGAGCCTTCGGTGGCTGCCCACCGTGGGGGTTTAGCTTCATTGTGGCTTTGCTGGTGAATCCAACAGCCTGCATCGAATCCCTCAGCGGAACAGAGCCTCCAGGCTCCCTTCTGGCCCGAGACCAGGCAGGGACGGTGCTGGAGGGAGAGGAGACGGGGGCAGGTCCAGGTCTCACCTTGGCGTCCTGCTTGGTGAGGAAATCCACAAAGCCGAAGCCGCGGTGGGAGCCTGTCCCTGCCATCTTCTTGGGCAGCCGGACGGTCTTCAGCTCTCCGAAGGTGCTGTGAGGGAGAGAGGGAAAAGCAAAGACACTGAGACTGAGGGGAGAACCCTCTTCTTCATCCCAAACCGCGGCACCACCAGTTGCAGACACATTTCAGGCTTGCCAGCCCCGAGGACTAAGGCAAGCCGTGGGCAGTGGCCGCTCTGCTTCCCTGTAAGCTCCACATCCAAAGCATGCAGCGACAGCTGAAAGCTCCGCTGGGATTTCAAAGGCCATCCTTTCTGCTTCACAAAGCAAAAACCTCCTCCAGTCTAACCGCTGTCCTTCTCCTCCCTCTAGATCTGCGGAAATCGAGGCCTCAGCCTGCGTGCCGTGCCCTGCTCAGGGTGGGCAAAGAGCATCTCCGCGTTACAAGGGGTCAGATCGGATTTATTGGCACTTCAGGACACGGCCACAAGTCCCAGCGTGGCCTCGTGGGGTCTTTTCCTCCTTCCAGAAGAGCTCCTCTGCCCCCAGAGCCTGTCCTGCACGCCGTGCTCGCAGAGGCCCCATCCCTCCGCTGGGCACCGTTTTTCAGACCGGATTTCCAGCAGAGTTTCAGAAGAGTCTGAGTGCCACCAGCATAGAAAGTTGGGAACAGGGGAATAAATAAGGGGGTTCCCATTTAGCTGGAAACCTTGCCATGGCATGGTCTCCCTGCAGAACGAACACATCCCTCAAAAACCAAAGCACGCAGCCACCCCCCCAGCCTGGACCTCACCCCAAAAGCCTGCAGCCAGACCCCGAGGCAGAGCTCGCAGCTCCCGCACCTTGGCTCTCCCGCCCCGACACCCCCACGAAATTCCTGGACAAAGCCCCTCTTTTCCCTGCATCCCAGCTCCAGCTTCCTCTTCTCCTCCCCTCGCCTCCATTTATCAACCACATATGCACAAACCGCAGGCAATAAATATTTAATGCGGACCGGGTCTGAGGAGATGCGGTGTTTTGTTTGGAAACCCGCACGCACAAAAGGAGCCCGGGACGCAGCAGTGCCAAAGAGCACCTGGGAATAAACACAGTAAAGGCCGTAAATGCTCTCGTGAAACGATATAAGCTAAATCCTGGGAGTTAACCTGCTGCACCGGCGGCATGACCAGGCATTCATCCACCCAATTTCCTCCGGCAAGGCGGTGTGTAAATGTACCATTATGAAGCCTCCAAATGAATCCGCACGCCTCCTCCTCGGCGCTTCCAGCGCTCTGCCTCCCTCCTGCCCCCTCCGAGCTGGAGCTGGGCAAACAAACAAACAAACAAACAAACAAACAAACCCGCGCGGCGTGGCCTCGGCTAGCGGAGGGGCTCGGGTTCCTGCACGAGGAGGATGCTCCCGGGGGTGAGCCGGGCACCGGAGCTCCGCGGATGGCTCCTCTCGTTGCCGCGTCCCTGCGGGAGCCGAGAGCCCTGGGTGGGTTAAAGGGAGGGCTGACGAGGGAGATCCTGGCCCAAAGGGGTTTAAAACGGAGCTAGAAACGGCAATGACGGCGCTCCAACCCATGGCACCATGGAAAACACGACCTGCGTCACGGGCATCGCCTGCGGGGAGCAGAATGTTTGCCGAAGGACTTGCAGCGCCCGCTCTGAGCATTAAATTAAGAGCCTCCCTTTGAAACCCCAGCGAGACCCGAGGCACGGGATGGGCAAATAGGGGACAGCTGGGACAGCCCCCGGAGGTGGGAGCAGGGCAGTTAGGGACCCTACGGGGGAGCCCTGGGGACACACAGCGGCCTTGGCCACCAAGAAGACGACAGCGGGGACCCAGCCCGGAGCAGCACCTCCTTGGGGCTTGGGGAGGAGGCCAGCAGGGCCAAAGAGGGCTGGGGCTGTTGTAGGGGACCACAGCACAACGTTCAGCAGGGGGAAGGAAAGCAGAGGGACAGGGCTGACCCCACCGGGGCGGAGGAGTAAAACACCCCCCCCACTGCGGCGCTAATTAGAAAGCGCAACACAGCAATTACCATCCGAGGAGCTGTGAATGAAGTGGAGAGCCCGGGCCTTTAATGTTCTCCTCTCCAGCGCAAGGCAGAGGCTCACACCTCTCTTTTCCAATTATTTCCTCCAGATTTGTGCGGGGGAAGAGAGGCAGAGGCGGGGGGGGGGGAGCCCAATTACCCCCCGCAGCGCCGGGCTCCTCGTAGCGGGGGGACACCGCTGCTGCAGCCCACGAGCTCGGGGACGGCCCCAAAAACCCACAGGAGCGGGGCTAGAGGAAGGGACAGGGACGCAGCTCATCCGAGCGAGGTGACAGGGAGGAAAGGAGCTTTTAGGCAGGCTGCCGTGCCAGCTGCTGAAAACGCGGCTCACCGCTGAGACCCCACCGAGCTGCTTTAACACCCGGGTGGGGATGGCTACGGAGGAGGGTGGGCTCCCAGCAGCTCGGACCCCTTGTTGTTGCCTCCTTCCCCTTCCAGAACATGACCGCGATGTTTGCAAACCCACTGGCATGCAGAGACCTGTGTGCAAACGCAGCAGGCACCCCAGGAGCCGGGTTTCCCCTCGGAGCTGACGTCTCTCCTCTCTCCGCGGGGAACCGGACGGCGATCAGCCGGCGCTGGCACCAGACCCCGCTGCTGGCGCAGAGCATGGCCCCGGGCCAGGCTCCTCTACCCCTGCACCAGGCTTCACAGGGCAGTCCCGGGAGCCAGAGCGAGAGTGTGTGAAACCCTGAGCAGCCACGGACCCTCTTGGGACACGGATGCTCACCACCAGGAGCTGAGCTTGGAGCTGCGGAGGTCAGAGGAGGGTCCTGGCTGAGACCACAACCAGTCCCGACGGAAAGCTCCGATCGGCCACTCAGGCGTCGCCTGTCCTGCTGCACGTCAGAGTTATGATGAGGATTTCAGCGTCTCTGCCTGCCTGGATGAAAGCCGGGGAGCTCCAGAGCCCCTGCAGCAGCGCCAGGGCTCAGCCGTGGCACAAGCGCTTGCAGGCGCAAAGCCCTTCCCGAGTCAGCGAGCCCGCCTCTGCGGGAGGCTTCAGCCTCCCCTCTGCTCAATCCTGCCCCGGGCAGACCCACATCCCTGGCGCTGGTTTCTGGCGGAACACCTCAGGTGGCATCACACCAGGCTGCTCCGAGTTCACCCGCAGAGAGCGTGCCTTCCTAGAGCCAAGGTAAAAACAAAGGCACCGCGTTTTACCTACGCGGCGCCGCTCACGATTAACAAACTCAGCCTGGGAGGCGAAAGCAAAGAGCAAGCCCTTTGCCAAGGAGGCAGCAGGTCTGCAGAGCACCCAGCGACCCGCCGTGCTCGCAGCCATTTCGCCACCCCCTTGCTGCCTCATCGAGGCATCGGAGAAAAGCGTTTCAGAAATAAATCCCGGCCGCTGCACCGCTCGGCGCCGGGCAGCGCTGCTCGCACAGGAGGGGGGAATTCACCCACCGGCGGCGGGCGATGGAAAGCGTGGGTCAGGCTCCTGGTGGGAAGCAGAGCGGAGGCACAAGCGTGGCTGGGTTTGCAGGATTTGGCTCTCCTGGCTTTGCCCTCCCCGCACACCGCAGGCGGCTCGCCAGCCAGGCTGGTGAAATCCATCCTGACGCCCGCGCTCGCCGTCCCCGGCTTGGCAGCACGCTGCTGGCTGGCAGGGCTGACAGCCCCGAACAAACGCACGAACTGAGACGTTTCCTCAGCGAGAACCTTCCTTTCGTGCTGATCCAGGTTTCCAAAGGGAGAAAGGGAAACCAGTAAAAGCCTGCGTTGGCCCTGGCTGAGCAACCACCCACGCGGGCACAGGATAACGACAGCCACAACCTCCCTCGGCCTGTCACCGGCCCCAAACCCAACAGCGAGGCGGGAAGCTCCCCGAGATGCCAGCAGGGCCACCCCCTGGCGTCCCTCATCGCCGGTGCCAGGTGGCATCGAGCACCTCTGCGCGGCGCTGCTGGGCACCCACCGCTCCTCCTGGCGCTTCGGCAGCTCGTCCGTCGCCTCGCCGGCTGAGCGGAGGGAGGAGAAGGAGATTTCTCCTCCGTGCTGCAGGATGCAAGCCGCGAGCTGGCCGCGGGTCAGAGGACCATCACTCCTTGGGATTGTAATTATATCCTTCTGGCACAGGCCAGCTGGGAGGCAAGTCCTTTGCCTGCTAATTATAGGACGCTCCGTTGCTGTTAAGCAGAGCGCGCTGCAGCCCGGTAGACACCACACTGCTCACTTGGCTTCGCCTGCTTGCCGGGAGGTGCTCGTGCATCCCTCAGCATCGCGGCCAAGCACCTGGAGGACGGGGGATCGGGGAATACAGGTGTTTTCTGGAAACCTCCTTCCCCGCTCTGCTGACACCAGCAGCGAGCTGAGAGCCGGCGGCTCCCTCCGCGCCCACGGCTGCTGTCCTGCCACGAGCTCACCCCGAATCTTCTTCGCCCCCCCCCGTGCCTGGGTCCGGCCCCAGCAGCCCGGGCAGCTCCTGGAGCTGCTCACGCACACGCCGCACAGCTCGGCGGTGCCTCACCTCGCAGGAACCGCAGATCTGCCTGAACACAAGCCCAGCCGGAAGGCGTCCTGTCCGCCAAACGCGGGTACCCCGCACTAAGCACACGGCTCTCCGGCTCCGTGCCTGCACCGTTTTGTACTCCACGCTCCTCCAGACCCAAACCCACGAGGATGTCCACGAGAAAACGAAGCAGACGCGTGCTGATGGAGCCAACCTGATACCTGCTGACCCCTTCCGCTCAGCCTCTGCTCCTAGCCCTCTTCACCTCGTGCCATTCCCTGCCTTAAAAAGAAGCGCTTGAACTGCAAGCTCCGTAGGACAGGCCAAGTCCCGGTGAGCCCTGACCTTTATTTTCGAGTCCTGGACAGAAGTCACCTGCAGCCTGCTTGGTCTCGGTGTGCCCTGAGCACCCGATCAAAGGCCGGTTGCGAAGCTCTGGCACCACGAATCCACGCACGTGGCTGGAAAAGCCAGCTGCTGCCCGCTCCCCGAAGGGCAGCCCTTCCTGAAAAGCAAATAAATCAGCCCTACGTTTCTCCAAACGCCAACAGATGTCCCACTGCCCAGGATAATCCTAAATCGGGGGGAAAAATAAACCACAATACCAATGATAACAGTGGAAAGTCGGTCGTGAAAACCTCCAGCAAGGCCACCAGCCTTCCCATGGATTGCCACCTACTGCCACCACCTCCTCCTCTCTCCCTGATGACTTCCCATCCCCAGAGCCCTGCCACCGCCTAAATCCCTCCTCGTGGCTGCTGCAGCCCTGGACGAAGCTCGAGGGGGTGAGCTGGGAGGTTCCTGCTCATCACTAACAGCTCCAAGCAGGGCACGTGGGGCCAAACAAGACCAAAGTCCTCCCCTTCCCAGCCCGTGCCACCTCAGTCCTTGTGGCGGGCCACAGCCACGCTTCAGCCCCGCAGAATTCAGGCGATCTCTTTGCAATGGTCATCCTCATTTCTTTTTTTTTTTTTTTCCCCCCCCCCTCTTTTCACCCCCAAAAAGGACCTTCCCTCCCCCACCAAATTACTCCCCTGCCGGTCTTTGCTTCCGCGCCGATTTACTGATTACGGGGGAAAGGAAAAAAAAAAAAAAAAAAAAAGGGAGATATAATAACGGTCCTTTTTCTTTCTTCCTCCTTTTGGAAGGCAGGACCCTGCCAAATGGTTTTGCCCCTGGGCTGAGCCGCGGCCAGTTCCACCCCCTGCAGGAGGGAGTTAATGAAATACGCAGCGGAAGGTCCCTCCCGCCTCCTGCTCCAGGACTTGGGCTGACTCCACTACGGCTAATCCCATTACAAGAAAATAACGTGGATAATTCAAGCTAATGAAATCGTTACAAGAATGTGGACAGCCAGGGGTGGACATTCAGAGCCAATTTAACACTCCTCGGTGTTGTTATCCCCGGCGCAGGAAATATCTGAAAGGAGGAAGGGAAAGGAGAGAGGGAGAGAAAAAAAAAAAGAAGCCCTCCTCTCTTGTTAGCTTAAATCCTGTTAGAGAGTTCAGGAATTAATCTGCCACCTATCTCCCCTGCTACCATTATCATCATCATCATCAATAACGTCTCCTCGGTAACCTCTGAGCATTAACAGATGAAGGCGCAGGAGGGCGCGGAGCCTCCCGGCACGCTGCAGCGAGCGCGGCGCTGCCGCTGCCACCACCCCGGCGCAGAAATGGGGACAGAGAAGGGGACAGAAAGGGGCGGCAGGGCTGAAGCCTGGACCCGCACACCCCAGCCTTCCTCTCCCGCAGCAGCTCCGTCCTCAGCTCCCTGGTCTAGCTCGAGGTGTGCTGGGTCACCAAACTGCCTTCCAAACCTCTCCGAAAACCGCACGGGGCACGGGAGGAAGACAGCCACGGGTGCTCCTTGTTCCTTCCTGCACGGATCATCATCTTTTTTTTTTATTTTAATTTTTCACCAGCCTCTCCTCGCTGCCCACAAGCATCATCCGTAGTTGGAGGCCTCTTGGTCCGCTTGCTGCAGCGAAACGGGGTTTTGCCTTACCTAATTCCTGTTCTTCTCCACTCCTAGGGACAGCCGGACACGAAGCGAAGAGATCCCCACCTCCTGCAGGTGGATGCAGCAGGCCCAGGGGCAGAGCTGCTGCTGCGGGCGAGATTTCAGAGAGATCCAAGCTCCCACGCACATCCAAGCACCTCCTGGTTGCAGCCTGACACGGGCACGGCTCACGCTTGTCCCCATCCTGCACCGCTGGGTGGTGGCAGGATGGCGCAGAGCCCGCGGCAGCCAAACCTTTCCCACCCTTCCAGCTCAGCAGCTGGAAAGCCCCGGCTGCTGCTTACCGACCTCACGCAGACACGCACCGCTTCGGTCCCTCCACGGAAACAGCGACCTTTGGGATTTAAAATAGAGACAGAGCGACACGAAGGCGAGAAGTTGGAGCGAGACGAAGCAAAAGCCCCGTGGCAGAAGCAGCGGAAGAGCTGGGAGCACCGCAGAAGGGTGAGCTGCAGGAGGCCCGGCCACCGAGAGCAGCGTGCCACCAGCCTCCGTGGGTCACAGAGATGGGACATTTGGGGTCCAGCCTGGTGGCTGTCCCCTTCCCATCCCATACAGAGACTCTGTGATGTGCCATAGGGGAATTTTTCACCTTTGTGCCACTCCAGCACAAAGAGCAGCTTGTCCTTCCCCTTTTCCTAGGCTTTATTCTCACCAAGCTTGCAGGAAAACTGCCACCAGCCACATTTCCACCTTGTGCCCCGTGAACGAGGCTGGGACTGACCCAGGCTTTTGGAAACCAGCGATGCCCAGGACAGGGAGGGATGCGGTGGGCCGAGCCCCCCGGGCCGAGCGGCACCACCCCATTTCTCCGGGTGCTCTCTCTTGCGCCCGTCTAATTACATCCAGACGGCGCTTCCAGCACACCTGCCGCAGCAACTGTTTATCTCGCCGCCTCCAAGAGCATCGCTCGCAAAGTTTGCTAGGGAGGAAAGCCAATTAGCATGTCGCCGGCTGGGCACGAAGATCCCTCGCGCTTTATCTCCGCCGCTCGGCAGCGGGGCCCTCTCGTGCTAATTCCCTCCCTCCTTCCGCTTTGGCTCCTCCAGTTGGAAATACGCAGAGAGGACCCGAAAGCAAACCGGGAGGGGGGATTGTAGGGCGGGGGGCAGCGGTGCCCAGCCCTGGCTGCCCCTGCCACCTTGGGAAGCCCCGCAGCTCCCCAGGGAGCGAGGAGATGCCAAGAGGGGTGCCTGAAGAAGAGCCCAAGACGCGGCGATTGGGGTGAATTGTTGGGATAAATGCGGCGAAGGCACTCGCAAATGATTTTTAACTGAATTTTGGGAAGAGGTGGGCACGCAGCCCGTTGGACCTGGCTTCACGGGGCAGAATAAAATGATGCCGAGCCAGCAAGTACTTGAAAAATAAATACATAAATAAATAAATAAAATGGGTAGATTGCCAGTGGTCAGGGTATTGTGCTCTGGGAGCAGAGCGTTCCCATGTCCTTGCCCCATACCATGCTCCAGACTCCCCTCTCCAGCCACCACACCAGCCTGGCTCCTCTCCCTCGCTGCCTGTGCCGGGCTGTCCTCACCTCTCCTCCCCGAGCCCATCTCCTCCTTCATCCCCATCACCCAAGCTGGGTCAGGGCTCCTCTGAAAGCTTCCTCGGGACTTTGCTCCCCCTTCTTTTCCACCTGCAAGTCGCCGGCTGGCTGATGGCTCCCTTTTCTGGCTGTCACTTCAAATCCTCTTTCTCCTACTGCTGGTGCCAGCGGGTTGCTGTCCCTCGCCTTCCTCTCCTCTTGCTTGGGACCCATCCGGGCGTGCTGCCGATGGAGGATTCATTGCCATGCCGTCCCGACGTGCCTTCCCACGCTCGTTGGGTTGCCAGTAGCCCTCAGCTCCGTGCCACCCTGCTTCCAGCTCCAGGGGAGCCCCTGAGGTTTCCCCCGCAGCCACCCGCCTGCGCCCCCTCAGCCTCACCGCTGGGCAACCTGCCCGGGGTGCCGCACAGCCCTCGCTCCCCACCTCTTCTACGTGGGCAAAACCAAAGCTTAGCTCTTTCTGGATGCATATCAAATTTGGGCCCAGAACTTAAAAAAAAAAAAAACAACCCACAACTACCCCCAGTGCCAGCGACTAGGAGGACACAGATGCGCTTCTTCCAAGGAGCGGTGGATTTACGCACGAGGCTCTTGCCAAGGTCCTGATTTTCCAGGGAAGCCTCTCCGCCCTCGCGGCCTCCCTCAAAGCCTCGCAAAGGAGGCAGCCTCGGGCCCTTCCCTCTGCCCCCCGAATCTGCTTCCCCCTCGCCTAACCTGCTTGCTTCAAACCGGAGCAAAACATTTCACCCCTCCTCGATTTATTTTCCTTAACAGTTGCTTGTGAGGGACCTTATCAAAAGCTTTCTGAAACTCCAAGTAAATTAGTCATTAGGCAGGTTTTCAGAACAGTAATTAGGCCACTCCATGCCCCTGATGTATTATTTACCTGAGAAGATATACATAATTAGGGCTCTTCTTTATAACTGGTATTACACGCGCTAAATTCTACTCCGGTCTATCGTGTAATTACGCAATTAGGCTGCATGCTAAACAGAAAGAAACCAATTCTGAAAACCAAGCGAAAAAGGGGAAAAAAAAGGCCGGTAATTATTATTTTTTAAATCCCCCATCACCGGCACAGCGGCGGGTTTTAAAATTTTAATATCCCTCCACTCCAGTCGTTTCCGAACAGGTGCTAGAACCAGGTTTGGTTTCCTCGTTTTGTCACGTCTGATCCTCGCCTTGCGCCGCCGATTCGCTTCCTTAAAGGGATTTGCTCCAGGGCTGACGTTCCCAGGGGCTTGCAGCTCCCTTCCCCGGTCGGCAGGGATTTGCTGTGCTCGGGGAAAAGGGGTCGCATTGTCTCGCAGCCTCTCCTCGTCCTCCCTCTCCTCCCGAAGAACGATTATTTCCAACAGCTTCCCGGCCGCAGCCGGAGGACGGCGGACGCAGGCAGGTCCAGTCGCTATGGCAGGGCTGGCGCAGAGATTTAGCCCTACAGGGCTGGACCCTACAGAGTAATCCAAGCGGGCAGCGGGGCCAAAAAAACATCAGGGAGCACCGGGGGCTGCGCAGGAGAAGCCGACACCTCTGCAAGGGGCAGGCAGAAAACCAGGGGCCGGGTCCTGGCTCTCCAAAGCCGTGCCCAGCCCTCATGCACCTTTCGGCAGGAGGATGGGATGTGGCGATCCCAAATATGTCCCCCTGTTCCCGCTGGCCGTACCTAGAAGTGTGAGCTCTTCTCCTCTGCAGCTCCACGTCCCGCGGCGTGCTGCCCTGCTCTGTCTCAGCCCTGCTGACGGAGGAGCGCGTGCCACAGGGAGTACCACGCACCTGGAGAATTTTTTAATCTACCTATTATTACACATCTATTTTAGAGTTGGTGAGATCAAAGAAAAGTGCCCAGGACTTACCCAGCGTGCTTACACCTCCCTGGGAAGACACCCGTGCATTATCCGCACTCGTTTTCATGCTTTAAAGGCTCCTCCGATTCATTAACTTCGTTGCAGAAGGAAATCTGTTGCTGTCGCTGCTCTAACTACGTCTCAGCGCTCGAAATTGCCAAGCCACCGCAGGCACGGGGAACGGTGCAGGATGGGGAACGGCATCAGCTTTAGGGAGCCACAGGTAGGACACCGCTGTGGGACTCGCACCGAACCCTGCGAGCGCGTCGAGGTTTTTGGAAGACCGCCACCCCCACGTGCTGTGATTTCATCTGCCTGGGGGCTTTCTTACCCCAGCTGCTGCTTTTTTATTTGCTGTTGGGGCAAAACATTCAGTGGAGAGAAGACCGCATCTACCAGGACCGCTGCAAGAGGACTTCTCTCGAGCCCTGCCGGCCTCCTCTCCCCGCCACCTCCCAGCGCCGTGCCAGGACCCCCTGGGACACCCCACGGCTCCTGCCACCAGCTCCCACGGTCACTCCCACCGAGACGTACGAGCACAGCCGTGACCCCTATATCCCAAACCCCAGGAAACCTAAATCCTCCCACCGACCTCGGTGGGAGCCTCGGCGCTCGCAGAGCATTTTGTCGAGCTCCAACTCTGAGCCACGCTTCTCCTGCGGGCAGCACCTTGCAAGACCAGGGCTTAGGAGCCCCCACGTCCCCCAAGCGATCACCAGCAGGTCAGGATTTCAAAGGAACCCGCAGCTCGAACAGCGCCGAGATTTGGGGATTTATCTCTCCTGGGCTCCTTTGAAAATCCCGATCAGAGCGCAGCTGCGGTCACAAAGGAGTTACGCTAAAAATAGTGCTCGCGGGAGGGCCTGGCACAAATCTCCTTTCCTCTCGGATCCTCCTGAGTCAGCTCGTTTTAAAGACAGAAGAGGAAATTCAGGCGACTGGCAGAGCAGTAAACAAGAGGAGGGAGATGCAGCCGTGCCTCGCGGCCCCCAAAGGGCATCCGGCAGAGAAAGGAGCTTCGCTGTAGGAACCCAGGTGAAATGGCTGCACCGACAGCCAAAAAACATCTCGGCTTTGACTCCAGAGCCTCCTGCACTGGGCTGAAGGAGAATAAATATAGAAGCAATAAGATATTTATAGGCGGGCAGCTATTTTAACATGGCTCCGCTTTAAAGAGAATCCTTATTTAAGTCCTGGCCCTGCAAAGCTGCAGGATGACTTCGAGAAATAACCAGATTAATTATTTTCACCGGGAGAACCGAGAAACACGCAGGGAAGATCAAATGCATGTGGAAGCTCGAGTGAAGTGCTCCTGTTCTGGTGATTCGAATACCACGAGGATCCTGAGATCTCCTGAGCACGGGACAGTCCCGGAGAGCTTTCCCTACCCACGCCCTACACCTGCCAGAGGCCAGGAGGAGACGCAGCAGTCGGAACAGGCACAGGGCTCAGCAGGGGCACCGCCACCGACCAGCACCGTCCCGGTCAAACGTTCGATTGTGTCACTGCTGGATGCGCTGTGAACAGAGGAATATTTCCAGATGTACCGTATCGACTCTGATGATGCTCCAGTTCCTGCATCCTGCCCCCCAAACTGGAGCCGGGGCTGCTCCCTGTGCTCAGTTTCTGTCCTTTGGCTGCCCGTTCCCAACCTGCAGCTCCCTGAGCTCCTGCTGGAGCTCAGAGGTGACTTCACGCAGCTCGACACCTTCACAGGTCGCTTGGGAAAGCCTCAGAGGACGGAAGGGAAGGAAGGACAACGACCGCACGCTGCCAGCATCGCCTGAGCCGTTATGGGACTCACAGACAACGTTTCCGCCTTCCTTGCTTCCTTGATCATGCCTTGGTGTTATGAAAGTGGAAGAGCACCACTCTTTGAGCAGAGCTATGCCGTGCTAACTGCAATTTAGCGGCACAAGCCCACGCTCCCCAGCACTGCCCTGAGGACACACGCACCCTGTTAGCCTTGTCTTGGGGTCTCGGGCCAGCTTTTGAGGGCAGAGGCAGGGACGTGCCTCCCCGCACCTTCCTCACCCAGCGTCTCACCCTGTGGGCACGCAAACAGCAGCGGCGGTGAACCTGCTGCTGCAGCCTCAGGAATTTCATAAAGGGACGTGGAGGATGCTGAGAGCCTGTTCTTGCAGCTGGGCTCCACAAAACCTGAAGCCCTCCCAGTGCTGGGGGTATCAAGTTTGGTCTCCCCCTTCCCTGGCCATCTATTTGCCCTAGTCTCACAGCAACTTAATGCTGCGGGCTTCTTGGTCATAGACCTCTCTTCCTCGGGAAGAGAGAAAAATATTTGCAAAAACGTAACGTTAAATGTTTTGCTTAAACAAAATACTCTGGTGGTGTTTCTGACGGAATCCTCTATGCGCTCAAGCCCCAAGTGGTAAACTTCCCTCCCGTATCCCCCGGAGAAGAAGCAAGGCGCAGCTCTCGCTGCAAATTGCCAGCAGGCAGCGAGATGGAAAGGGGCTGGCATCTTCCAGCCGAGCGCTGGAGAAAGCCATTTCCCCGACAGATGCCTGATGTCTGCGGGAGCACCGAACACGCGGCCCTGCAAACCCCGGGACCTGCAAGGAGGAGCAGGGCAGGCGGGAGAATGGCTCCCACGCAGCCGCATCAAGTGGAAGCTCCCCGATACGGGGAAGTGGAAAAGAGGAAGCTGAGAAGCATCCCCGTGCCACGTACCCTGCGTCTGACGACAGCTGGCTGCTACGCACGCTGCTTTAGCCTCACACACGGAGGTTTGGAGAGCTTTCCTGCGAGCACTCGCTGCTCCTGGGGTCGGCAGGAAGGTGAGGAATACGCTGCACCGCCGAGACAGCGCCGGGACCATGGAGGTGGCGGCGCAGAAAGAGCCCGTTTCGGTTCACGTCAGAAGCTGGGACCTCAAAAAGGAATCTGAGCTGGGAGAGCACGAGCCGGATGCTCAGGGGTGATTAAAAGAATGAAGTCCTTTGGGCTCATCATCTCTGCGATGTTTAATAAATATTAGAGAGCTCTGAGAACGCGCAGCACCGGCAACAGCCGCCTGCAGTCCATCTCCCAGCCAGCTGCTGAGCTTGGTGTTGCCTGTAGGGAGCCAGCACCCCCGAGCCCTCTTCTCAGCTTTCAACCTGGGGGTTAGAAATTTACGCAGGCAGACGGAGAGCCCTGATGCCACAGGAAAACTGTTTCCTTAGGAAAACAGCTTGTGAGTGCGGGCTCTGCAGGCTCATGGGATCCTTCCTCCCGCACCCGCGGGTAGCTCCCCTCCCGAGGGAGGCAGGGCTGTTCCCCTTAACGCGTTTCCTCCTCTGCAAACACAGGGAAACGCGAGCTGTGCTGCTCCTCGGATGGGGCTGCGTCGCACCGAGTGCTGTAAAAAAAGTGCAGCCATAGGGGAGACGGTGAGAGAGAAGTGAGGAGGTGGTCCCTTACAACCTGAACCCTCCAAAAATGTAACAAGAGCACAGCTGGCCAAGAGCTGAGACACCTTCTAGGGGTGGCAACACCACAAATCGCTGGGGGTGGTGCAGAAATCCTGCAGCTAGAGAGGCTGGCGGGGGGAGAGCTGCCAGCCACGAGGGCCTGGGGAGCGTGGAGCCTGCGAGGGAGCTGTCAGAGCCCCAGCCCTACCTCGTGTGACAGCAAGAAGTCCCCGCAGAGGTGACGGCGCCGGCAGCCGCAGCGAGCAAACAGCCAAACGCGCTGCAGAAATGCGGGGAAACGAGAGGAGGCGATGGATGCGGTCCTGGCAGGGAGAGCCGGGCTGCACTTGCTCGTGTTAAATTAAAAAATTGGGGGGAAAAAAAAAAGAGGCAAGTGGTTAAAGAGCAACTTCTCAGCAGCACCCCCTCCGCCCGCAGGTAGGGCAGGACGGCAGCTCCCTCCCCTCGCTGCGGCGGCCCTAATTTCATGGGGTTTTTGCACAAGCAGCGGGCTGGAAAACGATCCGGCGGCTGGAGAAGCACCCCCAGGTCCCCGGGTGCACGGCGGGCGGGTGGCCGGAGCCCGGTCCTGCTGGGGCGGCGAGGAGGGAGCCTGCTGCTGAGCTCCCAGATCGCAGCCGCGGTGCGCGGGGGAGACGGGCGCTGCCCCCCCGCCGCCCTCCTGGATGCTGACGAGAGAGACAGCGCAGTCCTGCGTGACAGCGTGAAATTAATATGATTTTGGGGGAAGCTGGCAGTGAGTAATGAGCATCTGAAATACCTCGCCTCCACCCCCCCCCCCCCTCGCCCCTGAACTCCTTTAACCCTTCAGCCGCTCGCACAGCGGCGCGGCGCCGGGAGAGCGGGCTCCAAGGAGGGGAAGAGGCAGAGCTGGGGTGGGGAGAGGCAAAGAGGGGCCGAGCAGCCCAGGCAGCTGCTGAATTTGTGGGGTGAGTTTTGGTGTAAATGCTGGAGGTGCTGAGGTCAGCGCTCTTGGAAAGGCAGGACCCGAAACGTCGAAGAGCACGGCTCCACGGGAAGGTGTTTTGGGGCTGGAAGGGACCAAGGCTGGCTCCTCCGAGCCTCTCCCAGCAGGTCCCAGGAGGCCACCCGTGAGGGGAACAGCCCAACGTGTCCCCACCACCTCTGCTAAGAAGCCAGGAGGTCACCTTCCCAGGGGGCCAACAAAACCTCGGTCTGAAAAAGCGCTCCGTGCGAGGGCTCCTTCTGAGCACTCCTGCTGCCTCAAAAAGGGTCAGTCCCACAGCACCACGTCCCTGCAAAGACCAACCCCAGGAGCTTCCTACGCCTCCCGGTACCAGGTTCTCACGTTTAAGATCTCTCCTCTGCCCTGCCAGATGCCTGGAGCGGTCAGCTGGCTCAGCTGCAGCTGGGGGAGGAGGGAAGAAGACAGATGGTCAGCGTGCCGTGCCTTCGCTTGGCTTCTTTGGGGAAAGCAAGACGCAGAGAGAAATGCTCTCGGTGCCACGAGCAGCAGAAGCCAACGCGGTGCAAACGCCAGGGCACAGGAAACCTTTGGGGTCCGCCCGGGCAAGGCAGGAGAGCGATCACAGCCACGTCCCAAAGGCTTCAACCCCCACTAAATTGGAGGAGGAAGAAATGCTGCAGCGGGCTTGACGTTAAAGAAGAAGATAATGCAAATAGAGATGCAAATAAAGGACACGGTGTCACCCTGAGCAGCAAACTGTGATTCATTAGAGGCTCATTCAAGACCTTCGCGGGAAGCGAGACTGAGAAGTACCCACACACAGGCGCCGGCGAGAGACGGAGAGGTGGGCAGGTCAATGTCAACGTCTGGCTAAGGAATGCGGTGGGGGAAAGATTTTAAGACGAAGGAAATCATCAGCTGGACGGCTCCTCGGGTGAAAAACTAAGGCAAGAGTCAGAGTTAGGCCAGGTCATTCCAACAGGGCAGGTCCTGCGAGCCCCCAGCCTGACCGGCCAAGGGGCGACGCACGAGGAGAACGAGATCAGGCCACAGCCTAAGACAAAAAACCCTAAGACAAAAACCCCACACGTTTTCCCTTCCTTATATATGGACACACGTGCAGTGCTCAGAGCAATTCAGACAAAAGGAGACTTCCTAACACTCACACTACGGCACCCAGCCTTTCCATCGGATTTGTTGCTCCTTTCCCATCGAGGAGCAAAAGCGCACGCACGTGTGCCAGCCCCACTCGGCACAGAAAGCTGGCAAAGACCCCGACGCGGAATCCCAGAGTCACGTCCGACCAAGACACCGCAGCAGCAGCCCCTTCCCCACCTCTCCTCACCTCCCCAAGCCCTTCCCCTCCGAGGAGCAGCGGAGCCTGTGTGAAACTCACTGAGCTCCCCCGGGAGGCTCGGCGCCCGGGCGAGAGGCGCTCCCGCGGAAGGAAGAGCCCTAAAAACTCCTTAATTTGTGTCGGACGGGAGGCCTGAGCAAAAGCAGGCAGCCGAGAGCTCCTCGGCAGAGGTTTCAGGTGAGCAAAAAGGGGACCTGTGGGCAGGGGACACGCAGAGTGCAGAAGGCGGGGGGGGGGGGGGGGGGAATAAATCAAATATTGCAATGAATATTCAAGGCAGGGAAAGAGACGTCCTGAAAAAAAATCCTCCTTCTGCTCTTGGGAAGATCCACCTTTTAAAGCAGCCCTGTCAAGATAACACAGAGTTAAACATTTCCTTATCTATGTTAAACACCTTTATGATTCAAACTGGAAAACAGCACCGAAAACCTCTTTCGCTCTCCCCCGCCCCACGGCTCGTTTTGCGGAGCCAAATGCAAGCGGCCAGCTCCACGTCTGGGCTCTGCTCGACATCGCTGCGCCTGGGTTCCCAACGCGTAAGGAAGAGGCTCGGAGAAGGACCCCCATCTCCCCCAAAAGTTTAATTTATGCTTTTCAAGATCGGAAGAGAAATAAACCAGCCCAGCACATCCCTGCCTGGCGGAGAAAACCCTGGGTGCCGCGAGCTGGGTCAGGCTGCAGGGGGGGGACGAGGGCACCCACACCCCAGATGTTCTAGGAGCATGGATTATTTGGGGCAGCAGCCACCAGGGCTGGATGCAGACTTTTGGGGCCACCCTTTCTGGAAGAAGAAGAGGAGCTAGCTCTCAGCTGGGAAGAAGGGAGCAATCGAACCAAGCTGCTTCCTAACAGCACCAAGGGAAAGGCACCCAGCCGAGACAAAAATTTTGCCAGTGCCTTCAAAGCGCACTTGTAGACCTTAAGTGGGTGAGCGGGGCCAAGCTGCAGCAGGAGCACTGGGGTTGAAGGCATCAATCCCAGAGCAGCTTTCTGCAGCCCCAAACGCTCAGCCCTCCCAGCAGCCCACGCACAGACCCCACATCCTAATTACAGAGCTGAAACCCCGCATTAACACGAAGCGGTGCAGCATCAGAAGCCCCTTCCGTTTACGTCCCCCAAGGACGCGGTCCCAAGCTGGCTCACCGGTGCTCCTCCGATACGTGCCTCCAGGCCTAGATTTGCAACGTGTTTTTGGAAAGCCACCTTTGAAACGGGAACCAACAGCAGGTGGGTTTTTAATCCCCCGGAGATAAGCCAAAATGGGGTACGAGCGCTGTTGGCACACGAATCCACCTGCACGCTGCGGGCACCAGGGCGCGCGCACGCACCTACACAGGCTCTCTGACATGAGCTCCCACCAGCAACGCTGCCCAGGAGCCGTCTGTAGCCTCAGACGAGTCAAAAGATGGAGCAGGAGCTCGGTGACTTTGCCTAGGGTGCAGGGTGCTGCTGGCTGGGTTCGACCCAGTTCGACCTGATGGCTGCAAAGACCGCGGAGCAGCCGGAGCTCTGCTGAGCACAAATAACCTCTGGCACGGCCCTGCCCTGCTACGGGTACATCCCAGCACTTGTTTTAATGCCTTACTCCCTCTTAGTGTCCATTTCTCCGAGGCACCTAAACCCCAATCCACAGAGGTAGCGAAGTGAGTGGCCGGTGCTGGCCTGGATAACGAACAAAAAAAATTGAGCAAGGCTCCTCGCCCACGGCATGAGCCTCTCTTCCCTGCTTTTGTTGACTGCTCTAGCACGGGGGCTTGTTAATCTGCCCGCACCGAGCAACAAGGGATTTGGCTGGCCCACCAGGCTGTGGAGGAGAGCAGGAGGCTCCTCCCCGGGCAGAAGCATCCTCCTGGGGAAAAGGGCTGCATCTCCTCTGGGGAACATCTCTGTATTTGCTGGTGGGGGAGCAGAAACCGCCGGCTTTACACCGGTAACCACACAGGGGTAGGGCAAGAGGCATTTCGCTCATCACCCAAACAGCCAGCCCCCTCTCCTTCTCCAAAATACAAGTCCTTCAGCCGGGTCTAGCCGCAGCCTGACAGTTGGACCGTCTTGATGAAGTGCTTCAGAAACGCGGCTTAATCTGCTGGCGGATGTAACCCAGAGGAAGAGGGCACGAACCCAGCAGCAGCTTCCAGCAGCCTTTTTGAGAAAGGGCTCGATGATCTGCTCCACGTCCTGCCTGAGTGTGCCCAGACCAGCGTGCCCAACGCCTGCGCAGCTAGCAACCGCCTCCCTCTGCCCCTCAGATAACAATCCCATCATCTCATCCACGCTGACTTAATTTTGTTTCAGCTTTAAAGGGCTAAGAGCATAATAAACGGGAAGTTTGACAGCCCTGTGAATTGCAGTCGTTTGTGCACACCCCCCCCCCCTCACCTCGGCTCAGGGTGCTGGGGCAGCTTCCAGCTGCGGCACAGCAGAGAGGGACCCGTGCTGTGCTTCAACCAGCTGTCCCCAGGAGCGCACAGGACACGCTGGGGGCATCGCTCTCAGCAGCCAGCGAGGAGCCGAGCAGGTGATTTGGCCTGCCGACGTGGGAGGGTGGCAGAAAGAAGAGGAAAAGTGTTGCACCTGGGGTTCCTGGGCCATCTCCTCCGGACCAGACCTCCAGCAGGGACTCTGCAGCTCCTGGGCTTCGCCCCACCACCAGCTCCACCCCGCCCCGAGCAGCCCCTGCCTGACCCAGACAGGCTCCTACACCACGATTTGATGCTCGCTGTGCTTTCTGCAGCTTCCCCCACGCTCACAGGCCGGCTCACTGGAGTGGGCACGGCCCGGAAAGAAAAATTTAAGCAGCCAAGAGGAAGCAGCAATGGATTTTGAGATATTTCTAGCACGCAGCTGGGGTTTTAAAAGCAAAACCATCACTTGGAGAATGATCTGACAGACTGTTCGGCAAACGTTTGCAGCACTGTGCATCCTAGGGGTGTTTGCACCGTATTTTCTAATTAAAACCGTCCAGCACTTGCTTAACTCACTCACATGTTTATGAAGGCTCTGTTTCTTTTTTCCCCCTCTTCTGCCTTTCAGTAGCAAAGATTTCCACAGCTTCAACAGGGCAACGTTAGTCCAGGAAGGAGAAATTGTCTCCAGTCATGTAGACTCCATTACTGGGAGAAAGGTGTGAACAGCAAGCATGTCTGGCAGACGGATTCATTATACCACCGTGTCCTTTATAATGGGAAATGAAAAGCCCATTCTGATAACTACACTTTATTATAATAGGTCAGAAGAAGTGAAAGGCATCATCTTATAAAATTAACTTCATAAAGACTGCCTTTAAAAAAAAATATATCTGCCAGTTTATCCACCGCATCTTTCTTCAGAGATTTTTCTTCTTCTAGGGGAGCTGTGACTCCAAAGCCTCGTCCCGCTGCCTGTTCTCACTTTTGCCCTCTATCAGAGGGAATGGAGCTGTTTTCTCCTGATCAGTCCCAGGCACTTGTTTTGCCAGATGCAATAACGCCATGTCTTTGTCAAGACAAAGAAAATAGCCAACAAAGTAGTTAAAAACTAGGAGAGACCCCAAAGGTCTTCCTTCTCTTCCTCCTTCTCCGTAGGGAAGTCACAACGGAGATAAACTCGCCCCACAGCCCCCCAGTGCTCTGGCATACCTTTCAGTTGCTTCTTCGTGCAACTCAAGTCCACTCTTAACAGCCAGGGATAATTTCTAAGACTCAATAGCTTCTCACAATGCGTTTGGATTCGTTTCCTACAGGTGAAAGACAAGAGGTGGCCAGGCAGATGATAAAACACCTTCTAGGGGCACTGCTCTGACACCCGATCTCGCTCTGGACAGCGCTCACAACGTGCGGGTGGCTGCGACTAATTGGCAGAGGAGGGCTGGAAGCGTAGCTCCTTGCAATTTTAGGAGAATTTATACTGAAAAAAATAATGACTACACACTTTCAGGTATGTTTTGCAAAGAAGGCAAAAGGAAAACACCACCCTCAACGCACACAAGGCGAGATGCAACGCCAAGAACTGCTCCTGTGGTGGTACAAGCGTCAGGCACCAAACTCTAGACGGACTCTCTGCAGTATTTGTGTCTCACATTGCATTAGACCGGGTGGAAATCTTTAAGACTTCTTCTAAATCTCACCGTTTCCCTTTTGGCAAAAATAAAAGGTGTCCTTGAAGTGTCACATGGCAGTTGCAAACCAGCCTTGTTTGTAATATTCATGAAAGTTGGTGCAGGAAGGAGGATGGAAGAGGATGCTACGAAACAAACGGTTAATTGGGACTTCAAATGAAGGTTGGATCTAGTGTGAGAGATTTTAAAGGAGCCTAATTTTCAGAAATTGCCAGAGCTCCAATCTGTGAAAATGTGGCCTTTCACAGATCTCCAATTCAGCTTGCCACATCGAGAGTTCCTTTTGAAAAAAGTCGTGCCATAAAAGCCCCCCAATTTGGTAGCAAAAATTAGCAGCCTTCATGGGACATCAATTCCTTTGTCTCTCCTCCCCTAAGCACGGCTCTTTGGAAAGGACGAAGGACCATTTGTCTTTTGTTATTTTTGCAGGTAGTGAAGATAAGAGTAGAATCTAATAAAGAACAAAAATGGCGAAAAAAAACCACACCACCCACAAAAGCTAAATCTTCACACCTAGCCCAAAAGCTGCCCCTATAATTGAAAAGCATTTCTCCCTCTGAAGAAAATAACACCCATCAGGCCTCAAAAAACCTCTCCCGATGGCACGACAGAGGCCAGCACCTCCAGCAGGAGGGGACAGAGGGACACCACATGTCCCGAAGCCATCGGGCTCGGGGTGGGGGGTGGGCACACGTCCACCCTGCAACCCTGATTTTGCAGGGGCAGGACTCCAGCCTTCAGGGCTGCTAACCTGAGTGCTCCTGACTTCAGCTCCTTCCTTCCTCCCAAGGATTTGAACTCCATAGCCCCAAACTCCAAAATCGAACTCGTTCACATCGAGTCTCCGGCACGCCATCAACCTGGGGACAAATCAGGTTGAATTTTGCATGCGCTCGCAGACCTCTCCACGCTACCAGGGACCCACCCTGCCGCTCGACGGCTGTACGAACACGAGCAACGGGGCAGGGCAAGTGTGAGCATCCAAGCCGTGGATCCATACACCGAGATATTAAAAAGCATAAAGACAACCAGGGAAGGATTTCCTGAACTGCCAACGCCGAGCAGCGCGTGTACGAAGCCTTCCAAATCTGCTGTTCCAAACACCCAACTCCCTTGTTTCGCTGTTTCAGTGTCATTAACACCTACCGCAGCGAGAGTTAAAAACGAAGACAGCTCCTTGACAAAGCTCAAAACACGCAAATATTTGTTTGGGGGTAAAAACACACATACTGTCTCCTGCCAAAGCAGCTGAGAAAAGGAAAAAAAAAAAATCAAGCGCAGAAGGAAGCAAGCTGAGAGACATCAGCTGCAGGGCTTTTGAGAGCGTGAAACAATAGGGGGGAGGCTCGTCCTGCGAAGCCTCCCACCTCCACGGGCCGGGGGCTGCTGCCCGGCGTGGCGGTGCCCGGCGGGGTCCCTGGCTGTCCCCAGGCTGTCCCCAGGCTGTCCGTCCCCAGCAGCCTCTCCTGGGCAGGCTAAGAGTGCCCCCTGCAGCCCTGCCGTCCGTGCCGCCTCCGCTGCCATGCGACCGGTCGCAATTCCAAATAAATAAAGTAAGGAAATACAAATCGGACAGGTTCCTAAATGGAGGGAGAGCTAAAAGCTCCAAGAGCAAAAGGCAGCTGATTTAAAAGCACAGAAAGCAATCTAGGAGGATGAAGTGTTGGGTAGCGCTCTGTCATGCCCGGTTTTAGCCTCTCTGAAGGGAAGGAGGGATGGCAGGGGGGCAGGGAGGATTGTGGGTCCCCCCCTCCACCCCCCCAAGCCGTTGATTTTTGTTTTGAGGATAAAACCCACATCTCCGAATATCCTAGGTAAATGGGACGGATGTTCACGCGTCGCTCCGAGAATGCTGCCAGCAGCGCCCGGAGCCAGAAGCTGCTTGTTCCTTGCAATATTAATCAGAGCGCTCCGCTGCCCCTCCGCTCCCCAGCACTCAGGTGCCAGACAAGGCAAGAAGAAATAAAAAAAATGTACCCAAAACCCCTCATTCTCTGCTGGGCTCGTCTATTCTCTCGATAGACATAAGCCTCCCAGGTCCTTGAACTTCACCCAGAGCCCTAATAGGCGCAGATCCCCACGGTTTTGTTTGCTCTGGTGTTAGGAAGGACATTTCTACGACCACGTTGCGTTGAGTTTTAGATCAGCAGAGCCCTGTGTGCCACCAGAACTCAGCACGAGAGCTTGAAGTCCAAGGGCTTTTGCCCTGTTTCAAAAGGGCTCTCAGGGAAGCGTGGAAGCAACAGCGCCCAGGCTGCACCAGCAAGAAAACCCCCTTGCTCTTCCACAGGGCTCCTTACACGGTGCCTTTCCTCAACGTGTGTCCGACAGCTGAGTCACGGCCTGCAACCGGTTAGAACCGAGGACCCCGCTCCAAAACAGCGTTTCAACGCACAGTTTTCCTCACCACCTTACACCCTGCCTCCATCCTGCAGGAATCAGGCTGCCAGCAGCACAGAAACCACTGTCCTTACCTGCGGGCGAGCCAGGAGAAGAGCATCACACGTGCTAATGAAGCAGCCAGAATTCACTGTGTATAGAGAACTGCACTGCTTCCTCTGCTCCGACAAATCCCTGCCCCACGGCTCCTCGCTAGGCAGTTCTCACAGTGTGCCCTGAGGGGTTTCAAAGGGTTAAAGCGATTCCTCGGCTCAGTCCCTTTGGAAAGGGACGCTGCAGCCCTGAGCAGCTGAAGCCACCTGCCTTCTGCTTCAACGCTCAGCAGGAAAGCCTCCTCCTAACCCAGGAGTCCACCATCCCCTGTGGATGGATGCCACCACTCTTGCTTTCGTGGATGGAAGAAGGGACGGATGGAGCTGGACACCGATCCCCCCAAATTCCTTTGGGGATGCAGGAGGAAGAACGGAGCTGGGACCACAGCCTGGGGCAACCAGCCACGGGTTCTCATCCTGGGAGCAGAAAAGACACCGTAAGCTGAACTCTACACGGCTGCACCTCTTTCCCGGGATGTGTTACGCAGCGTAACGAGACACCGCACAAAAGGCTGAGGGTACAAAGAAAAGCGAGACCAGCCAGCGTGCAGAGGAATGCAGGCTGGGATCCTAAAATCCCTCTTCGCTGTTACGGCAGGTCTCGAGCCTGGCAAGGCATTCCTTGCTGGAGAGGCTCCGACAGGCAGCGCAGCCTCACATCCTTACGCAGGGATGCACCACACCAAGTACACCAGGCACGTATCCAGGTACACAAAGCAAAACACTCGAAGGCAGAGCAAGATTTACGCGCTCCCCGCGTGCTGGGAAGGAGCTACGGCATTACGCGCGCAGGGCAGATGGAGGAGGGAGCCAGCCCGAGCTAAAACCTCTCAGAGCAGCTGTCTGCAGCGGCTCGCGGTGCTCCTCCCCAGCCAGGTGTGCCAAGCAGCAGGAAAGCTGCCGCACACGGATCAGACAAGAGGGAAAAAAAAAATCCAAGGCGATGTCATTCGGTCGACGGGGAGTGATGCCCATGCACCGGGGACGTCTGTGGCACAGCGAAGGGCCACCCGGCTCTGACAGCTCCCAAGGGCTGTAGTCACAAAGCTGGCACATGTCATCTCTGTCCCTCAGACAGGATTTCTGTAGCGATATATAACCTGCTAAACCATTTCTACCTCCAGGTTTGCTTACTTCCACAAAAAAAAACCCCTAACTCCTAATATTTACACTCCAGCAGCAAGCTCCTGTATTCAAATCTTGCTGGCTCCCGCACGGAGCACGCCACACGCCCGACAAAGCGCGTTCCTACCTGAAGAGCTCCCTGATTTCCCTGACGGTGGCCTGGAACGGGATGTTTCGGACTAAGATCTTGGAAGTCTTCTGCTTCTTGACCGTCTGCTTCTTTCGGGAGGATTTCACGGCAGGCCTGTGGAGTCAACAGAGAGGGCAGGTGAGAACCACTGTGCAGCAGCATACGCAGGGCATTTGGGCACCTTTAAAGTTAGGAGTCCGGAAAAATTAGCCAGCCAGCTCAGACTGACATCCTCACCGGTATCTTATTGATGACAATAGAAATTTCACAGGGTACGTCATGTAGGAATGAATGCAAGCGATTTAAATCCCATGTCTGAAAACTGGATTCCAGTTTGCCGAGTGCAACCACAACCAAGACCAGGCAGCAGGCCTGTACTTGTACCTGCCACTAACTTTGCTTTTGAAACCAAATCTTGTCTGCTCAGTTATCAGAAGGAGATATTATTTGTACATATGCAAGCAGTTAGTCTAATGTAAGCTAATTTTCATTCTTTCTGGATTAGAAAACAGTAAACAAAACTTTTTAATAGATTATCAAACTAATTTATTTTGCCCAGGTTGTGTTGCATTTGAACAAGAGAAAAATTTACCTACGACAAAAAACAGCAGAATAAAGGAAAGCTTTCTACATTAAAATTCATTTAGTGGTTATCTAGACTGTAAAGTGCAGAATGAATGAGGATGCTTCATTAAAGAACCGAAGTACAAAGTGCAGCTCGTGAACTGTTGAATTCTGGTCCCAAGGTACCAAATTCTCAGAGAAATTTTGACATTTAAGAGACACCTCTTCTGGTAGGGTTTCCAAAGCGCCTAAACAACGGTTTTTGAGTGCTGACTGTCACCTTCAAACACCTGGATTAATTTTCAGCTTCATGGGTACAAATCACCAAAATCCCAGTGGACAGGAGTCTCAGACTTCAGCATTAAAGGTATAAATCTCAGTCAGTCATCCTCTTTATTTGACAACAAGAAACACCTCCACGGACAGGTTTGTCTGTGAGGCACCATCGCAAAAGCATTTGAGGAGCCTTTTCCTCGAACGTGGAAGTCTCAAGTGCCTGGTTCTCAGTTTGGGGTCGCTTTTGGGGCCCCACCACTGCATGCTGCTTAGGGGTTTTACTTGGAAATATGTCTTTTACTGAGCAAACACCTTCACATCAGCTGATTTTTTTTCTTTTCAAGTAAGACTGACTAAGGTGACTCCACTTAATTATAACAAGAGCTGATGTGTGACCAGCGCTACCGCTCACAACCCTCACGATGCAGAGATGCTGGCTAAGAAATGAAGAACCTACCGAGAACCACTGCAGCTTAAACGTAACCATGCTACAGAGGTAAGACAGCTTTACCTGATAGCTCTCTCTGAGATTTTCACTTCCAGCTTATGTCCATCTACAATGCAGCCCTAAAAGTCAAAAAAAAAAAAAAATTTAAGTCACAACAGCTTTCACGCTTCCAAGGTAGTGGCACAGCACTTCACGTCTTTACTCTTTCCCACATATTCCTCCCATTCTCCCCATCAAAGTTTTTCCCTGTTGAACACTGTTCAAACAAGGCCAGGTTTCTGATATGAGGCTGAAGACAGCCTGACCGACCGAAGCAGCAGCCCGCGTCCCTGATCTCCCTGCCGATCAGCCTCAGCTCTGCCACTAAGCTGGCAGAGGCGAGTCACTTCACTGCCTCCGACTACTGTTTCCTCTCCCTCCAGACTGCAAACTCTTCAAGGCAGGGAGCGTCTTACTGCTTGTTCTGGAATGAGCCAGGGATGACTCATTTGCTGTCAGTAGCCAATACAGCATTAAAAAAAAAAAAGTCTGCAAAAATACCCACTTTGCTGCTTCCTCCCTTCCCCCAGGATTCTGCTTTCAAAACAACTGGGAACGCAAATCTAACCCCAAGACTACGTGGGCTGTGGAACGTGAAATCACCACCTGTTGAAGGTGGGACCCATGGACTGCGGTCACGGAGCACGAACAGATTGTACGAACCCAGCAATTTCTTCAAACCTATCTAGAAAGGGATCGTTCCAGCTGTCTGGCCCGCTTCGCCCAGGTAATGCAGACCCAAGACTTGAATGGTGGTGTTCTAGCAGCACAAGGAACAAGTTATTCCCTTGGAGCGCAGCCAAGCCCTGTGGCATGTGTCATGGAGAAGGCATAAGGCTAGAAAACCCTGAAGCCCTGGCAGATTTACAGAAGATAAAACTCAACTCTACAGCACTAAATACTGAGCAATGGTTATTCTCATTTTGTGAGGGCTTGGGTCTCTGTCACCTCTGCAAAAGAAACCCGGCAGAATAAAAACTCACTAAATTTGCTCCTTTCCACATTTTCTGCCACCTCCACATTGGATCAGTGCTAACAAACACCCTTCTGAACAAGCTACTGTCCCTTTTACACCCTGTTCCTCAACCAGATTTTGAGCCTCTCAGCTCATCCTGGATAGGCAAACCTGAGCTTACCTGGAGCCGGCGCAGGGCTTTCTGAGCACTCTCTGGCTTCTTGTACTCCACGAATCCAAAGCCCATGGAAAGCAAAGTGCCTAGGAGGAGAGAAAGAGAACTTAAGTTAGTAGGAAACTATGCTATTAAACAGGAGAGTTAAAAATTTAAAAACAAACCAGAAGAAAGCGCTGTTGCACACTGACTAGACTAGGGGAACTCGCTGCCACAGCATCACACGCACTCACACCACGAATTGCAGTGCCCTGCACTGGCTCTTCAACGTGATGCAGGGACAATTTGGAGCACAAGAAGTCTCTGAACTGCTGATTGTCAAAACTGGGGAGGCAAAAAGTAACACCCCAGAGAAGGGGCCAGCCTGCCCACACCCATGCCATCAAGTCAAAGGCCATCCAGGCTGTGCTTGCCTTAAGCAAAACCTTTCCTGCGTCCAACCCCGTGGAAAGCAAGCAGGCAATGCAACAGCTCCAACCACTTGTCCCTGCAGCGTGCCGGGACCAACGCAGGCAGGGAGATGGCAAACGAACCACACAGCACGGTGCTCAGCCAGGGATCCTCAAAGATCCTGGCTGCTGCTGTGGATTAAAGCACGCCCTGCGATGATTCAACCAGTGCATGATGCTGGTTCCTTTCAACTTGCATCCTGTGTGGTCCTGAAGGCGCTGGCTCCTCTACACGCATCCCCACAAAGCCCACAATCCAGCTTAACCTTCCAGACTGAACCCCGGTGTATTTTTGGTGGCTCTTTTCAGCCATTTCAACAGGCGTACTTCTAGAAATGTTAAAGACTTCGCCAGCAAGAACACAAACGCTCATCTAGATGAATGCTAAAGCAACGCCACACCTGAGCCCTCAGCAACCAGCCAAGGGAAGGAATTGAACAGCAACATCTAGAGTACCTGCTCTGTCTTTCTTCTTGGATATCGTGCAGCTCTTCACAGCTCCCACTTTGGAGAACGTCTGCAAGGAATTCAGACACGTGACTCCGTTCTCTTTGTCACAGGCTTACAGCTCAGCTTGAGTGACAACGTGGCCCTCTTCCAGAGCCACGAGCACAGGCTCACGAGCCCACCTCCCCCCGGCACACCTGAGAAGCAGTCAGTGCAGCTGCTTTTTCTATTATAAGATTACTTCTGTGCAAATACACGCAGACTTTAAAAAAAAAAAAAAATAATGAAAAAAAAAATCAATACAGGTATTCTTGGAAACCCTCCTCAGAACCTCTGAGATCTGGGGTGGCTCTGGAAGACCACTGCAGGTTACAAGATGCTCTCACCCAGGCAGGGACCTTAGGGGCGGGCAACTCCAGTGGTGTCCCAAGAAAACAGCTCCTTCCAGAGCTGAGCAGGAGGGGGTGCCCTACAGCAGCACACCGGCTATCTGATTCTCCTGTAAAACTGTAGCCACAAAGCATAA
The DNA here is from genome assembly GCF_009769625.2 of Cygnus olor. Taxonomy (NCBI): domain Eukaryota; kingdom Metazoa; phylum Chordata; class Aves; order Anseriformes; family Anatidae; genus Cygnus; species Cygnus olor. The sequence continues at coordinate 3,258,260 of NC_049185.1, read as the reverse complement.
AAAAAAAGGAAAAACGGACAAGTCCCAGTCTTTCTCTGATATTTGTATTTGTTCCCAGGGCCCACTGGACCACGTCTATACTAGTACCACAGTCCCAAGGCAGAGGAGCACGGGTCCAGAAGGGACTAACACCCCACCAGCATTCCTGGCCCATGAAACGTGGCATTGCACATGGCTACAGAAATTAGCAGGGATGGGAATTTCCAGCTGTTTCTCCCAGCCTCGCTATTAACATCCCACGGGGCTTCAGAAACGCTACAATCTCTCCCAAGCGCTTTGCTGAGGTAAAGCAGCTCTGCGTTGGTAGAAGACTGAAGATGAAAAGCACACCTCGGTGAAATCACCATTTATTTATTTAGCACACAAAGCAGCGTCACAGCTGCTCAGGCTGATCCCAAGGAGAAGCACAGGAAGCGAGGAGTCTTAAAAGACTTCCTACTGCCTCCACCTGTCCCAAGGTGGAATTAAACCTCATCAAAACCGTTTCAGAAACGTTTGTCTAATTGATGCCGAAAACTCTTAAGCGGAGTTTTCCAGCCCCAGTACAATCCAGGGCTCCCTCTTCTTCCCTTCGTTAGCCCGTATTGTCTGCAACTGAACTCCTTTGGACACTATCCTTGGCACAACAAGGTGGAAAACAGCTTTCCCCTGGCCCTCCGCAGCCCAGCAGAGCCCTTCCTTTTAGCCCCTGCAGGGAGTAAGGGGTTTACTCCAGCAAGCAGCCCAGTCTGACCTCCAGCCCGCTCCCATCCCACCTGAGTGGCCTGTGCTAAGTAAAACCCAGCCCCCACCCTTTGCTCACGGCTTACCTCGTTCAGGGTGTCTTCTGTGGTGGCGAAGTTGAGGTTTTTGATGAACAAGGTACACCCTGGCACGCTCTCTTCTTCTTCCTCATCCTCCTCTTCATCCTCTTCCTCCTGCTCCTGTGCTGCTGTTTCCTCTGAGCCCTCGGCAGCTGTGGCCGTGTCATCGTCACCTGGCACGACAAGAACAAACGCGACGCTGTGAGGTGTAACAAAGCTGAATTTGGGGCGAGCTTGCCCCCTGCCCCAGCTGTGAGGCAGCGTTCGAGCAGGAACAGACCAATCCTCTCTTGGCTCTTTGTGGGTGAACAGGGACTGAGGCAAGCTCAGCACACGGTATGTGAACGCGTCAACTGTGGAAGCTAAGGTACTGCCTGTTCTTTGAACGCAGGAACTCCACAAACCTGCTTCCCCAGCACCCAAACACCCTCACATCCACCCTCGCCAGACACTGCTGAACTAGGCAAGGGGCCTCAGCCTTGCTTGAACACGCTTCTGCGCTGCTCTACAACCTCGCCTCCTGCTAACACTTATCTGCAGGATGCGAAATCCTGACTTCCCCGTCAGCACACGAAGGGGCTTCCTAGACAACAGAGTATAGAGACAAGCTGTCATCCATTGGCTCTCCGACTCCTTTCCTTGCTAAACAACTTGGATTTTCACACTAGCTTCATCCCCTACAGCGTAGCTGACGCTGTGCTCAGGGGGACCAAGCTAAGCACCTCCCTTTGGCATTACCACCGCCCCCTCGATGATTTTCCTGGGCTTATTTCTCTCACTTTGCATGAGATAAACCTGCATGGGGTCAGGGGTGCTCAGAGACCCCCCAGCTCTATTTCAAGAGCTGCCTTTCCCCACAGGGCTCCATCTGGTTGCCCTCCCTGCCTCTGACACCACGCAGCCCAAACCTTTTCGGTCGGGTGGCCAAACTCTCCTCATCCCAGCCCGTGAGGAATCTGCCAACAAGGTATGGAAAAAACTCATCGCCTCTGAAGGCAACTCGCCGGAGGAACGGGGAGGGAAGAGATTTAGTGAGACAGGGTGGGATGAAAAGGTGCCTCCATCTGTGGCTGGCACAATGAGAGGCCGCCACGCGCCGCCGCCTGAAGCCCTTTTGTGAGCGAGGCGAGGAGTTTACCGCGCATCCCCTCCCTTCCCTCTCCCAGACGCAGAGCGCCAGAGGCTGGCAGCAAAGACCATTATCAGCCCCAAGCAGCCTTCCAGGAGCTCCTGCGCTTAAAGCCCTTTATCTCGAGGTGAGGGTCTCGGTTACAGGGAGATAAAGCAGCCCCCCCAGCTCCCCCGGGCTCCGGCTGTCCCCTGTGACCCACACGCAGAACAGCAGCCCAGGAAGAGGCTTTTCATCAGCTTTTCTCCCCCCTCCCCAAACCTCAGAGTCCTGAAATAGCTTCCAGCAAAACAACCCTACATAAAGCCATGCTTCTCCAGCACCCCCCTCCCCCTTTTTTTTTTTTTTTTTTAAGGTTCAAAGGATCTTGAAAGGTTTTAAACATACAGGCAAGATTTAATTGTCATAGCCCCTGGGATGGGGAGAAAGAGTCTGCTAGTGGAGGGAAGGTTGTGCCCTTGTGGCAGTGGAAAATCACCCAGACAAAGCGTACAGCAGGGCTTGACACAGGAGCACAGAGAAACGAGCACAGGGACCCTCGATCTGACACAGGCACGTCAGCTGCTCCATCCACTGCTGCCAGCTGTGGCAAGCTGGCTGCCCACAGACAGGGAGCGTGGCCCTGCACAGCACGCAGCCACCTCAAAGCCACGCTCAGGGGGGCAGGTCGGGCTCAAAGAAAACAGCTACAGCTCTCCTGACGGCTGCTGCCCAGCCCGGCCCAAAAATCTCCTCCCATCAGCCCAGGCCAACTGGATTGTGTGCTGTGGGCAGCACCACGCCGCCCCCGACTCATCCAGGCGGTGGGGAGTGCAGAGACAGGACGGAACCCAGTGCTTGTGTGGGACACACTGCAGCTGTGTTCTTAGGGGACCCTGAAAACCACACAGAGGACATCAAGAGAATGGTTCCCCTACCAAAAAGTTCAGGAACATCAGCATTGCTGCTTTAGACAGAATGCAGCAGGGGAGTGACCCGAAGTTAAAGCTCTTACCGGGTACCAGGCTTGCTTCTCCCTCCTTTTCTGGAGCCTCTGTGGTTTTTTTCCGGGGGGCTGGGCTGGAGAAGACACCCATCGGAGCCCACTCCAGATACAGTGGTGTGGAGTGAAACTGAAGAGAACACAGGAGAAACACGAAGAAGGTAAGACATGAAAAAAGCTCTGCTCTGAGTTTTTCCACTCAGACACACTTACGGAAAACAGCAGTAAGAAAGCTAAGCAACATTTTTGCCTGGCTCAACTATCTTCCACTGAAGGAGAAGATGCATCCAACCTCACACAGGGGCAGCCTGCCAAACGGCACCCAGAGGTCAAGGAGCAAGGCCACAGCTGGGCAAACAAGCTCCAAGGGGAGCTCTGGGCGTCAGTACCACACTCCCCTAATGCAAGAAGTATCAGAAACCCTCTCCCAGGACACAGAGGAATTATTACAGCAGAATAGTAGAGACTCTGAGAAATCTCATCCTCCAAAACCCCCCATCTTGCATTTTACGAAGCACAGCTTTTTGTAGCTTCACAATTAGCCAGGACCCACGCTCTCCAGGCAGCTGCCTGCCCCTGACCAGGCTCACCTTGGAGTAAGCCAGCCTGCTGAACGCTTGCTTGGCCTCAGTTGGCTCCAGGAACTCCACGATGGCTGTGATGCCTCCTGCCGGGAGCAGCACCCGGCCCAGGCTGCCGTGCTTGCCAAAAAGGACCTCCAGCTCTGACACGCTCGTGCTGGCGGGGAGGTTCTTGACCAGGATCACGGTTTTACTCCGCTTGCCAGAGGCCTGCCACGTTTGGTGCGGGGAAAAGAGAAAGGGGAGACGGGATTTTAGAAAGCCATGCAGCACGTATTTCAACCATCCCAAGCACAGCTGCATTTTGCAAGTGTTCAGAAGGTTTCTTAACTCTTTTAAGAGTTCAATCCTGCAAGATGATGAGGATTAATCAATTTCAGAGAGAGCTGAGGATGTCAGGACTAGGCAACCATAGAAGAGGCAGGTCCTATTTGCTGCCTCCAGCTGGGCATCTCACCTGACTGAAGGAATCCAGGCTGACTCCGTTTTTGATTAGGAACCGGCGAATTTCCTGGACCAGCTCGGTTTCTCCCAGAGCGACCCTCACTGCCACGCTGTCTTTGCTCTCCTGAAGGCAAGAACATCAGTTAGCGATGTGACAGTGGTCAAAGCAGGGAAGTAAACGGCCTGATCCAGGAAGGTGCTGAGCAACTGTTGCTCCTGCTGCTCTTAAAAGCATCAGGAATTTGGCAGAGAGCTTGAAGGCAAAATGCTCCAGCTCCTCTGAATCTGCTGGGAGTGGCTGAGTGGAAAGGTGGAAATTCCCATCAACTTCCAGTCACGTACAAACACAAAATTCAGCCACAGAAAAGCAGATATAGGGGAGAATGGGGAGAAGAAATGGGAGAAGAAACGTCATTTTGTCTTCCAGTGACGAAGGGATTGTCCCCCACAGAGAGGCTACAGGATCACTGATCTTTCAGCCTGTATGGTGCTCATGATTGAGCAGCAGCTTTTGCTGCACAAGACCATCAGGCAGGTCCTGGCCCTGAGAAAACAGGTAGGAAAGTGATCTCCCATCCCCGCTGATCAATAACCAACTCACGTGATCCAGCACTTGGCTTTTCGAAGCGTTGTACTTCTGAGCAATGGCATCAGCCACAGCATTTGTCCCCACAAACAAAGTGTTCCAGTTGTGAGAGCTGCAGAGAGGAAAAAAGAGCCAGGTTCAAAGCCTTGCAGTCTTCCTCCACTGGCATCTCTCTGCTCGATGGTCCTGGGAAAAAACAGCTTTGCATGCCACCACTAGCAGCCAGGATAATAAGTTAGAGGGAAAGAAGGGTAGAAGACCCTTAGAGAAGGAACAGAATGAGGGAAACATGACTGGAGAGCAAACCAAGGCAGCAGTGCTGGCAGCTTAGCTCTTCTTCCCTAGCAGGTCATTAGGCACAGCCACACAGTTACAGCTGGAAGTTCAGATGTTGGCTCAGAGGAACACATTTTTTTCCATCTGGTTTCTTAAAAACACAAAGCCTGTGCAAACAAGGCTGCACTCCTTCCCCATAAAGTCTGAAGATATCATAAACTTTCAAACCAATATGTTGCAGAGGAAGATAACCCAAAATTCCTGCAAGTTTTAGAAATACACGTGGCCAAGTGGAAGACAAAGACCAAACTGATCTGAAACCACTACCCACAAAGAGTTACAGCACCAGACCAACGTCCGTTAGGCACCAGAGAAACTCCTAAGCAGAGCCACCGAATCCCATGTTTCTCTCAATTTGTGCTACTCAGTGAACTACTAGAGCTACTTGGAGAGAGGAGTCAAGTAGATAAGAGAGAAAAGAATCAGAAAGGTGCACAATAAATGCTTTATTGGCTCTGGTAACCTCCACATCCCCTGCAAAGATGCATTCTGGCCATTTGGGAATTTGGCAGGCTGTATCATCATATTGTGCTAAAAGACACCTTTGTACCTGGCACTGTTGGCTTTTTCCTTGGCCTCTTTCTGCTTTTTGTAGGAAGAAGATTCGTCTGCATCCACATCTTCAATTTGTTCCTTTTTGATTGTGGAGGGTAAAAGGTGCATCATTCTACCCTAGAAGGAAGGAAGAAGTGGTCAAGAAGCTTTGAAATAACCCAAAAGAAACTCATGAACTAAGTAAGCAAAGGGAAGAAACTTTCAGGCACCTTTCCTAGTCAAGTGAACTAGGTGAAAGAGGGAACCTTCCTCCCCAGAGAAGGCATTGCTGCAATTAAGAGTAGCCAGGCAGTACGTGACAGACTCAGACCTCCTTCCTCTAGCTCAGGAACCCCTGAAGCTGTTCACACCAGGCTGCCCTACCAGAAGGGACTGTGTTCTCAGAGCAAGGCAGAATTGCCTCCGCCCCTGATCACCCAGAGGAACCCCGTTCGGCAAAGCACAGGAGCAACAAACACCCTCCCAGCACAGGAAACCCGTCGGTGGCTGTACCTGGAACACCTGCCCGTCCATTTCCGCATAGGCCTTCACCGCGTGCTCGGGCATCATGTAGGTGATGAAAGCAAATCCTTTGGGCTTCTTGGTCAGTCTGTCTATAGGGAAATGGATATCCGAGAGGGGCCCTGCGAGAGGAAAGGCCTTTCTGTGAGAGATGTCCTGGCACAGCCATCACACCTCACAACAGCACTCTGAACTGGCACCTCCTGGCCACACAAATGCAGCTGCTTAGAACTTGCCTTCTTCATCTTAAGTCAGGAACAAGGATTTCCACAACCTAACCCTCTGTCTCCCCCAGGACACTCTCATGCCAAGAGAAACTTAGATTTGCCTAACTTCGAGTAAAAAGGGAAGCTCGAAGCTCCCACCTCACATGCCAAACACGAACAGGAATTTGGGGGACTCAGAAATTCACCCCTTACCTACAAAATCTAGAAGTGTCCCGCGTGATCAGTGTTTCACGCAGCAAGTAACTTCAGCTACCCTCCCCTCCTCCACATCCCATCCCACCCGGACTCTCAGACTGACTGGCAAGAGCTTTTACTGCTGCGTTTGAGATGTGATGAGGAATGAGGGCACACACACAGCATGCTTTGAGCTAAGCGCAACAGCACCAGGATCGGTTTCAAGGCCAAGCAACCACACCCTGTCACACCGGACAATAACGATGAGGTGTAGGACACGGAGCCTCACACATCCGCTCCCACCAAGCAAACGTCTGTCCCAGCCCCGCAGCAAGTACGCACCATACTTGGAGAAGACCTTCTCTAAGTCCTCCTCGGTGCTGGTAAATGGCAGATTCCTGACAAAGAGCCTTCCCGATTCAGACAAGTCCTCTTCTTCCTCATCGTCCCTCTTCCTTCGTTGCCACGGCTTGTCATCAGTTTTTGCTGGAACAGTTTCTTTTGGGGTATTCCCACATCGGAATACCTCGACGTATCGCCCACCTAGTCCGCGAACACAAGCACGTTAGGTGATTCCCAAGGCCACGGGCAATCTGTACCAATGAGTTCAGAGCCCGGGCTTACGGCAGACACAGGCAATTACAACTCGAAAAAAATCTCTGAGCAGAACTCTGCCTGATTAAACAAAAGGATGAGGGCTGCGAGAGATTAGTCTTCATGAAAAGCAGAATAATGCTTGCTAGCCAGCTGCACAGCCTCCTTCTCCTTCAGAGCTCCAACACTTCTGCCTCTGTCAGCCTTGTCCACAGGCTTCTAAGCATGTGTTCCCTTCCTACATGGTTTTTTTTTACAAGTATAAGTTGAGCAGTTCCACTACAGACCAGGCCAGGAGCAGGCTTCAAACACAGATTTACGGAGTCATTTCTACAAACCCCCTGCAGTATCCCACCTAGATTTAAACGATACCATTTTTATGCCAAGAGCAAGATACGCTTCAGGCACGTGGCAAGAAACAAGAGCCAAAGAGCACACGGCTCAGTCCGCTGCCAAGTCTAAGCTGCTCCTGATGGCACTGACATAGCACCTGGTTATCCCACGTCAGCAGCGCAGAGCAAACCACCCCCACCATCTGCCTGGGAAAAACTGAAGCAATGGGAGATTCTTCCGCAGGGAACACTTCAGCAGCTGAGCACCCTGCCATCGACAGCAGCCAGAAAGAGAAGGAACAAACAGCCCTTACCTAGGCATTCTTTTTTCCGTTTCAAGGCCCTTTGCACTTCTGCTTCACTCTTCAAGTCAACAAAGACATAACCTTGGAGGAAGGAAAGGTTCAGCTGAGCATCATGTGGGGCACAGAGTCACTAATTGGCTAATTAAGGGTGAATCAGGCTTTTTAAATATAGATTCCTATAGATAAAGCATTCGGGTCCCATTAAAGTTTCAATCCAGCCTGAAAACAGCCCCATCAGACTGGAAGGCTGCCTTTTAATAGCTCATTCTCTACGTACAAACCAAACAAGCCCAATTTAACAGCTGCAGTTGGCTTTCACAGGTGTCTCCAAGCCGTCAAGAGCAAAGAAAAGGTGCCTCTGCTCTTAGGCTATGAAAGAAAAACAGCAGGCAAAGTTCCCTGCCAGCTCCGAGGACCTGCTATTTCTGATGGGTACCTCCAGTAACCGCAGCTCCTCAGAAGCCCACCTTGGTTACAGATGGACTGGCAGCAGCAGCCCTTCCCAGAGGAAGGGACCTTTCCTTGGCACGGTTTGGGATGTTTAGGAAAGCTCCAGGGCCAGACGAAAGAAAAAGGCTCCCGCTGCTGTATGCTGCAGTACCCTAAGGGAGCACGGCCAACATTACTCTGCCCACGGCATCCTATGGACGGCAACTAGGGCAGGTGAGCTGCAAAGTCACAGAAAGGTCTGTAAGAATCAGGGCACGAGCCAGCAATTTAGAACTACAGATGGAAAGAGCAGTGGTGTGATTCAGAGGTCCTCCAAGTCACAGATCCAACTCCCTTCAACATTTACACATTACCTGTGTTTTTCCCCTGGGCATTTTTTCCTATCCGGATTGCCACTGGCTTCAGAGGCAAGAAGAATTCTCGAATCTTTTGCTGCAGGAAGAATTAGAATTGCTTAAATGAGTTCTCAGATACAGGAAGTAGGTTTCAGACTTCTTTTTTTTTTTTTATAAGCACTATAAAAACATCACAAGCAACATAGAGCATTTCTGCACAAAGCCAGGTAAAAAGCTTCTCTGGCTGCCCATACAACCCTCAGCACAGCTCCACTGAGTGAAGAAAGGGGCCTCTGCAAAGATTTGGTTGAGTTATAAACTGGGAACAGCCTTGAACGATCATTCCCAGCTTGGGGACGAAGCTCACCTCAGTGATGTTCACAGGGGCACCATGCAGTTTCACTGTGTATGGCGTGCTTGCTTCTCCCGAGCTGACCTGGTTCTTCTGCTGCACAGAAGGATAGAAAAAACAAAGCAGCTGAATGAAAAACAGTAAAAGTCACAGCACAACAAGCTGATTTTGCCCAGCAAGCAGGAGGTCTGAGATAAAAACCAAGAGATTCTCTCAATTGCGTCAGCCTGGGCAGGAGTTGCTGGATGAGGGTGCAAAGTTTGACTGGGATGTTCAAATAACTGCTAAAAAGCAACCTCTGCAGACACAGAGATAGGCACGGGAAAGAGAGAAGAGCCTCTGAAAAGTGCACTAACAGCACTTCTTAAAAAGCCCTAGTTTCCAAAAAGGGAAATTCAGTCAGCACTGAAAAGATATCTGACAAACTTTTTTTAATGTCTCCCACCAAGTGTGCCAACAAAGCTGGTACCTGGGGGTCTTGCAGATTTCAAGCTGTCCATCTCATCCTTGGAGCAACCAATGAGAATGTACTACCCCGTGAAGTTCCTGCTTTAAGGCAGACAAAATATAATTCAACAATACCTGTAGCGTGGATCCTTTTTTCTTCTTCCCTGCCGGTGACTCTTGCTGTGGTTTCTGGGCTTTTGCCTTCCCCCTTTTTTCTGTGTGGGTGCTGACAGTTTCTATAGCGTCTGAGTCCTCCTCACTCTCACCTTCCGTCTCTTCACTGTCTGTTTCTTCTTCTGTGCCAGAGGAGGACGAATCCTTCACTACTTTAGATTTCAGGTAATCCATATCTGAGAGGTCTTCCCTGGCAGCTGCCTTCTTCTCCTGGCCTTTCTTTGCTGTCAGAAAAAAGACCGAAGTTTTGCATCGATACTGCTGCTTTCTCCTCAACCAGGTAAAATGTGAGTACAGACACGATCACTAGAACCAACTTACTCTCCTCTACCCTTTCTGCATGAAGGAAAGACTTGAAAATAGCAGAGCAATTTTAAATCAGCGCTTTCACACTGACATGTCTGGACTGCTGTTTCTTTTTTAAAAGCAACAGTTCATGTATAAAACAAATCAGAAAGGAGCTTGAGGCATTTCATGAATTATTTTGTCTCCGTTTTAACTAAATACTTCAAATGGACTCCAGAGAGTTGTTCTGGAGTCCAGAGAATTGTTCAGTTTAGTTCCGCATGGTAAAAGACAAAGGAAGCCATTTCTCCAAAACACCATCCGTCCATCCCCAGAGATCGACCGACCGCACCTACACAATAGTTACCCGAACAGAGGCAAAGAGCGGCAGGCAAGATGCCATTTACTTCAAACGAACGTAAGGCAATACCACACGGGGAGCAAGGATGGCTCCCAAACCACATTCATCACTGGTGCAAGAACACCAGAGACTAAAAATCCCAGATTACAGCCCAGATTTCTCAGTCTAAGTCATCCCAGTACTCCACTAGATAGTTTTCCTTCTAGGATCTAACACACCGAACTCCGGCCATTCCCATCAACTCTGACGGAGCCCGAGGACACACCAACATTTTCAGAAACATGCATCAAAGGCAGACCACGTCCACAGATATCAGTTAAGGGCTACTAAATAAAAAGAAACCACACCCAGCTTTGGAAATGCTGGCAACGAAAGGGGCCATAGGCTAGGCCAGCACTAAGGGAGAGAGACGTTTCCCCTATTACTCTTCCTAGGCTTTCAGGAGAAAGCACAAATGCCATCCACTTAATACCAGAAACTGCATTTTTCCACGTTTGGGGAAGCTACCTTCTGATTACACTGTCTCTGTTGGTAGGCAGGACACTGACATTCAGAGAGAAAGATGAGCAAAGATGGCTCCTTTCGGTACCTTTGGTTTCCTCCTCATCTTCAGAGGGTTCATTCCCATCCCTCTCCTCCTCGCTCAGATCCTCAGACTCGTCTGAATCGAAGTTCAGATAATCAGCCGCCGCCTTTGACTTTTCCTTCTTGGGCTTTTCTGCCAAAGTGTCATTAGCCCAGGTGGCCACCTGAGACCGCCTCTGGTGAACCACCAAGAACTCCTGGAATGTTTCATCTCCTTCCAGCTGTTGAAAAATAAACCAAGCAGACAAACTGTGAAGACAGACAGAGGAGAGGTAGTAGCAAGTTTAAATTCAAAGACAGCTCATTTCCAGCAACAGAGAGAAAACTCATAAAGGGGAGTCCACTTTATACAAGGTGAACACTTAAAGTCACTAACATCCAATCTCTCAGCCCTATAGCTTCTTGTTGCACTTACTCTTTAGAAAGCGCTTTAAGGAAAAAAAAGAAAACATTAAAGAAGGAAAAAGCGCGTAAGTCAAACGTAACAAAACTTGCACGTGGCTTGAAAACACAGTTGTTGAAACAGGTTTGTCCTGGATGCAGTGTTTGTTCACAGAGGAGTGGTTAACGATTAACAAAATAATAATCAATTTCTAACATTGGGATTATCAGAATCATGGTTTGTTACAACAGAATTGACTGTCGTGGAGTTCTTTACATCATACTTCTTGCCTGAACTGACAGCAATGAAAGCAATACAGAGAAAAAACCACACTATATTATTCCTGCTTTTAATATAAGTTAGCAACTATGGAACTGAAACTTAACTCACCTCCTTTAAGCCTTCTGCGGGGTCTTTCTTCTTTTTTTTCTAGGAAGATAAACCATATTTAGAAAGCCTTATTAGCAGCAGGGGCAATATCACTTCTCAGGTAACCTAAGGGTCCAGGGAACATAGGTCGTAAGGCAGAAAATGCCAGAACCTCCAACATCAGCTGTCCCAGCTACTCGATCCCCTTTCCCACACGCCCGGCTATCCCTCTCTCTGCCAAGTCACTGACGCACGTCAGATTCTCACAGAAAAAAAGCAAGACTTACTTTCTTTGTGCCTGCAGGAGCTGCACTTGTCACAGGTTTCTCGGGCTGCTTTTCCGAGGCAGGGGCCTTCTGAGAGTGCTTACTCCACGCTTTGGGTTTTGAAGGGTCACCAAAAGACTTGCATAACTCAACCTGAGAGGAATAAATCAAGTCTTTAAAAGTAAACAGTCTGAACAGCGCTCAACCAAACAGTCACGTTCTCCTGCATATCACGGAGAACCCTCTGCCTCGTACAATATGATGAGCCGCTTTATTTAAAGGCAAAAATGAGCTCAAATTCACAAGTTCAGATGATCATAGCTCAAAACCTGACACTGTTGTTCCTGAAATCACTGTTAGTGCCCAGAAGACAGACCATCCGTATCAGCTACCTGCCTGGGACACCAGCAACAAGGGCCGACATCAGGCTTTGCTGTTTCGCTGCAGAGAACTTAAAATTCAGACTTTTTTGGGCCCTAGCCGCTCATTAGTAAGACTACCAAGATCTCCAATTATCAACTTCATTCTGAACCAAAAGAAGGCATCTTTAGAGATCAACTCACGGTGACTCTGGAGGTGTCTATGAAGCTCCTGTTGAAGTGGTTCAGTGCCACCTGAGCTTCTTCTTCGGACTTGTAGCCGATGAAGCCGAATTTCCGGAATTTGCCGTCCTTGGTGAACTTCAAGCAGCAATCGGTCAGCGTGCCAAAGGCTGCAAACAGCTTCCGGAAGCGATCTTCCTTCATCTGGGAAATGAGGAACAGGAAAAGAAGTCAGCGATGCGATGTAACGACAGAGATGCTTTGTGGACACGTCCAACCAAAACATTTACTAACAACGGACTTCTGGAAAAATAAATCACATTGTATTGGGGCAGGGCTGGTAAGAAACGCACGTCAACTACGAAAGCTCTTCATCTCCCCCGTGAATTCCCTACGTGTACGTATCTGTGCCTCCAAGAGCTCCCCACCCAAATGCTGCACCCAGGTGGGGGGCTGCCCCCAATCCAGCACCCACTGCAACCACAGGCAGCTGCCTGCACCCCCCCCACGAGACCCCTGGCCCACAGCACCCCAACCACTGAGGGTCCTGCCCCCCCTTCCACCAGCACTCCCTCGCCTCCTCCAACCAAGCCGAGGGTCCTCTGTGCTGGGCCATAGGTCAGAGAATCACTAAGGCTGGAAAAGTCCTCCAAGATCATCTGGTCCAACCACCCCCTACCACCAATGTCACCCACTAAGCCGTGTCCCTCAGCACCACGTCCAACCTCGCCTTGAACACCCTCAGGGACGGTGACTCCACCACCTCCCTGGGCAACCCATCCCAACGCCTGACTGCTCTTTCTGAGAAGAAATGTCTCCTCATTTCCAGCCTGAACCTCCCCTGGCACAACTTGAGGCCACTCCCTCCAGTCCTATCACCGGTTACCTGCGAGAAGAGGCCGACCCCGAGCTCCCCACACCTTCCTCTCAGGCAGTTGCAGAGAGCAGTGAGGTCTCCCCTGAGCCTCCTCTTCTCCAGACCAAACCCCCCCAGTTCCCTCAGCCGCTCCTCACAGGACTTGTGCTCCAGACCCCTCACCAGCTCCGTAGCCCTGCTCTGGACACGCTCCAGGGCCTCGATGTCCTCCTGGCAGTGAGGGGCCCAAAGCTGAACCCAGCACTCGAGGCGCGGCCTCACCAGAGCCGAGCACAGGGGGACGATCACCTCCCTGGCCCTGCTGGCTGCTCTACTCCTGATACAAGCCAGGACGCCGGTGGCCACCTGGGCACGCTCCCGGCTCGCTCCCGGCTCCCTCCCGGGCCTCCCCGGAGCCTCCCCGGGACCCCACCGGGGCCTCCCCGCGCCCAGCAGCCCGTACCCGGCCCCCCAGGCCCCACTCCCCCCAAACGCCGCCCCGCTGAGGCCGCCGCCGCTCTCACCCCGTTGGGGAGGTTCTTCACGATGAGCCTCGACATGTCGGCGACAGAGAGGGGCGGCGACAGAGAGGGGCGGCGACAGCGGCCGCGACACGACGAGGGCCGCGCCGCGCTCAGCCGGGCGCACGCCGCCCCGTGGGCGCCGCCATGTTGCCGCCGCGTCACGTGGGCGCGGGGCCGGCAGCGCGCAGGCGCGGAAGTGGGAGCGGGGCAGAGGGGAGGGGCCATGGCAACGGGCCCTAGCAACGCCCATAGCAACGGGCCCTAGCAACGGGCCCCGAGCCTGATGGGGCCTGGGGGGGGGGGGGGGGGGGGGAGGAGGGGGACGGAGGTGGCCATGGGGGGCGGTGAGGGGACAAGGGGACACGGAGGGGACAAGGGGGCCACCAAGGGGTGTCGCCTCCCCAGGGGGTGTCCCCTCCCTGCCAGCCCGGGAACACAGCCCCTGGGGCCATGCAGCCATGGCGGAGGGGACACTGATGTCCCCAAAGAAAATGGTGTCCCCAAAGCAGGGGACCCCGCTGTCACCTCCCTGGGTCCTCCTAGTGCTGCTCGGTGGGGCCGGAGGAGGGAGCTCCGTGCCTGGTGCTGCTCTGAGCTGAGAGGCCCTGAGGGCAGGGGGAAGGAACCCCTAAAAAATTAGGGGAAATTGGGGGTGATGGTGTGAGCTCAGTGCCGCTTTGCTTCCCACCTGCCCCTGTACAAGGGGGAGATCTCTGTGAAGGCAGCCGGCTCACCCCAGCCACACCACGGCTCCATCCCAGTGGCTTGGCGGGACTGGGATGCAGGCTTGTAACTGGGGAGCCCAACCTGAGCCCCCCAGGTGAGCAGAAAGGGGACCGCCTGTATTTTCCAGGCAAGAATTTGGGGAGCAGCCAAGCTCAGTGCTCAGGAGAGAATGGGATGCTCCGGGATGGCCATCTGAGGCTCTGCTTGAAGGAAAAACACGCAGCATGAAGCTACCCACGAGTGCCCAGGAGGAGATGCTCCCGCTCCCATCACCCAGCTCTTTGAAGGGGTCTCCACGAGCTGTCATGGAGCCGGGGACCCAGCTCCCTCCCCCTCGCCCTCTGCTCCTACTTTGTCCTTGCTGGGCTGTCAGCCCTGTCACTGGGACGCAGCCTGGCACTGACGGGGCCCCGCTCACACTGTCACTAACACATCCAGACCGTGCCCTTGTCACTCCCGTCCTCTCCAAGACGCTTGTCCCCCTCTCTCCCTCCCCATCTCCTCCTCACCTGCTGATCGCAGCCGCCAGCAGCGCCCAGCTCCAGCCTGTGCTGTCCAGGACAGCTCTGACCTTGTCCTCCTAACCTGTCACTGCTGGGACAGAGCTGTCCCCAGCCACAGCCAGCCATCCTGCTCCCCATGGTTCCCACGCCCCACCTGGGGATGCGATTTCCCTCCAACATCCCCTTCTGCAATTAGGATTCTCCCCAGGTGAGGGCTCACAAAGAAGCCCCAGTGTCCATGAGGGGACATGGCTTTTGCCAGGGCCATGAAGATTCTCCCCTTTGCTACTCCCCCTCCTTTGCAAGTAACATATTTCAGCCTCCCCAAATGCAAAGATCAAGCTACAGAAGCAAAAGCTTTCAAAATTCTGACTTTAGAGTTGATTTCCTTTTTACTTTCTACTCCCCAGTTTACCTCTGGCTCCAGTTTTTACGTTTGCAAGTGTGAAAGCTGGAATATATAGATACATTTTTTTTTCCTCACCCAGTCTTAGGCTTCTGGGGCATCAGAAATAGGTGGCTCCTTCGGTGGGTGTTCCTGCTGCCCCATGGAAGATCCTGCCCCAATATAGGCTCGTTCCTGAGCAGAGGTCCCAGCCCCAGGTAGAAGAGAGGGAAACTGAGGCCCTTGTTTGAGAAGGCTCAACAAAAGCTTTGGAAAGCAGCTCCCAGTGCTTGAACACCTGCCCTGAGACCATCCCTGACCCCTCTGCTGCAGGCACACAGCATCGGTAGGGGAAAGACCGGGTGCTGCCCTGCCCCAAGGATTAGACTGAACACAACACATTTCTTGTTGAAGAAACGTTGTTGTTTTCTCCATGAAAATACACCTCAGGTGATCCCATGGGCACGCCTAGGGGGGATATTCAGCCAAATCCAGAAGGGTCCCTGGCAGGTGCTGCACCCGGTGAAGGTGATGTTTCATCCACCTGCAGCCTGGGTGCCAGCCCACCAAGAACCAAGTCGGGGTGTCAGGATGGTGACATGGTCATGGCGCTGCCCACCCCCTCGCCCTCCCTCCTCCAAGGTCCCCCGTGCCTGGCAGGGGGTGACAAGCTCTCCGTCCCATCCCACCGCTGACAGGAGGAGAAGTCGCGGCCCCTCGGCCAGTCCCAGTGGAGCTGTCACAGCGCGTTAGGCGGCCGGCTCGTCCGCCAGCCGGACAGGGCCTTGCACAGCGCCAAAGAGCAGGGGTCACCTTGCTGTAAAACACTGTTACGGGCTGCCTGCAGCCGAGCAGCCGAACTTTGGGCAGCAAGGGCTACAGCGAGGGGCGGGAAGGAGAGAAAGAAAAGCTGCTGCAGATCCTGTCCCTCCCTGGGTACGTCGAGGGGTCAGACTCAAAGCATGCCACGGTTTTGGAGAGATGTCTCTTTTGCCCTGGTGTCCAAAGGGGCACCAGAGGTTTGTCCCCAGGTCACCCGGGTGCCACGGCACGGTTTGTCCTGCTGCCAGCCCTGCCCAGGAAGGACACACGTGGCCGTGGGCAGCCCTTCACGCCTGTCTGATCAGGAGCACCTCATCCCTGCTGGGTGCTGGGCAGGTGGGGGCTGCCCGAGCTGGGGTCAGCCTCACTGGGACGGGAGATAAATCACAAACAATAAAGCACGAACCAAAACCATGGTCGTCCACGGGGGGCTGCAGGGACCTCAGCGTCGAGCGCACAAACTGCTGTGATCGGCACGGGCTTAAAAATGAGGTTCACCTGGTGTTCCTCCTGACCGCACGAAGCCACGGGAGGCGTTGGCCATGCCCTGCTGGCCATGCAGCTGCAGCTGGTCCTGGCCATTGCTGTCACCCGGTGGCGACACCGTTTCCTTCAGGGGACAGATGAGGTCCGGCCCCTTCGCAGCGCACCCCGAGACAGCCTTCTGCACCTCTCTTGTGACTCACCAAAGACTCACCACCGGCCCTTCTGGTGGCCGGGACCCTCCGCGAGGAGAAGGGTTCCTCCTGCTGCCGCCCCTCGCGTGGTCTCTCCTCCATCCATCACCCCCTTCGCTTTCCTTTGTGTTTCTGTATTTTTGGTTGTGTGTAAATGGATTCAGGGGAGGGTCTGGGCAACAGCTGCCTTTGATCAGCGCAACATGTGGGAGACGGAGCACTTCAGGAATGCCGACTCCTGATCAAAGGTGGGAACGCAGTGACAGCCGGGGCTTGGCAAGAGCCCATCCCCGCTAATCCCCGGGGGGTAGGACCAGCAACCCGCACAGGCTGGCCATCCGTCCATCCGTCTGCCCGTCAAAAGGGACGATCTGCACCCCAAAGCGTGGAACAGGGCTGGAGGGCAGCCTCCAAAATTCGGTGCTGGCACCCAGAGCAGCAGGAGAAAGGCTGAGCAGTCTTGGGTAGGGCCCAGGATTGAAAATTGGGCAGCGGCACCCCAGCACATCACCTCCATAAACATGAGGCTAGGTCGCAAGTTTTGGAAGTTGGATGTTTGCTATAAAAACATCAGGAGGAAGAGGGAGGAAGGATCACTCCTCCTGATGGACAGATGGGGTCCGCAGGAGGGGAGAACGCAGCCCAGCCTCCCCTCCTGTAGGTTTGGCAGCCCCCAAGCCCGTCCCACGGCACCTTCTGCCACAGACGCTCTTATCTGCTGTCTCTTTCCCTGATAACCCCGGGTGTGGAGCTGGGAACCCATCTGTGCGGAGCAGGTGGACTCAGCAAGGTGCTGGGTGAGGGATTACACGCTCCCCATGATGCTGCTCCAATGGGGACCAGGTCAGGGGTTCCCCAGGAGGATTCTCCCCTCCCAACCTCAGGAAAATAATCCCTCGCCGCACGCAGCACCCCTGCCCCATCTCTATTTGGGTACTTCTCGGACAAGGCTCCCCTGTCGTGTCAAAAAGGGAAGCTTTTAGAAAGGGGCTGATAAGGGCAATTCCCTCGGGGTCGCTCCGGGCAGGGTCACGGGTCGCTTCCTCGCGGCACGCTGCCCGATAACGAGGCAATCGGGGCCAGGGTTACGGAGACGGCATTTATCAGCAAGCCCTGGGAAAATAAAGACCCACAGATGCCTGCTGGCTTGCCAGCCTGGGGAGACGGGGCAGGGATGAGCACCGACGTGCGGGTGGGGGGCTTCAGGCATGGGAACCAGTGCAGAGGAAGGGCGCGGGGGGACCGGGGAGGTGAAGAGCAGGGGGAAGGGATGGGAAGCTCGAGGTTTGTTCCCTGCTTGCTCCCAGAGCAGCGATGCTCTGCACTGTGACCACGGACACATGGCGGGGCTGCCATAAGCAAATACGGATGAGATGTCCCCAAACCAGGGAGATGCTGCATGTGGGATTCGAGCCCTATACAAGTCCCAGCCCCGAGAATCCACCTGCCATATATCTCCCAGGCCACCCAGTGCTTTTCTTCCCCCTTCGTAGCCACCCGAGGACCATCTCCATCTCCAGCCATGCCCTCAGTCTCAGCTCACAGCCTGCCACCGCCCGGGGTGCTGGGGGCAGCGCAGGGTGACAGGCCACCCCTGACACCTCACCATGGCAGGCACGGGGACAGGCAGCACGGGGAGGGCAAGGCACAGCAAGAGACAGCAGCTCCCGAGGTTTAACTCCCTCCTCCACTGTACGCATCACTTTTCCCTTCCTGCAGAGGCCCAGCAGTGCAAATATTGAGAGCACCTGCCTGCCTTGGCCAGGCACAATTATCCCCGAACAAACGCTGCGGTGCAAGAATGTAGGGCACCCTCTCGGCCCGCCTGTCCTACGCCAGGGCACAATGCAATTAAAATAAGCGGTGCCAGATGGTTTATTAGCGGCTGCAGAGCTGGGGGCCCGCGCTTTGCGTCCCAGAAGTGGCTCTGCTGCAGCTCCCTTGCATCCTGGGCTCGGCTCTTCCTCCCACCCCACCAGCAATGCCGATACCATCCCCGCTGTGTCGCGGTCCAGCTCCACCTGCTCAGGACCAGCGCACCACACCGCAGGCTTTTTGGTAGCCTGGCAGCAGAGCCAACTGAGCTCTTGAAAGCCAAAGGGCAGCCAGTGCCCTCCTGCTTTTTCTCGTAAGAAAATTTGGTGATTTCAGCAGCGGGCGTGCTCTGCGTGCTTTGGCACTGCTGTGTGTGCTTGGTTTGGCAGGGGAAAGGGCGGCTTCAGCACCAGGTGCCCCAGGGGAAGAGCCTCTGCTGGTGCAGAGCCTGGTCTGAAAAGCATGTAACTCTGAAATACTACAGGAAAAAAAAAAAAAATCAGGAAATCACTAGGTTTTCACACTAAATATATAACCACTCCGGGGGCACTGTGTGCTTGCCTCCCCAACCCCTCTCCCACAGCTTCTGACCTCTTGGGCTTTGCAGAGGTGCTAAACCTCACATTTCTGCCGTGGATTTCACTCCTCTGAATGCCTTCTGTACAGCACCAACCACTCGGGGCGCATCCCAACCATTCGTTACAAGCAGAAAAGCTGGCTCAAGCCTGTGACGTGGAGTAAGCCAGGAAACACAGCTCCTGTGCCACCTACCAGCTGGTGATGAACAAATCCAAAAAACATCCCCATGGCTTCAGCCCCACAGTTATGTACCACACCAGCCTGTCTCGCTGTTGGGAATGGTGGTTTTGGTGCTCTTTTAAGTCCCTTGAAGCTTCGCAGCAGAGCAGGCGGCGAGGGGATGGGAACAAGCTGTCGCAGCCTCATCCAGCACAAGGGCTTGGCGGGCTCCACGCGAAGCCCCGCTCCATCCCTGGCTGCTCACACAAGGCAAGGAGCTTTGCACCGAGCCCCGGAGGAGCTCAAGGGCTGCCCGAGCAGCAACACGTCCCTTCTCCATCCCAGGGACACGCAGGGAGCAGAACAGCAGCAACAATTCAGTGCAAAGCATTTTGTCCCGGTGGGCAAAGCACGGCGCACCCTTAGCCAGCTCCATCCCCGCACAGCACCCATGGCAAGCAGGATGGGGAGCTCCTGTGGTCCTCACCCCATCCTCAAAGGGGCCTCAAATTTTTTTTCAGGTCCCCCCAGAACAAATCCTCATCCCAGCTTGCAGCAAAGCTCCCTTCTCCCGCAAGGGCTTCTCCCTCGCGCCGTTTGTTTTACTGCTGGCAAGGCTGGGTGCTGGAAGCTGCCAGGCGATGGGCTCTGCGAGCACGGGGACTACAAAGAGGGCTGACACCTCTAATGAATTGCAGTAATACCAGCTCGGGTGAACTCTGAAGTGCCTGTTTACACAATCACTGACCTCCCCTCGCCCGCCCGCCGGTGCGAGTCCCCCCGCCTTGATGGATCGCAGCTGAAGGGAGGCAGAGCCCGGTGTTTATCGTCTCCCAGCTTGGGAAGGGAAGAAATAACAGTATTTCCTGGCACACTGGCCACCACCGGCGATCAAATGCCCACCCAACACTTGCTCTGGGAAGCACCCGCTGCAGGGACTTCTTTACAAATCCATTTTTTGGGGAGGGGAGCCTGAAGCTCATAGATTTTGCAGCCAGACCTCCCCCACAGCCAGCGGAGATGATCCCTGGACCAAATCCTGCTCCATCACATCAGTCCCCAGCTGAGGGACAGAGCCTGGTCAGATGTCCTTGTGTCCTTGCTTAGATTTATGAGCGCAGCCCCCAATCCTTCCTGCGGCCCTAAACCTCCCTGGGGTGCAGGTGAGCACCACGAGCACTTCTGGGTGATGCCATCCGTGGGGAAGCGGGTCCCTCCTTTCAGCACACACTGGGATTTGGGGCTGGGACAACACATCCCATGTCCCTCTTGTCCCAGCTCCAACCATGCGGGGGAAAAAAAAAAAAACAACACAAGAAAACCACTGTTAGACAAGGGGGGAGTGCAGTCAGAAGGCTGCAGCCAGCCAGCAGGAGGGAAGGACAGAAGGATGCTCTGTCACCCGGCCACCCTCATGCCTCACCACGGCTCATTTTAGCCCTGGCAGGAGGGAGAAGTCTTCCACAAACCCAAGCTTTCCTTCCTCGTGTACTCAGAGGGCGAAAACTTCAGCGCTGGCCCCCAGGGAAAGCACTTCTCCATTCCCTTGCTCACCCCCCGACCTCCTCGTTTTGTTCCGGAGTTATTTTTGGCAGTAAAAAGCTTTCTTCCTCGCCCTTCCCCTGGCCCCCATCTTTCTGCCAGCCAGAGTGGCATTTTAAGCCTCCTGCCTGCCCGAGCAGAAAAACGGTGGCTGCGGCGGGGCAGAGTTGAACCTCTCCACCTGCCGAGGAAGCTGGAGCCTTCTCGACCCATTAACCCCCCGCCAGCTCAGCCACCCCAAGAGGAGCTCTCAGAGCTCGCTGTGGGCCAGACCTGACCCCATGAGGGTCCGTGGGCAGGAGGGGAGAGCTGTGACCCCCAGGACGGGGACTCACCCCATCTCCTCCCCTGCAGCACTCTGAAATCCATTTAACCGTAGCACCGTGGTCTCTGCAGCCCTCCATCATGTAGAAAATCCTAGCTGCACCCCAAATCCTGCTTGCAGTCAGAGTTGGATGAATTCAGGAGGTCCTACCCCTCAAAAAGCTTTGGGGAATGCACCAGAGACCTCGTGCCACTCCAAAAAAAGTGAATGAAGCTAGCTTCACATAAACAAAGGTTCAAAACACCAACAGCAAGGAAGCAGGCAGCGCAAAACATCTGTAAGGCTCGAGCTGTGCAAAGGGATGTCAGGACCGAGGAGCAGATGCCCTGAGACCCGAGGGTACCAAACCCCAGCATCACCTTACCCCTTGTCTGCTGCCAGAGCTGCTCTGCCCTGCTGGAAAAAAAAAAATATAAAAAATTGTTGCTGTCCATCAAAACCAGCAACAAGGGGCTAGGCAGATGCCCAGCTGGCTCAGCATCCTCCTCCCCACACCAGCAAGCATCAGGCAGGGGGGACACCAAGTCCTGCCTCAGCTGCTGGGGCCAGCAGCCCACGGACATCCATGGTGTTTAGCTCCCCCCATAGACAGCCCTCTTCTTCCAGAAGGTTTGCAGCCCCTTTTGATCCCACTGATTTTTCTACCTTCAACTGCACCTCACAGCTGTGAGTTTGGGTTTAACTACAGCCCCTCGGTGGGTTTTTGCCCACCGGGGAGGACAAGGGCTGCAGAGCATCACCAAAACGGAGGCACCCTGCGGGGCGCGAACCTGGGAAAGTCTCCAACCTTTTGATTTCTGTCCAAGCGGCTCCTCCAGTACTTCCCACCACTCCATCCTTATGCCACAGATGAAAAAGAAGAAAAAGAAACAGCCAGCGGGGAAGCCTCCCAGCAATGCCCCGGCACGCCTGGCTTCAGCCCAAGGTGCTCTCCTCTCCCCATCGCCGGCCCCGATTTGAGCCGAAATGGCCGAGCAGCCTCTGCTGTTGCAGCAGCAGCACTGCGCAGCCCCGGAGAGGAGCCGCCACCACAAGATGTCACCCGCACCCTTTGCCCAAAGCCCCCCAGAAGCCCCCATAGGGCCGCCTTGCTGAGCGGGGCCGGGGGCAGCCTGCCCCAAGACCCCCCCCCCCCCCTTCCCAGCCCCTGTGGGGTGCTGAGACCCCAGCACCTCGTCCCCTGCCGCATGGAGGGGGGGCACCAAACCTCGTCCCTAACTCAGCATCTGCCCGTCCCCATGGAAACCCCCCAGCTGCAGCATCCCCCGGGGACCAGAGCTGGACAGCGGGATGCTGCGGGTGCTCAGCCCCAGGTCCCAGACCCCCTCGTGGACCGGGATAATCGTCCTTAAATTTCTCATCCACCCGGAGACCTGCAACCCGGATCATAAATGAGTAAAAGAAGTGGTTTTCAAGCTGGCAAGGAGAGGCTTTCTGGCTCCGGACTGCAATAGGAGGTCTCTGTGCAAGATTTTAGCACAGAAGGGGGCTCGAGTGGTGTTATCCTGCCCAGAACAAAACACCCCGTTTTTGTAAGTAAATTGCAAACTTCTTTAATCCATGGACTCATCAAGATATTTTGCCCTAAAGTAATTCAGCTCGAATAAAGACCTCAAGAACTGAGACAGAACTAAAAGGTTTTAAGAGGAAGGATGGCTCCAGAGCGGACAGAGCAGGCAGTTAGGGAGCTACGGGGATGTGAGCGATTCTGAGTCAAGGGGGAATGGAGTTTACTGAAACTGTGGGAGTACCAAGCCCTCTGGCACAACGTCCCCTTATTGCCAAGCCTGTCATATTTCCAAATGCAGGCATGGACGAGAACTGCAACCAGCGCCAGCCTCAGCACAAGCAAGCCTGAAACATTTTCCACGGCTACCCATTTTCCTCCCCAGCCCCGACAGGGAGCAGAAGAGCATCCAACAGATCAAATACAGGCTACAGACCCACGTGACACACCCAGAAGATCGCACCAACTCCTGGACAAGGAAACCTTCTCGAGGGGGATCCCAGAAACCCTAAAACCCCAGCGCCAGCAATAAACCCAGGAGGACTGGCAGCATTTTGGGCACTGCAGCAACAACTGAGTGCTCCGGAAAAAAGCCAGCCTGGGTCTTTTCCTCCTTGACCTCCCCTGCAGCAGTGCATTAGCCTCCCTGTGCATGCTCGTGCTGTAAGTGGGATGCTGCTGGGTTTATTCCAGAAGCAGAGGGGTCGGCTCAGCGAGGTCCCGAGGGCTCGGTCCCCCACGGCTGCTCAGCTCAGGTTGCGTTGTTTAATGGACTGCTCTACCGAAAGCACGTCTGTTGCGAGCCCCCACGGTGCCTTATAAAAGCCAGCACCACCAGCGAGCCCCGAGCCTGGCCGCACGGCTCCGCGGGCAGGTTATTGCTCATAAAACCCTGCGCTGGAAGGAGCCGTGCTCCTCGAGGGTGAGCCAGCGCTGCCTCGTGGTTTGCTCAATAAAAAGCCCCCCGTGCTCGACTCCTTTCCCAAGGAATATTTGGAATCTGCTGCTCCAGGGTGTCCAGAAAGGAAGAAAGTTACTGGCCCGTTAACAGCTGCCCCTTGGCCTGTTTTTCCACATTTAAAACAATTGGCAGCCGGGTCGGCCGAAAACATTTGTTTTGCCTCGGATTATTTGCAACACCCCGTAAACTCGGTGGCTTTTCACTCCCTCACCACAGGGACTTCTCCTATGTGTTTTTCCATGCGCCTCCAACATATGGAGTAATAAAAGCCTAGCTCGTGGCTGGTGTCACAAAATATTTTGGGGGAGCCCCGGGGAGGAGGCGTAGGGCTCGCGTGGGGATGACCTGGCGGAGACCCGGGGCTGAAGGAAGCTCATGTTTTTATGAGCCGGGAAATTGCAGGCTCAGCTTGGGCTGTGCCAGTTGTCTGCTTCCTAACCAGGGGCAAGGCAGGGGAAAACATCCAAAGGGACACGTGGCAGCTGCCAGGGGTGGTGGTTCTCAACAGGGGGACAGCCAGGAATCACTAAGGTCGGAAAAGACCTTCAAGACCATCTGGTCCAACCATCCCCCTACCACCAATGTCACCACTGAACCACGTCCCCAAGCACCACCTCCAACCTTTCCTTACACACCCCCAGGGACGGTAAGTGTCGAGTGGGACAGGCGAAGTGGCAGGGCTGTCACCGAGCCAGCCTGCAAGGACAGGTCGGGGTGGGGAAATGCTGCTTGGCAGACGTGATGGGGAAGGAGCAGAGAGCTGGGGGAGCTGACAAAGGCGGGTGGAGGGTATGGGGAGAAACACAGATCTGAATGGGATGTACCTGAGCCATGGAGAACGGCACAGAATGGGCAAGGAAAAGGGATTGAGACCTAAAACAGGGGATAGGAACAAGCCTGAAAGAGCTGAAGGGGAGGCAGAGATGCTCCTTTTGGGAAACCCCACTTCTACCTGCACAGCCTGCCGATGCTCCACGCGCGCGTCCTGCAGGAGAGCAGCCCACATCCAAAGCCCAGACAGACCTTGGCCCACAGCGCAGCATACAAATGTCTTGACCAGAAGGCGAAGGCAGCTCTCCGTGCCCCCCTCCCCTGGGGACGGCGAGCGGGGCTGGAGCGAGGGCGAGCAGAAGGCTGGAGTTTGTAACACCACGTCCAGCTGTCATCGCCAGCGTTTGTCAAACGAAGTGACCACTCTCGGGACAGGTACTATTTCAAAAGTGGACATCGCTTAAAAAAAGTGCTAATGTACAAGGCTGTCAGGTCCCGGCCTCAGGAGCAAGATCACTTCTCTGATGTTCGGGGGGAAGATAAGGCTGCCGGGAGGGGTGGCAGCCAGGGCTGGCTCTGCTTGTCACTCCGCAGAGTGCTCGGACCTGGCCTTCCAAATAGGTTTGGCCAACTGCCTCCTGCCTGAGGCTGGGGAGCTGAAGTATAGACACTCAGGTCAGTCCCCATTGCTACAGCACCACGTATTTCAAGTCTCCTTCCAAGCCATCTGCTATGTTAAACTTATTTTTATAGAGCACGCATCACTGTTCCCAACATGGAGTGCTCTGCTCACCAAGGACTCCTTCACCCAAAGGATTTGAGGGTTTTCCCCAAAAAGAGGCTGGTGGAGAAGGAGCAAGCCTTTCCCTGCCATCCATCACCCCCAGCAGAGCACAGCCTCCAGCACATCACCCCCAACCAGATACATTTCAGCCCCTGCCTCTCCTTATTTAACACCAGCAGAGATGATGCCTCTCCCCTTGCTTCTACGGGGCTGCCCAAAAGCTGCTCATCCACCTCACTTGTCCACCTTGTTTTAGGAGAAGAAGGGAAAAAATACACATAAAACTAAAAATATCTAGTTCTTACTTTCTCTTCTGGAGACAGCTGAGGTCTTCTAGGGCTTGTACATTACCCACCTGGTCTCCTGGGTTAGCAACCATCTGGAAGAGGAGCTCTTCCCTCTGAGAGCCTTGAAGCAACCTCAGCCTGCTGGTGGGCCCCACTATAACCCCTACAAAGAGGATTTAATCCTGCCCCTCAGTCCCTCGGGCACTCACCTGCAGCCCCATCCTGCACCAAAGCCAGACATCCCCCCTGGCACCAGCAGCACCCAGGGCAGAGCACGCCTCTCCCCAGACCAGCACCACCAAGCACCTTTCCCCCGACACATCCTCCTCCCCAGGACGTGAAATGCGGATTTCTCCCTCAGGGAAATCCCCCCTTGCTGCCACCCAGCCATATCCAGCAGCCCCACCGCCCCAGGGAGGGGCAGCCCTGCCCTTTCTCTAATTACCTGCAGGTTGCTCAGCTAATTAGCCCTCCTCAGGTCTGGATCTTCAGCAGCCGTGCTGCTCAGCACATCCTGATCTTGGTCACAATCAGAGGAGCCCTACAGCTGCTCTGCAGGGCAGGCTCAAAGCAAATAATCCGCAAAATGTTTTGCCATCTGAACCAGAATCTTACTGGGATGTGGGGTATTTTCCATCTGAATTGAAATCTGAGGGGCTTTTCTGACTTCATTTGTAACCTATTTGGACCATTGATTAGTATCAGCACTAATAACCCTAGTAATTAACATCAGAAGAGGGATTTTTCAAGGACACGGTTTGCATGTTAACATGTTGCTCTTGATTAAACTTTGCAACAAGTTAAAAAACAAATAGTTTGTTGTGCTAAAGCCATTTTGATGACTCCTGTTTGTTTCTAGAAAACTATCACTTTTTCTCTAAGTGATGTTACTTACATATAACACAGCATATTACACTTGTGTAGCATAGACAAATGGAAACAAAGAACCAAAGCGATGCTAGAGAAA
Organism: Cygnus olor; assembly: GCF_009769625.2. Lineage (NCBI taxonomy): Eukaryota > Metazoa > Chordata > Aves > Anseriformes > Anatidae > Cygnus > Cygnus olor. Next base: position 3,231,973 of record NC_049185.1, on the reverse strand, counting down.
CAGAGCAGGCACCTTCACCACCGTACAACATTTTGATTTTTGGTTGGTTGTTGTAAACAATCATTTTAGGGAAATTCAGTGGGAAAACTATTCTATTCTAAATCAGAATTATATTTTTTTTTAACACCAAAAGTTCCTATCCATGGATAAAGACATACAAGCATCCATTCCTTATACACAATAAACAGGGACAGTATCTCACAGCACAGGCAGCTTGCTTGAGGGACTCCTGACTAGAAGGAGCTTTAATTTCAAGTAGCAAACATAATAACTCCATATAACCTATTTGTATTAATTCGTTGCATTTACCCGATGGTCCTCCAGGCCTGGGGACAGCGCTGCCCAGTGCTGTGGACACCGAACTCTTGGAGCAGCAGGAGCACTGGGATGTGCAGTGGTGGGTGCCTCTGATGGCAGGGCTTTAGGGCATCCTTTAAGTTACCTACAAACTTCCACAGGTCATGCACATTTTGCTGAGGATTAGGCTGGAAATATTTAATTTCTAGCAGCCTTCGTGAGCTTACTGACTGCACAACCCTTGAGAAATTCCTCTGTGCAAACAGAAACGCCCCAAGCCACCTTGGTGCCATCCCTCCCTCCTCTTCCTCGGAGCCTCCATCCCATCCCATCCCATCCCATCCCATCCCATCCCCGTGCGAGCTCCAGGGGAGCAGACAGACCTGTCCCATGCCACCCTCCCGACCCGGCCCACTTCCACCATGCTCTGCCCCCAGAACCCCATCTTCTCTTTATTTTTTTTTGGCAACGCTGCAGGGAAATATCAGAGGCACCCACGTGGCCTCTGCTGGCTCAGAAAGGAGGCACTGGCTGTGGAAGAAACACCCAATTATTTAGCAGCTGGCAGGGTTAAGCTCGGTAACCCTGGGGCTGGGGAAGGCTGGGCTTTGTGCGCCCAGGGGGGAAAGCATCATCCCGATGGAGGGCAGCCCAAACAATGTACCCACCCAGCAGTGGCATGCTGCTGCCCAGCAGGACGACGGCTTTTTGGGCTGTGAAAAGAAGCCAGGGATGTCCCGGCCGACGCCGGCTTGGGGCGAGGGGCAGACGAGCTCTGCCCATTCATCAGCACCCGTCAGGCTCCCCGAGCCGGCCGCGGGATAAATCAAACCGCGAGAGGGGAAGGGGGGAAAAAAAAAAGCGTCCAGGGGGGAGGTGGGGGAGCGAAAAGGCAGCGCGAGGGAGAGGAAAAACCAGATCAAAGGCAGAAATTCATCAGAGATAACGGAATTATTTATTTTTCCTGCTGCTAGTGGGGATTTTTTTTCCCCCTTTGAGGCCCCCCAGGCCTTCTGGGCTCCTACGTCTCCAGGCAGTCTGTTATTCTCTGGCGTCCCATCACCCCAGCCCAGCCACAAAGCACCATGTTCACTTCATCACGCCGCCCTGCTCCGCGCAACGAGACCTTTTGATCTCCGTCTCTCCAGTGTTTATGTGTGACAGTGCAAGAAATGTATTTACAGTACCCAGGGCTCTGTTAGACACTGCCCGCCTGCGTTTGAACATTAATATTGGGAGCAAGGGAAGGAGGGGGGGAGCAGTTCTCCTTTAATTCACCCGTCATTTATTAAAGTGTTTATTTGGAAATCTGCAGGCCCATTTATCTGGTTATTACTCAGCGCGGGATCAAATAATAACTCAGGTTCTGCGTGTCACGCCAGACAAACCAAACAGGCTCTCGATGAGGTCTCTCCATGGCCCGTGTGCCCAGCTGCCCCCCTGGCACCATGCCTGCCGCAGGGCCCTGGGTGGGCTCTGCGGGCCCCTAACCCAGCTTTTCATCTCCCCTCGCGGGCACAGATCCAGTCTGGGCCCGTTGCTACTGATGGTGGTGGCCCCAAAGCCCCCCGAGAGAAATTGGTGCCCAGTTGGGCAGGGACAGCCCTGCTAAGAGCTGTGCCCCAGCTCCCTCTGACTCGCACCCTGCTTTTAACACCACCTCCTTCCATCTGCAGCGCCTCTCCCAGCAGCAGAGTGGTGCCCATGGGGGAACAAGGCCACCGAGGACCCCAATGGATTTACCACCATGTGTTGGTAGTAGCCGAAGAGCCTGGAGCAACTGCAAAGCCCCCATTCCCAGACCCTGAGACGAGGAGAAGAGCCCGGGGTGTTCCAGCAGGAACCCTCCTCTTTTTGGGGTGAAGATAAGGCAACAGCCACCGAGCCCTGGTGGCTGCCCCGCTGTCTCCTTCGGGCATTCCCTTCCCCACCTCACACCTTCTGCTTTATGTCGGGTTCCCCCACCCCACCACACGCAGAGGGTTTGAGAAGTGCTAAATTCAAGCACCCAGCAGCATAAGACTGTCCTACAGGGCCACATTTCAATGTTGTTAAGCACCCACGTTGCACGTTTCTCAGATTTTAAGAAAACTTTTCAACCCCTTTCAGGCAGTTCTTGGTGGCGAACAAGGTGTCTTCTGGCCAAAGAGGCTTTGGTGATGAAATGTCCTAGTGAAGGGACTCATTTCACATGGCCACAGTGTGCGGAACAGCCGGCACGGTGCCCTGGCAGCACCAGAATTGAGGCTAGAGGTGCCAACGCACATCAAGCTTTGGAGAATGTTGGTGCCTGATGAAAGGCATAATGGCAGAAACCGGCTGGTAAGAGGAAAAGACGGTTCAGTAGAGTTTGGTCATACCCAGGCTCTGTGCCTCGTGCACCTCACACCGCTGCTTCATGCCCCTCCTGCACCTTATCCTTGGCTACGAAGGATGGCCAGCCCTGAAATCCCAGCTCTTCGTTAGCGCTTGACGTCGCAAAGTGCTTTCCATCAGCAGCTGTTCACAAATTCTCTTTTAAAAATGCCTTGTGGTCCAGAAGGCGTTGAGCAGGCATTATGTCAAACCCAGATTCCTCAGGATCGCCAAATAAGTGTGCTGGGGATGAGGAGCAAAGGAATGAAACACTGAGTCTGGAGCTGGAGCAACAGGCGTGTGCTTGGCCAGAGCATTGCCCAGCAGCACAAGCCTCTCCCAGGCTCCCCTACAGCACAGGCAAAAGCTTTACAAGAGGCAAAGGCACTCACCAGAGCTCCGAGAGCCTCTGCAACCCACCCACCTCCTGGCATCATGGGTGGCATTTAACCATGAGATGCCTCCATCTCAATGGGTCCCATGTGGGTGCCATCACCCAGCCTGGCTCTAAAGCCCATGGGGTAAAGCCTCTATAGGGTTAGAACAGCCCCATCCTAGACCATAACGTTTTAAAATCAGTGGGGCTGGAAGCCCTGCCCTGCCTCTGAGCAGGAACAGCCCGTAGGAAGCATCCCTCCCATCAGCAGGACCCTGCCACCACCCCGTGGGGAGCACCGGTGCTCATCAGCCAGCTCCAAACGCTCATTTTTAATTCCTGCCTTCTCTGCACGCGGATTTAAGATGCATATGATAAGGTGTCATAAAAAGAGCTGACAACAGAGGAAATGTTAAGCTGCTACGGGCATACTCCTTTGACACTATTTGGAGAGTTGTCTTCGTTAAAGCCCTGAAGCCTGGGATCCCGTAACAGGAGCCACCGGAGGCAGGCGGTGCAGAAGTTCCGACCCCCTTCCAGCTCATCGCATCAGCCATGGTATAAAAATACAAAAAACAGAACAAAACAAAAACAAACAAACAAACAATAAAAACCACAAGCATTTCAAAGAAAAGATCTTTCTGGTTAAATTATATTGCTCAGGAGAAAATTTTGCTCTCATTTTCAGAGAAAAGATTTCTGTTCATCAATTCAACAGATTTTTCATTCTGAACGTGGGCTTGATTTTGCTATTTATACAAAGGTGTACAGAAAAAGAAAGCAATTTCAGTTTCTAGCATTTACTACTTAAGCACATACGCATTGTATGGAAATGCAATGTTTTGACTACTTAAAAAATGATTCAAATGCCCTCTCCCTTTCCTGCCTTACACTTTTTAAAAATAAAAAAGTTTGCATCTTGGCCTCCCAACTTCACTTGCAGTCATTTTATTTCTCCCAACCGATGTTTTCCAAGGAGAAACCATTCATTTTGCAGCCCTCGCTCCTGAAATCTTGCGACGATTTTAATCCTTCCTGCGCAAAACTCCCTGATAGCACCGGCACAAGGCCTCCCCGAATAAAATTTCGTAATTAACGATGTAAAGAGGTTTTCATGCATTATTTTGTTTAACCTTCTCTTTCGGTCCTAACTCTGCAAAGAACTGGTGAGTCACGGCTTTGAAATCCATGCTGGATGCCAGCTGAAAACAGAGGCTTTGCACGATCAAGTTGACAGATGATGCAAAGGCGGCCCTGCTAGGCACAGACTCATCCATATTCTGAGTTAAAAGAAATATTGCATTTTTAAGGGTAAAGAAACATATTTAAGAGATAAAGGAAAAGAAAAGTTTGCTGGTCATCAATTATAATAATAAAACAGAGGAAGGGGGAGAGAAATTCACTTTAAAGACAGGCTAAAGCCCCTAATCTTCAAAGAGCTAAAGGCCGGTGGCTGCCCTTGAGCCAGCCCCACCAGCAGGCGGCGGCCGTGGAGCCCAGGGAGGAGAAAAATAGTCAAAATAGTCCTGGGAGAAACCTGGACTGAACCTGGATCGGTTCAACAGGGAACAGGGAAGGAGGAAAAGGCAGGCAGAAGGGCACGATCGTGTGAGATGGCCTGTGGGATGTCTGGGAGAGACCCGTGAGTTGAGGTGGCACCAGGGGAGGCAATGGGCAGCCCCATCATGACACCATCCTTCCTCCAAATCCTGCTTCTCCTGCCCCAGAAGCCCCTGCCAGGTGAGCACAGGCACGGTTTGGGCTCAAAATGTTTTAGGAAGTGGCAAGAAGTTGTGACTGCTGTGGGCCACCTGCAGGACCTCATCCACAGCCCCTTGAAGTTGACCACCTCCCACTGGGTTTGGGCAAAGCCCTTGGGATGTTTCGGTGTCTGCCAAGGGAAGGAGGTGAGGACTAGGGAGATGAGCTGAGATGGTACATGTCTACAGATCCATGTGAGTGAGCCCAAGGCGGGTGTGCAAAGCCCATGGTTGTGCGGTATGTCGGGAGAGAACTGCCACGTCCCTACGTCTCTGCTCACTGCTGTGCAAGCCCAACCCGGGCTCTTTGCACAGGGTTACTTTTGGAAGATGCTGTAAGCATGTTTCCTGCTTTTCCAGGTGTTGGAGCTTGCATTCAGACAGCAAACACTTGGAAACCCATGCTTTAATCAACACTCCACAAAGCCTTCACCTTGCTTCCAACCAGCACGTGAGAACCCACCTGTGAACTGCATTTCATTGTCCACCTGGTGGAAGAGACTTTTGTGCAACCCTGAAGAACTCCCTTCTACAAAACCGTGCACTTTGCGATCTCAAATTGTCTAAAAGGGAAGCTCAAAGACTCTGGCGGAACCAGGGGACGAACAACAACAAGGTGTGCTGGGCTCTTCTACTGGGAAGGGGACGTGCGTAACGGTCCTTTGGAAGAAATCAAGCAACTGCAGAAGCAAAAGTGAGACCACGGACACAACCAAGTCCTGCCCACTGGTTCAACAGGGAAGGCACAGAAATTTGGGTCCATTTGCTTAGCTTTTGCTAGCTGGCAGTGGTAAAAGGGTTGGAACAGAGAGAGAAGGGACAAAGACTTCAGAGCTGAGTGAAGCAGTGTCCACTCTGAGAACAGCCATCAGTCATCAGAGGGAAAATAAGACTACGTGAAGACCTGCATTCAGCACAAGGAGGCGATGCCAGCTATATGGAGAACCCCAGTGGGTTGTGTGGTGGAAGGACATCAGCAGGTCAAGGTGCTCATCCCTCCCAGTACCCTGGGGGTGAGAAAATGGGAATTCACTGTAGCACACCTGGACCATGGATACTACTTTGTACCTGCAATTTACTGGGTTATCAGTAGTAAATTGTGAAGACAAGAGGTGATATCTACTGGGGATACATCACCTGGATGCAAATAACACACAATGTAAGCACCGGAGTCCCAGCTAAACCTCTTGGGTTTGGACTTACAGTCTGGGCCATTTTGGCTGGAGAAGACCTCTCCATGAGCCTGGCTGCCAGGCGACCTCAGCCTGCAGCAGGAAAGAGCCAAAGATGCTCCCCCCGGTGTGAATACAGACACACATCCTCCTTTCTCTTCCTTGGCTTCATGGGGACCAGAGGAAGCTGCTCTGGTGGTATAGTTGGACAAAACCAGCCCAGAAATGGGCTCATCTCGCTTTTCCAGGGTACCTTCTCCTCGGGGGGAGGAAAACTGATCCATCTCCACCAAGAGCCACCCAGGCCCATGTTACAGGTTGGAAAAACCCCAGTGAAGTTCAGCCCAGTTCCTGCCCCCCAGCACAAAGCCCATTTTACACATTTGAGCCTAAAGGATATCAGAGTGAAGATGGAAAGAAACCCACCAAGGACAGATGATGGCTGGCCCACCACGAGCTATGAAGGAATCCAAAAGCATCCAAGCAAGGTGTAAATAAGCCAGTGTGAGCATGGAAATAACTGGACACTTGTGACTTTGGTGGATTCACATATTACTCATGCATGTGGCACAGAGACCAGCCCCAAGGAGCAGATGGCTGCAGGTGGCCAAGCTTTGGAGAGCTCCCAGCAGCGCGATCTCATCCTGCCTGTGTCTCTCACCTCACCCTGGTGCTCAGCAGGCTCGTGATGTGCCAGCCTCACCCTCTCAAGCCCTCAAGGCTTTTAAAAGTTGTTTCCAATCTCAGAGCCCGCTACAGCGTGGAGAGTTTATCACGAGGTCCAACACCAGAATTTTTCTTCAGCTTGCAAGCCAAAACTAACATAAACAGCCGGCTCCTCATTCGTTATTCTAATTCTACCATAAAACATGCCAAAGCCAGTCCTGACTGAGGTTTTAGCTGATTTACTGCCTTTTCAACAGTCAGTGTCTAATGAATTGGGTGAGCTCGCGGGTCAGATTTATGCCGGAGGAGCAGCTGTAGGGGAGCTCACCATGCGGCGAGCAGCAGAAACACCACTTGCCTGGCAAAAAGAGGGCATCTCCCAGAATTTCGTACTTCACCATGCCCTTCTGACATGTTTCTGTTAGCACTGAAAGAGAGAGATTCAATGGAAGAGTTTTTCGTGGAGCCCTGAGAAATTTCACCTGGCCAAAATAACTCCAACGCACATTTTATCCCCCCAAAATCCCAGCCAGATCTGCTTCCAGTTGCTCCAAACCCCCCTTGCAAGGCCTGCTGCAGCAAGCAGGATCGCAATGCCATCTGCAGCACGTATCACAGCCTGGTTTTCCTCCAGCTCTCCCCACCGGAGCCCCTCTGAGGAACGGGGCCAGCCATGGATGCTCCCAGTGAGGTTAATCCCCCTTGAACACAAGGTGCGTGCCATTTTCTTTATTTTTCTATATCAGTTTGATAAACTGTTTCCCAGGGAGGCTGGTGCACAGAAAGAGGAGGAGTTCAGCTAAAACCTTAACCCTTCGACAGCTCCGTGGCTGGTATTTTGGAGTTAATTGAGGAACCTTAAGATGCTTCTAATTTTATCCACATACAACCTCACAGGTAAAAAAAAAAAAAAAAAAACAACACCCAAGCAGCATTTGCAAAGCCATACAAGATCCAGATAATGACTCCAGCTCCTTTGCCAGAGCACCAATCACCTATTCCACCTCCTGGGCTGTAAGAGGCAAGGACGAAACCAGCCCCACAGCACCTCCAACATCACTTTGACCAGAAAAGCAGAGGAAACGCTGTTATCTTCACCAGGGAGAGCTTCCAAGTCAGCACCAGATCTTGCCCAGAGCAAGATCAGGCTGGTTTACTGCTGGCTGCATAACATTAGGACCAGGAATTGGGGTCCTTCTTGGCCTTCAGATTGTGTAGGTCTGCAAAAGCAGGTTGGAAGCCCCCATGGAAGTGGCTTGTGTGGCTCCCAGCATGTCCTCCTCGCTGGAGCACTGGGGGATGCAGCTTTCTCCCAATGTCTCCAGGCTGCTTGACAGTAGAAAAAAAAAAAAAAAGGAGAAGAAAAACAAAACCTTGCCTAGAGGCAGCTGTTCCTCTGGCTTGGCTAAAATCAGATGTGACACCAGTTCAAGGCTTGGAGAGTGGAGCTCCTGGGGATGTCGAAGAGGCGGCTGCCCTCAGTGCCCCTGCACACAAGGACCATGCCTGCAGGACCCCTGCTGGGGGTCCCCAGCCACCCAAGCCTCTCACACAGCACCCATGAGCAGGAGGAAAACCCCTGAGGTTTCCTCCTTCAGCACCAAGCACAGGGGTGGTCACCCCTCACCTGTGTGCCATGCACCCCCGAGCTCTTCCTCCATCCCCAGACACCTGCAGGGCACCCTGCTTTGCTGAGCTGCTCCAAGAGCCATCCTTCCCACTAGAAAAAAAAATATTTTGGAAATATTCCTTGGGTTTTCTCGTCACCTCGATGGGGATGGGAGGTGCCGGCAGCTCAGCACCGCCCTGCCCCAGGAGCGCTGCAAGCTCAGCACCATGCCATCAGCATCAGTACCCTCAGGTGACCCAAACCCTTCTGCCCCCCAGCATTTGTCCCTACAGCTGTATATAGAGGAGGGGAAGAGGCATCGCAGCACGTTCATTAACCAGGTGATGCTCAGATCCAGCTGCCTCCCCCACCTTCCTCAAGGCGCAAGCGCTGCTGAGATTTAAATTACGTGGAGGGGCAGGATTTAGTGCGCTGCTGGGAGCGGGCTTGGCGTTCAGACCCCCAAACCTGGAAGGGGCCTGTCCTTTGTGTATCGTCTTATGAGACAAAGGCGGAAGAAAACACCTGGAACAGTGAGGCCGGGGCTGGGGGAAGAGATTTTGCCACGGCTGCTTATGAGACGCGGGCCAGATTTATAAAGGAATTTGCAGACCTACCACCGGGACCTGAATGCGCTGACTTCGAGCAGCCTTCTGATGCCCAGCAGCATGGGATGGGCTTACCCATGGTCCGAAATCCTGGCTGAAAGCCCCCCAAAGACCCACAGAGAAGCTCTGCATTAGGGGCACCATGTCTCAGAGGCTCCGTGTGCTGAGCAGGATTGGTCCCTGCCTGCAGCCAGGACCACCTCCTTCCATGGGTGCTGACAGGGCTGTACTCAAGCACCTACGGATATATAAAAACGTACCCGGTGGGACAGAGCCGAGCAGATGACTCCCACTGATCTCGCAGGCTTGCACCTTGTGGAGCAGCTTCCTCCCCATCTCCGCCAGTCCTTCCCGTGCCAAAAACTGTGGCAACCCCCCCCCCCCCTTTTTTTTTTTTTTTGGCCGGAGCGTGAAATGCTCGCAAGGAGCCAGAATCCATCTCCGCTTTCCCCGTGGTGTGTGGATGTCTTCTGCAGCCAGGAGGATGGATGTAACAGGAGAGGGAGGAGAGGAAGGATGGATGTAACAGGAGAGGGAGGAGGACGGGAGGTGAGGATAGTGCTCTCCCTTGCTGCGGAAATCCCCCATCACGGGCACAAAGAGAGGGATGAGAGCTGATAAAGCCCTCCCTGCCCTGCTGCAAGCACAAAACATGAAAGCAGAAATTTGGAGAGCAGCTGGGGGTCCTGCCACAAAGCCCCCAGGCACCAGGGCAGGGTCCGTGCTGGTGCTGCCCCCTCCTCAGCCCCACCTGAGCATCGCTGCCGGGCACCCGGGGGCTTCACCCTGCGGGATGTGCCACCTTCCTTCCCACCGGGAGAGCAAGGGGAAGCCCTGGAAACACGCAGAGCTGGGAAAGACATTGCAGGTCCTCCCCGAGAGCGCCTGGAAGGCGCGGGGGGAGGCGGGGAGGCTGACTGACAGCGTGATTTAGGACCTGTCTGCAAAGCAAACAAAAGCAATTGAAAACTGCATCATCTAGGCAAACTTAGTAGGTTGTATTTTCACAAGTGAGGACTGATGGTAAGACCAGCTTAATCCCCCAGCGGACTTTCCACACCTTCGCAGGCCGGCTGACAGGGCCAGCTGTTTTGTCTTGCAGCTGATTGCTGAAATAACATTGCTGGGCTCGTGCTATTGAAACAGGACGGGCCGGGAGGGAGTGAGCAGCCACGGGGGCAGCCGGTATTAAAACAAATACGCTCGGCTGCCAAACCTCCTGCTCTGTGCCCCCTAAAAACCGGGGCACCCCTTGGTCCTGGCGGCGATGAGCAGCTATGCTCCAAATGTTCACGCCGCAGCAGTCTGTGCTCATGGGTGTTTGGAGAAGAACCCCAGGAGAAAAATCTCCCCGGGTGTTTTCGGCTGATTTGGGGTGAGCAGGAAATGCAGCAGAGGTGGATAATTGCGTGTAACTCACAGCCTTACCTGTCCTCCAGGGGACTGGCCTGGGGACCTGCTGAGCTGAAGGCGAGCTGCAGCCCAGCTCACCAGCTTTTAGGGGCTCATCCAGACCACAGACACAAAGAGTTAGGGGAAAAGGGCTTCAAAGATTATGGCATTATATGCATGCAGACAAAACAAACAAACAAAAAAGCAAAGCCCAAGCCAATCTGAAGTTCTCATGATGTTTCCCTTCACTTTGGGTTTGAACAAAACCACAGGTTTAGGTTCCCACATCCTAATTTCCCAGCAAATACCAAAAAAAAAAAAAAAAAAGAGACAAAAAATTGCCTTGCACAGAGCAAGGGATGTTCAGTGCCTTCTTATTCCCTTCCCAAAACCATCATTGAAATGATGAATAGAACAACATATCCTTTTCCAATGTCAAACTTCTTAACAGAGCAAAATAAAATATGTTTTAAGTAGCTTAACAGATCTCCTGCATGCGCCAGGCATGCAAGCAGCAAATGAATGCACCAGTTTTACTGATCCTCACTTTTTTTTAGAGAAGATGAATGAACCTGTGTCCGCTCTGGGACTGTTCAAAGGGACAGATGACAGACCAAGGTCTCCCCCCACTCCTAGGCAATGTGTGCAGGACAGAGGAGATCAGCCCTCTTCTCGGCTCCTGGCACACAGCAGCGCCTGCAGGAGAGCATCCTCCGCTCCTCAGCCCCTGGGAATCCCCTTTGGCTCGCTGCTGGAGCAGGAGGCGGCTGCTCCTCCTCTGATGGGACATATCACCAACAGAGAACGCAGATTTGCTGAAGTCGCAATGTTTGGCAGAAATGCTGGTGACATTTTCACCAGAAGTTTACCCGCTTCCTTCAAATATGAGTGCAATGCTCTAGTTCAGGCAGACAGGCAGCCTTTCACTCTGCCCATGCTGTTTCATTTCCCTGCACTGTGACTTAAGTTGAATTCCAGTTTCCACTGACAATTAGGCTACAGCAAAACAGCTATTTAGGAGCTTGCATTTGGACTTGAATGGTTTTTACATTACGAAAACATGACATTAAAACCCAACCCACCAAATACTCTGATGTTTTCAAAGCAGAAAGTTTTTCAAATTTTAATTCCAGGGCAATGTTTGTTTTTAAAATAGTATCCATGCTTGCAAAGAAAACAGATCTCAGAACAAGGCAGCCTGGCCCTCCTTACAGGGCCAGCATCATCTTTGTTCCTTGCACGCTCAGGTGTCCGTGCGGCCAGCAGGAAAAAAGGCCGAGCACTGGTCACCTCACTTTTCCTGCTCTGACAAGGGGAGGAAAAAAAAAAAAAGAGATGGAAGAATTTAGTCCACCTCCATGGAGTGGGTTTTTGTCCTGGGATGCCATCTCCAGTTCCTCCTTAACCTGAATTAAGTAAATTAACCTGTCTCTTTGTCAACAAGTTAAAGTTTTCCAAGGACTTTGCAACTCTGGTAAAATCAGGGAAGCTTAAGTATAAAGTCAGGGAAGTTTACGGAACAGAGCAGAACCTCAAATACCTGTTTCCTGTAGTTATGAAGTCATCCAGGACACAAGTGAGTGCTCTCGAGGCACAACGAGCTCTCTGCTTTGGGTTTCTGTAACATCTGCACCCCCTGCAAAAAACAAACATGACTTATTTCAGACACATCATGCTGATTGCAAAACGTTCCTTCATATCCTTTTGAGCAAAATCTTGAAATTTTAGGGATAAAGGATATACCCTTATCCCACCACACCGTGCAGGGCACCACAAGATATTTGGGGGGGGGATGCTCTCAATCCATGAGGGAGGCAGAAATCCCTGAGCACCTTCAGAGGCAGTGGCAGAGGGGCTGGGGAAGGAGGACAGGGAGTTCACAACACTCAAATTTTAGGCTGCTTAAATACAGACCCATTGCCTTTGCCTGGGGGGCAGGATGGATTTAACCCCCTCTCAGCCCCTCCTCATCTCTGAGCAAGCTCAGAGGCCAAGCACAGCACAAAGGCATTGCAGCTCCCATTTCCAAATCCTCATCACAAGGAAACTGCTGATGCCCAGCTCTGGATCTTGCTGCCAGCCCTTCAGACACGCGACCCCATCAGCCCCCCAACCCCAGAGGGTGGAGGGGAACAGGGAAGAAGTGCCGAGCCCCAGGGGCTTCGCTGCACTTCAGCTGTGAAGAGAGGGGACAGAAAAGCAACAGCCTCGAGGAGAAAATGCCCCCACCACCCGCACCTTAGACATCTGCCTGAAAAATGGAAAAGGAAAATTAAAAATTAAAAGTAAAAACAATGCCCAAGTCTCATGTTAATTGCTTTCCTGGTGCAGGCTCCTGTTTCCTCACTTGCTGCTCATTGAGCAGGTCAGTGCTGGAGAGCTGCAGCGGTGCTGCTCCCCCCGGCAAGGACGATGCCCCCATGCTGCCAGCAGCCCCCAGCCCCGATGGGGATGAACGAGCGATGGGCGCCTGGTTATTGCTGCCTGCCCCCCATAGCCCGTGGCTACGTGCCCGGGTACGTGCTCTGGCCCTGCTGCAGAGCCGAGCTGATTTCTTCCCAGGACTGTCAGCTTTTCCTAGGCCACGCCACACATCCATTGCAAATTGAAACTGGCTCATCCAAAAACCTAAAATGCCTAAAATTTTCTTCTTTTCAATCAAAAAAAAAACAAAAAACCACCAAAACAAACAAAACCAAAAAAAAAAAAAAACCCACAAACAAACTTCCTCAAAACCAAAACCACAGCAACCCAAGCCCCACAGAAATTTTCCTCTGTGTTGGATATAGTGGAAAAGGGATTTTTTTTCCCTACCAGCTTTAGCTGTGACAAATTTGCTCACGTTTTCCCAACATGGGCAATGCCCTGGTGATGCTGTTAGCCCTTGGTCCTGGTGCCACCACGGGGATGATGACAATCTGTGTTCCCGAGCCACCAGCATCGCCTCTGACATTCCTCTGAGAAAGTCCAAGAAACTGGGCCATTCGTTGCTCCCTCCCATCTGCTTCCAGCAAGAATCCTGCTTCCCCAGCTGGATTCATGCTGATAACCCCAATTCAAGGAGTTTAGCCCCAGATGCTCCCCTAGGAAGGTGCTGTCACACGAGACAGGGCAAGATTTGGGTTGAATTCATCCCGCATCATCGCGGTGGCTCACGAAACCCCAGTCCTGCAGCACAGGTGTGCAAAAAGCATCCTGTACATGATCAGCACACAGAATTATTTTCCCTCCCTGTGCCATTCACACGGCACAAAAAAAGACCAAGGAAATTCATTGCAATCACTGCTAGCAGCCTGCTCAATCAGTTTTCACTTCCCAGACTCTTCATTATGGCGCTCAAAGCCTGCTGCAGGCTGCTCCCCCCGTCCCTCTCTACCTCTGGAGCACCAGTTAATCCATTTACTGGTCACATCCCGGTGCCCAGACTGGGCTGGCACAAGGAATATCCTGCCCCTAATAATGACCAGCGCCAGCTGCCTGAAGGCTTCAGCCACAAACCTTTGTGGGGCTGCAGGGCACCTCCTCCTCCAGGGAGCCACCCGCAGCACTTCAAAAGGAGACTTCATGCATGGGTAAAGGCCCTTTAAAATGGGATTAAAAACTCACATTTTTGCCCCATTTTTTTTTTGAGGTTTCTAATTAAACCTATCCTGAGATGGATACAAGAACTCACCGGGTTTGGTGTGATAGGACCATTGGTTTGGGGAGCCTTTGGTGGGTATTTCTAATACTATATATAATATATACTTTTAACACTCCTAAGAAAACCCTTGTACGGAACACCTGACTAAAGTTAAAAAAAAAAAAGAGTATTTAAAACAAAATTGAAAGCTTTTCATTAATTATATATGTGTATATAAGATGTAAATACTCATATATTAATGCATATAAATGCATCAATTATATACAATATATGGTATATATTACATAAACTATATACAATATATGGTATATATTACATAAACTATATATAATATATGGTACATATTACATAAACTATATGGTATTTATTACATAAACTATATTTATATGATATAAATAGTATAATATATCCTATAATATATATAGTGCACATGTGAATATGATCATATATGTACCCATATCCTCCCCCCAGTGTTTCAGATGATGCTTTCCCACCAGTCTCACCCGAAATCCAGCCCCACCACCTCCTCTCCTCTCCCCCAGAGCTCTCCATCCAAAATCCTGGCTGGGCTCAGACAATGCCCAGGAGCCCTCCGGGGCCCTCTCCCCGTGCCGGAGGGGCACCGGGACCCCTGGGGGTAGGTGGGCGCCCTTTGATCCCCCGGGGCAGAGGGGCCGGGGGATGTGGCGGTGCGCAGACGGGCTGGGCAGCCAGCCCTGCTCTGCTAATTCCCTTCTGAAGTGCTGGAGCCACTGTCACGTCTCATTACAAGAGGCCAGTGCCCTTGTTTTAATTTCTAACCGGAGCGAACGGGATAATAATATTAACCCCAGCGGGGGGTGGCAAGAGAAGGCACCTCCTCGCTTCAAATGTTTGGACAAAAAATTTGCTCTCATTAGGGCAGAAGGCCAGGAGATGCTGCCTCTGTAGGGAAGGCAGAGCCACGGGACTTTGTTGTGTTTGAAGTGCACCTCGGCTTCTCCCAGAGAGCCTGGGCTGTAATTGGGGCCGGGCAGGGACTTGCTGGGAGCAGAGGGAGACAAAAAGGGAAAGGAAGGCTTTAGGTCTCCCCAGCAAAGGGGTTCTGCCCCGTAGACCCATATTCTGCTGGAAAATGGGCTGCCTTTTCTTGAGGAAAGGAGCTTATCTTGCAGGTTACCCAACATCAAGTTCAAGGATCGTAGCATCTCCCCAAAGACGCACCAGGGTCCAGACCAGGAGCTAAAACAAGGGTGCAAGGAGACGCTCGGGAAAAGGAGCACCATGAAGCAAGAGCTGGCACAAAAGGGGCAAAGAACTGGCCAAATCAAGAAGGAAAAAAAATTAAAAAAAATCACTGTGCACCTTCCCTCTGCCAGGAAGCACATTGTTAGCCAAAGAGATACGAGTTTGGTTCAGTCTTGGGTAAGGGGGGAAATTAAAAGAAAGTGTTCAATTAATTCCTCATTTATGACCAAATACTAGGAATATTGCTTCCCTCATTCACCAAATTGCCCACTGTCAGTATGTTTAGAAACAGGTTGGAAATGAACGTTCTTCCTGCGGGTGGCTGCCAGAAAAGATAAGGGATTTCTGCAGAGGGTCACTTTTTTGTTATTGTGTTATCATTACTGCTACGTGAAACCCACAAAGCTGCTCTGGGTGCTTACAATTCCAGAACCTGTTGATTCAGACCTGAAAGAAGAACCTGAGCATGGCACTGAGCTCCTGAACACGAGAGGACCCATTCCCACTCATTGCTGCAACAACAGCACAGCGTTTTTGCTTAAAGCTATTGAGGCAGCATTTGGGTTGAGATCTTGTTCTTCCAAGTTAAGAGATATATTAGGCTATTTACTTGTTTTCCAAAAAAAACAAAAACTGAGTTATTTCCAAAAACTGAGTTATTTCCAAAAAATACCAAAAACTGAGTTATTCACTCATTCTGTTCAGCCTTGCTGAGTACTACAGAGATTCCCCCAAAGGTGAAACCAGGCACTTTAAAAATAAAACAGAAACCCGTGCTTCAGCCCTCAGAAATTCAGCCAACAACCCACCTGCTGCAGACCTATTGAAGGTAACTCGATGGGACAAACCTGACCTGTGATGGGACAAGTGACGATTGTCATGTTGTCCTGAGAACGCTCCTTCTGACATCGAGATCAAGCAGAGCCTCGGGGAACAGGATACAACCTTCGTTCCACCCCGCGTCCTCTCCTGGCCGGTACCCTCCCTCCATTTCTGAGTGCTGAGCGGAGACGGAGGGACGTGGATCAAAAGCATTCGGTCAAAAATGTTATTGATGGAGGCCAGCCTTCTAAAACCACATCTGGATCCAAATCAGAACTTTTTCGCAATAACTTGACATTTCCTACAATTTTTTTTGAAGTGAGAGGGTCAAAGCATTCACTTTGACTTTTCCAAGGGCAGCAGTGGAGCATTATATTTCATTTTTGACATTGTTTTTTTGGAATATTTCCTTTAAAATATACTAAAATATTTAATGACATATTATTACATATTAAAGGCAATAATGTATTTTATGATGTTAAATTCAAAATACCTATACAGGAGTCCAAACAAAATATTTTCTCTTATTAAAATGTCAGATTTTTATTTAAACTAATGGATTATTTTTTTTTCTTTTAGAAGTGTCAGGAAGCATTTGAGAGTTCAAAAAAAACCTGTTTGCTTTTGTCCAATTTTTTACTGCGTGAAAAATGCTGACTTTAATTGTTTTTCAGAACGCGCAAGCTTCCTTCTCAGTTCTTTTCAGGCTAAAAATTGCTATTCCCAATCAGCTGTCAAGTGACTGAAGTTTCTCAGATTTTCCCCCCAGCCCTCAGAAGGCAACAGGGAAGGAAAGATGTTTGCTTTCATCCATTGGTTTTTGAGTCACCAATCAAGCAAAAACTGGGGCAGTTTATAGAAGAGATTTCAGCTCCTGACAACCCAAGAAAGTGGAAACAGTGACAAGCATTTCTCTTTTCTTAAAAAAAAAAAAAAAAGAGCCTAAAATCTGCAAGTGCAAAGGATCTTTGTCCATCTGGATCCGGATGGATATCTGTCCACTGGTAGGGTCTCCTGATACCATGACTCCCAGCCCAGTTCCCTGATTTCCAGCCTCATTTTGCAGGCTATGGTCCAATTTGGATCACCCCCAAACCCTGGATGCCACTGACCATCAGATGCATTTTAACCTTTCTGGGACAGAAGACATTGGGGCCCCAGCCAGCCAGGGCTTTAGCTGCTGATTCCTGTTGTTACCTGGGGGAAGGACAAGGAACAAGCCCTCGGTGCATGCTTATGCTTGGGAAAAAGAACAAAGAAATGCTACAGCTCCTCATGGGGAGGGCAGCGTCTGTGGGAGTCAGTGGGCAGGGGACTGCTGATGGTTATCAGCTGATAACAGTGCCTACACCAGGGCTGCAGACAGCCTGCCTGGGGGCTTTTCAGGAGTGGGGATACAGCTGGCACATGGGGAAAATCTGTACTCGTGTCCCACCTGTGGGGGTGACACCAGACTCCGGCTGCAAGCTCGCAGTGCTGTTTTCCGTCCCTTATCTCATATAAATGAAGCCGAGAAGAGAGATAAAAACACTGGTGTAACTGTCCCCTTGTACTCGCATCCATGCCTGCTCGCGGATGAGATTTCGCAGAAGTGAAAGGCAAGCCTCTGCTCCTAAACACCCCCAAAATGTATAATATTTCAATAGAATCAGAGAATAAATCAGTTCAGAAGGGATCTCAGGACACCTCTAGTTCATCCTCCTGCTCAAAGCGAGGCTGACACTGAATTCAGACCAGGTTTCTCAGTCTTTGTCCAGCTGGTCCTTGAATACCAAGGCTGGAGATCCCATCACCTCCTTTGGTCCCACAATGAGCATTCCTCAGAGTGAAAACTGCTTTCCTCAAAGCCAGACAGACCCTCCTGCCCCAATTTACACCCGCTGCTTCTCATTCTCCTTTCACACACCTTAGCAAGGGGCCTGGCCCCATCTTCCCCACAACCTCTGGCAGGGACGGAGGGGTGCTCCAGGTCCCCAGACCTGGCCCTGCTCCCCCAGACTCTCCTCATGGGGCACATGCTCCAGCCCCCCGTCCAACAAATGTAAAATATGGGGGGAAAATCCTATTCCTTCATTTGCTGGCTGTGCCCATGGTCATGCAGCCCAGGATGCCATCAGTCTCCAGTACTGCTCAGCTACCATCCACCAGGACCTCCAGGTCCCTCTCAGCAGAGCTTCAAGATACTCCTCCAACATTTTCAAGCCAAAAAATAATAATAAATAAATAGAAATCCTCACCCTTTCCCCATGTGGTCATGTTTATACATGGTTTTCATTCACAACTAATGTGTTTCTTTTTAGCATTTTTTGGTCTGACGGGGACTGCCAGCTCCCCAGACCACCAAGCACTACATAACACCACACTCAGCACCCCACCCAGAACAGAAGATGACCCAACAGCAGCACCGTGCTGTCACCCAGCTTTGGGTGCCTGTTTTGCTTCCTTTTTCACAGCCCAGCTGGTGATGCCGTTTGCCAACAGCAGCCTCAGCTGGGGGAACTCCATCCCTCACCCCCGAGCAGCTGGGAAATGTTGGCATCACCCTGCTCTTGTTCTCCAGGGCAGAGCTGTCGCTGTGTGCCCACAAAGCACATAGAACCTCTGTACACTGTGACATCCTAACACCAGGATATGGCTCTCTCTGTACACATATATATATATACATGGATATTTAAGGAAGTGAGAAAAAGGGCAGGAGGATAGTGATATCCTTGGAGAAGGTCAAGCTTTGCTAAAGAGCTGAACTGGAGTCTAGAACCAAAGCAAACCCGAGTTTCAGCATCTCCACCCTGACATATCACATCCCCATGCTCCTCAGAAGGCTCTTGGCTTATCAGAAAGCTCCCGCCTTGGACCAAATTAAACTAGGAGGGAAATTATTGCCCAAAAAATACACAAGTCTCCACTTTAAATGAGGTGAATAAAAGCAAAGAACTTGTTATTGAACGGTTTTAGGATGGAGACCTCTTGAATGTGTCCGAGGAGGACGTCAGCCCCAGGTGAAGAGATATTCCTAGAGCTAGCCAGAAGGGTATCTATGCTCCTGCTCCTCTTGGGGTGCTGGCTGCAGGAAGAGCCGTGCCCACAGCCAGGCTGCCACTAACACCTTGGGGCTGGCGGGTGTCTACACTGGATAGAAATGATCCTCACAACCTTGGCTAGAGGCTCGATTGCCTCTCGGTTCCACCATGAGTTCTTGAATGTTTTCATTATTTTTTCATTTGTAATTTTATTTCATAATAGTAACAAGACGCCCCGGGGCAATGTGTTTCCAGGGGATTATTGCCTTCAGCTTTTTGTTTTATGACACATGCCATAATCGCAAAGCAATGTACAACCTGTCATATCTCGTTATTTAAGCATGGGTCATATATCCATGTGCTAGGCGCGAAGGATAGGCCAGGGCCATAAAATTATATGGACATTTGGTGGCAAGAGTTAGTTTGTGTGAGCAGTTCTCAGGAACGGCTTGCAGCTGGGATAGCTCCGCTGGAGCCATCCTCAACTGCAGAGCTCTGGCAAGTTGTTTTCACACTTACTGTGCCCACAGAGCACAGCAGAAGGTGCAAGAGCTAATTTTATGGTCTCCCCGTCCCCTTGGCAAGGTGTGCACTGCCTGCAGACACTGCCAAAAAACCTTGCAAAACTCAAAATCAAGGTGAAGACAGTGACAGCAGGCTGGAGGGGACTGCCTTGGAAGGCTGCAGGGTGGATAACCCTTTGTTAGAGTGAAATCCTTCTGTGAGATGCCAGTGGATATAAGAGACAGCAGAAGAAATCCCTCGTATCCATATACCTGCAGAAGGCAGCTATAGGATGCTGCAGGAGACACTCCTAAGCCCTTGCCATGTGCCCACAAGGGCCTTTCTCTGGCTGGGGATGCTCACAGTAAGGCTCTGAACGCTGGACCTCCAGGAAGAGCATTGCAAGAGGTAAATTCCGATTCACGGGCTGCCTGGCAGGCTGAGCTCTCGCCACTTGGCTCTGAAAGACAGCTCTGTGCTGGCACGAGCAGCCCACACCGCTGCAGGTCTGCCAGCCCAGTCCACCCTGGAGGCAACCCAGGACCGCGGGGAGGCTCAGTCCCAGCTCAGCTGGGCTAGGACGGAGACTTGGGTTGGAGAGAGTCCGTGCCCAACCACAAAGCTCAGCAGAATCCACGACCTAGCCCTTCAGAAACACAAGAAAAATTCACAACGTGGCCTTTCAGCTCCGGGGACGTTCTGCTTACCTGGGCTCCAGGACAATGACACGGGGACGGGGCTGTTCTTGGTCCGGGCAGTGCTGGGACTCTCAGTTTTCCTTGCGCTGTTCCTTTAAGCTCGTTATACTTCTGCCTTAATTTCCAAACAGCAGCCTTTTTGTTCTCTGGGCTGCTGCAACTTGCAGATACATGCACCATGCCCTCTTCTGCAGGGAGATTTTTTTTTTTTTGATCTTTCTTGCTGTTCTTCGTAACCTAAAGCAAAAGACATTCAGGTTAGAAATAAATGGCTGAGATTTTTTTTTTTTCCAGGCAGCTTCCTCACCCCACGGAAACCAAAGGCACTTTCTCAGTTGAGCAGAATCAGCCTCCCCCAAGTGCCAAATCAATTTATTAAGATATAAACTACAAATATACACCACCGAATGCTCCTCTTGGATACATGAAGACAAATCCCATTTGCTGCCCTCCTTGGACGGACACCCCACAAATAAAGTGCCTACCTCGCTGCTGCTTTACCCGCTCACACTCAAGTTTCCCTTTATTCTCTGCTCAAGAGCAGCGAAACATAAATCTCGGTCTTCCTGGTAGCTTCTAAAGGTTTTTCTCTGTGCCAAGTTTCCTCCCAGCTCCCGGAGGGCAAACAGCAGCCACACAGCCCCTTTTGTGCTCCGGGGCTGGGCAGGCGGAGTGCCCTTGGCGCTGCTCGGGGGCTGGCAAGGCATCAAAGGGGGCTTTGAGCAGGAGCTGCTGCTGCTGCTGGGTCTCTGATGGGTGAAGGAGCAGGAGGGGGCTGCAGGGTGGGTTTGGGCAGCCCCGGGGTGCTTGGGGTGCCTGGGGAGATGCTGCTTGTAGGTGGGAGGCAGCGGGGCACAGGAGACCCGCCTGGGTGGGCAGAGCTGGCTTCTCTCTGCTTGTTTGAAAAGAGAAAAAGGCAAAGCTGAGCCTCACCCGGCCCAGTGAAGGGGATGAAAGGCTACAGCTTTAGAAATGGGACTTCTTTGCCCTCCGTCTCCCCGAGATATACAAATTCAGAGCCAGATGCAGGGTGTGGGCAGGTTCCAGCTCCTCCCCACAGCCCCCAAACCTCCCTGTTTTGCTCTGCCCATGGAAGGGGCCACGAGGGCGCTCCCTGTATCGCAAAATCCACCCAGGGGAATCATCAACAGCAGTTTAAATCCACTTTAAAGGATGCTCCCGTGCCCTACTCTGCCAGCACACCCATGAGGGCAGCACCTTCCAGGAGGGAATGGTTGTACCGGCACCCGGCATCCCAGAGCAACTGCAGCCCCGACAGCTGCTTGGAGGGCTCAGACAGGGCTTGGGCACTGCTGTTGACTGCTGAGCCAGTGCCTCTGGATGGTGATGGCCACTGGGGTCTACCCTGGAGATGCCATTTGGGGCAGCCAGCAGGCTCAGGAAGTCTTTGGTTATGATTCCTCTGAGTTTAAAGCCCTGGGAGTAATGTACTTATTTATAAGTGGAAAATGAGCCTGATCACGTCCAGGATGAAGCAGGTCCTAACAAGTCACACAAAACGGCGCAGGGACCAGAACAGCAGCATCCAGCCCGGGGCTCTGCTGGTGGACAGATTAGCTGCAGAAGGACACTTTGGGAACGTGCTCCGGGAAGAGCAGGGTATTTTTGGTTTCCAGAGGGTCCTTGTATATTATGATAAAAGGAGAGGGCAAAGAGGAAGGTGGACAAATTGTGCCATGCATGGTCCTTCCAGCATCCTCAGAAATACACGGTGGTTTTCCAGCCTCTCTCTTTCCCCTGCATTTCCCAAGACCCTTCATGGAGGGAGGGCCTTCTATCAGTCCCAGATCCATTCCCTTTACAAGTATTCCCCCATTCCCTGAGCTTGTCTTGCTTTTCTGGTCCCCAACTCCTGCACAGCCTCACCACCTCCCTCTTGGCCACATCATCAGGACAGCGCCAGGTTTCTTAAACGTGCATTTTACCAAGAAATAAAAATAAATCTTGACTGGCTTCAAATGCATCTAAAATCAAGCTGGGGTGCATTCTGAGACACACTCCCTGCTTCAATTATTATCACAAATCTCAAACCTGAGATTCCCAGCTTGGGGAAAACCACCCCCAGCCAGGGAAACAACCCGGTGAGAGGCGCAGGTGCATCCCTGCACGCCCGGAGGCTGCGAGCCAGGTGCGTTTCCCACAAAACCTCGAGAGAAAAATAAAAAATACCCCAAATACACCCACCCCAAGCGAGCCCCGCGGCCAGCTGTGCGGGGGGCAGCCCAGCCCAGGCGGGACGAGGCGGTGCCGGCTGCCGGAGCCGTGTCCGCGGGGACCTCGCAGGGCTCCCCGAGCATCCCCCGGCACGGTGCGCTCCCGGCCCGGCCCCGGGGCCGCTAGAGGGCAATAGCGGCTTGTCCCAGGCCAGCACCCGCCGACAGCAGCCCATGGGCAGCGAGGGATGCTCGAGGGATGCTCCGGTGTCCGCAGGGAAAGTATCGGGGCATCTTTTCTTTCCTGGTGGTAATAAAGGCGTTTGGGAGGTTTTCTGGGGGAAGGGGAGGCACCTTCGTGTTGGCAGGCGGGAGCCGGGGCAGTGCTGATGCTCATGAGCTGTTGTGGTTTGAAGCCATCCCTCCAGCAAAGCAGAGAGCTGCGGGCCTAGGTGAGCAGCCTTTTATCCCCCACTGATTAGGCTAATTAGGGAAAACCTGTTCCCATCCACGATGGGCAGGTGCCAGCAGTCGGTTTCCCCTCGCTAGGAGCACCAGGCTCTCCAGCACGCCTCCCATTCTCCCAGGGATGCCTTTCTTCGCTCCCACGATCCACCAAATCCACCATAGGGCATGTTCCCTTTATCCCAGGCCTGGAAGCTCTCTGCCACCCATCAGGGAGGGGTCTCTCCTGCTGCCCCCCATCCCCACGGGCTCCACACCTCCACCACATCCTCAGCAAGGAGGAAAAATGCCACAGCCCCTCCAGCTTCGCTCCCATCCCCAGCTCCGGGCGCTTCCCCCGGGTGCCACCAGCACCTCAGTTTATCAGGCCGGAGCGGTGGAAGATAGGGAGGGAGCCGATAAGCCCTCAAGTGGCAGCGTGCTGTAAACATTCCCACTGGTGCTGTTAGATTACAGCGCTGGGAAAATGCCTCCGGCCCCCCCAGGCCACCAGCGCGGCGGGCAGGGCCAGGGGGGCCGCAAAGCTGTTGAAAAGCTCGGCAGGAGGAGCCGTGTCGGGACTGAAGTGCTTCTCCGGAGGGCTGCGGGGCTGCTGCACCTCCCAGGCTCCAGGGGAGAGCCCAGGGAGCTCCGACAGCTCACTCCCTGCGTGCTGGGGGCTGGTTTGGGGAGGGAGCCCAAAGCCTTCATCAACCAGTTGTGGAGAAGGGGCTCTCTGCTGGCTCAGTTTGAGCCTTCAGAGCCCACAGTGCCCGTGGGCTTCACAGGGTTGGGATGCCCAGGTTATAAATCCCTGGGGATGACACCTCTGCAGGGAAAGAGATGTGGGAAGGGATCTCCTGGTCTCCTTTAGGTGGCTTTCCAAGGACTGATTCAGGCATGGTGTCACCATCGCTTGTGCAACAGACCAGCCCGAGGAGGTCACAAGCTGGGCAGGTGATAGCTGTAGGGCACGAGACCATGGGCTGAGGGTCATTATGAAGGAGGGGACACGCTCGTGGCACCCCCAAGAGCTGAGTGTTGGTGGCCTCATACAGCTCTTACCCATGTCTATGCTTGTGTGGCCTCCCGCTGGGAATCAGCCTCACCCTGTACCTTCTCTTTTCAGAGGGGTGAGCAAGGAGCCCAGATCTGGACCCAACCCAATCCGGTGGATAGCAGCCCCCTGCACACCTTTTCCTTTCCTCTTTACCCTGGGAAAGCCCCTGGAAGGCTCAGGCACATCCAGCAGCACTGGAAGACGGGTGCTGAGCAGAGCAGGAGGCAGCCTTCCCTCCCGCACCCATCCCCGGCACCTCCTCGGCTTCAGGCAGCTTTTGGAGCTCGCAGGCAGGCAATGCTGAGCCACGGAAACCTCCCACTCCCACTTTCTCCCTTATATTTCCACAGCAAGTAAATCTCCACCCTTTCAGGGCTCTCAAATCTATTATTTTTACATTTGCAGTGGATTCCCTGGCCCTGTTATTAATGAAAACCTCCAGGAAAACTCCTCAAATACAGCTTTGACATTCTGCCCAGGACCTGTGGACAAGGAAAAAAAAAAAGAAAAAAAGGCAAAGCAACATTAATAAAGCAGGAGGTTTCTATTAAGTCTGAGGGACTGGACTCTCTGGCTTTCTTGGATGCTGAAATCCTCTAGTGCAGGATAAATCTTATACACTTCATTTTCCCAATCTCTCTTTCAATATATTTTAAGGGAATGTTGCTGCTATCAGAGTAAATAACATCCTAGCTGCGAGCGTGGGGTCTGCAGTGGCGTGGGGTCAGCCTGTGGGCTGGGGCAGCCTCCTCTGCGGTCTGCTCGTGGTCTCAGCCCTCTCTGCAATCAGCGGCTCGAGCTAGGAGAGGTTTTAATTAGCTGCCCATACAAAACCCAAGTGATTCCTCGGAGGCTGGGGGAGGAAGTGGGTGAGCTAACGGAGAGGAGATGTGGGCTAATTCCCCAAATATGCAAATGGCCAGGCGCTGCAAGCAACGCCACCTTGGTGCCAGCGAGCCTCCGCCAGACCTTGCAAGGGTTTTTTCCCACTTGGATGCAAAGGAAATCCCTGCCAGCAGGATCTGCCAGCATCTTTGTGCAACACCTGCTCCTTCTGCCTCTTGGTACCTCCTAAAGATGCCGGTTGTCGTAGGGAAAGCTGTTATCTGCAGGCGTGCATGCCGGCTTTCGTTGCGGAAGGGAGCGAGGCCAAGGCTGGGTGGGATATGCCTCACCTCTATATGCCTCACTCTGCTTTTACGCCTTTCATTGCTCCACAAAGCACGCTGGAGGAGAGCTAAGTGCAGTGCTGGTGGTGTAAGGGGGGTGGAGGAGCCCCTCAGGGGCTCGTTTCAGCACCGAGGGCTCACATGCAGCCACCGAGCCATGCAGGCTGTGATGGATGCTGCGAGCACGGACCCCAGGGCTGTGTTTTTTTTTTGCACTTCTTCCATCATTTTGCACTTCTTCCATTGCTGCACAGAGCTGGGGATGGGGATGTTGTGCTTGCAGGAGACGTGAGAAACTGACTGGTGCCTCAGGTTGCACTGCAGAATAAATGCAGGGGACTTTTGCTAGCTGGAAATACACAGCCCTCCCTGGGAGCAGCACCTCGCATGCTCCTCGCTGGTGGTTCTGACCCAGCAGGACTCTTAGGTGTTGCTGCAACACAAATACCCATGCTTTTTGATGCACGGTATCAAACCTAGCTTTCTCCTTTCTGAAAAATGCCAGGCCGGCCCCATCCGCACAGGCAGCAGGGTTCAGACAATGCAAAGCCGAGGCACCAGCAGGAGCCTTGAACCCACCGCATCTCGCTGCTGACACACGTGCAACCAAAGCCCCCCGCAGAAAGTGGTAAATGAGAAAAGGGGATGGCACGGAGTCAATAACATCCATTGTAGCTTATAAGACTGACCTGGGGCTTAAAAAGCTGCTCGTGAAGGACTCTGGCCCAAAATGGGGAATGTGGGGCTGGAAAGCACCGCTTGGACGAGAGGCACCGATCCACTGGCAGTTCCGAGTACCCAAGAGAGGGATATTTGGGGCTATTTATCCAGTTCAGAGGCCACCTAGTCTGCAAACACGTCCCAACCCCCTCTAGGGGATCAAGGCATTCAGATCACAAGGCAGGTTTAAATCACACTTGGAAAGCCTGAGTGGCCCTGCTCCGGGATGTGCTGCCTTCGTCCTGTATAACACCAGAAACCAAGGTGTAACCATAACTTTTCGGACACAAAGGTGAAGAAAGACCATCTTCTCCAGCTGAACTTTCCTCCGGTGGAAAGAAGCATCCAGGAACAGCACTGGGATGGGCAGCTGTAGCTCTTGGATGGAGATGATGCATTCTAGGGCTGGAGCAGTGTGGATCCACTCCATTCCTAGCCCTGCCAAAATTGGAATAGGCTCTGGCTGCTCCTTGTCTGGCCAGCACTGGGAGAGGCTGAGAACCGAGCCTGTAAGCAGTGCTCTGCAAAAAGCACTTGGTTTTGGGGATGGGTTTGCAATTTCAAATGCTGTGTGGCTTCAGACACGCAGTCAAAGCTCCCTTCCATTTTCCTGTAACCAAACGCGCATCCCATCCTCAGCTCTGTTGCCATCCATCCTGGTAAATCAGAGTGTCTTCTCAATTAAAGAAGCACAATGGTAATGGCATATTTGTTACAGCCATCCTCTCTGCCCTCTGCCTTACCTGAGCCATCACAGGTCAAAGCCAGCACCACCAGGATGAAATACATGTCCTGCTGCTGCTGGGGATGCGGCCACGTGGGTGCCCACCCTGGGTTGAAGAAGCACGGGACAGGGCCCCACATGGATGGGACTGGGAAATCGTCCCACCACATCCCTGTGGTGGCTTGACCAGGTGGGACTGGTGGCTTGGAAAGACATTTCCTCCCCACAGGCTGCAGGAAGCCCTGCGAGGAGCCGAAATCGCTCTGGCTCCATCCCCCTGCAGCAGTTTTACGGGTCCCAGCAGGGCCAGCATTCAGCGTAAGCATGTGAATTTAGGGGAGGGGGCAGACAGAATAACTCCCTGCAAGTGGCCAAATGTAATAAACACAGTCACTAACCACTTTTCAGAATACACACATAATAATATGTGGTATTTATATTTTTACCACCCCAGCGGGACTTTGGCAAGTAAATCGGATTTTCCCACCCTGACCCAAATAAATGTTCAGGAGTGGAAATAACAGATTGCTTTTGCCTGAAATAACCACGCACTAGTTCCAGGGGGATGTCAGCTGAGCGATCCTCATTTCTCTGGACCACTTGGACCTTGCAAAGTTTCCCCCTCTCCTCTCAGAGCTGAGCGAGGACCCACTCACGTTGGGCCTGATCCAAATTCCACCGAAGTCAATGGAAAGCCTCCAGCTGGCTCACGCACATCTCAGCAATCCCCCAGCCACTGAAATGCTGAAAAGGATGCATGGGTAGAGTCCAAGCAATTCTGGACCTTGTCAGAAAACCTTCATCCGTGTTTCAGCCCCCAGCCCTGAAATGTCCCTCCGTCTTCTCTGGATTGGCTTGAACAAGTCACCAGTGGGAACTCTGCTTTCTTCCTCCCTTTCTTTTTATATACCAAACCCAAACCATGCTCCTTCTCCCTATGCTGCTTCATATAGAGCAACGGTTGAGAATTAAAGCAAGATTAGGCAGCACCAGCTTTTTCTGTCTCCCAAAGGCTCTGTAACCACGTGTGCTGGATGCACACATTGTGCATGTGTCTGGCCTGCAGCTCCCACGCAGGTGCAGTGCCTTCTGCAGACACGCAGCACACGGCTGTGTTTCCATTGGCACCTTCCCCCTTGATGCTTCTGGTTTTGTCTGAAGACACCGAGCAGAACTGCTCTTACCCCATCCCACTATGGCTGAGTTCCTCCCCAGTGCTGTTGGAGTGGACATGTCCATTCTCTAAAGCACATGGGCTTAGTGGGACAACCAAAAAAGATTTGCAAACTTAAGCAGTTGCTCTGTGAGGTCCCCTATAAACACTTGAACCCTGTTGTTACCTCCTGAAACCCATGCTCTACTTAAGCTAGGTGTCCTTTGAAGCCTTCAGGATCTCCATAAGTTTCAAAGCCCATAAGTTTCGGCACGGGCAAAGGTAGAGGATTAAAGAGTGAGAAATGGTTGTCTCTGTGCGGCATGGAGACCTCAGCTGGTTCATCTTCAGCCTGGTGGTCCCCCGCTGCTCCTGAAGCATCATCATCTCAGTTTAGGTTCCATAGCGCTGAAGGTTCCTTAACACTGACAACAGGAACAGCTGTTGTCCCCGTTCTTGCCCTTGATCAATAGCGTCCCAATCTCACGTTCGATGGCATAAATTATTTATCTCTAATTGGATCGGATGCATCCTTGGTCCTAGAGAATCAATTAATGAGTATTTGCCACCAGAGTTCTCGGTGCCCCCCAGGGAGGCTTGTCACAGCATCACCGGTAGGAACTGGTGCTGGAAAGGCAGGGGGAGCAGAAGGGGAATCTCTCG
Source organism: Cygnus olor (assembly GCF_009769625.2). Classification (NCBI taxonomy): domain Eukaryota; kingdom Metazoa; phylum Chordata; class Aves; order Anseriformes; family Anatidae; genus Cygnus; species Cygnus olor. The sequence continues at coordinate 3,203,717 of NC_049185.1, read as the reverse complement.
GGAGTTCTTCCTTTGGGGGACACTTGGCTGCAATCCAGTCTGGAAAAGGAGTTGCAAGAAACCTTTCATCTCAGTGCAAGACCTTTCCTTGAGAACCAAAGCTCCTTGAGATCCGTGTGAAACACAGAGAAACCTCAGGTCAGCCTTGCCGACACCACATCTTCACCACCTTCCTGTTCTGCCTGTAAATTAACATTTTCCACCCCAGCTTTTATACCATCAAGGTACTTTTCAAGGGCAGCAGCCATCTGTCCTACTCGTCTCCTAACATGCTTGGAGTTGATGATCCAGACGAGGATGTGCTTGCACTGATATGCTTCCGCGTAGCAGTGATCCACTGCATGCCACCAGCTGCGTTTGATAATGAAGGATCTTCCTTTTCAAAGTTCCCATTTTACGCTCCGTCAATGTTTAAGCATGTGTTAATGGTTTAAAGAAGCAACCCACTAGAGAGTCTCATTTGTCAGGAGCAGTTCCTCTAAATTTCATCATAACCAAAGTAAGGCAAACCAGAATGGTGCAAGCTACAGCGAAGACAGGAGCACTGATGGATGTTTCACACCAGCTGCTAAAATGGTCCTTTGAAAGCTCCTCGAGCTGAGGTTCTGCAGACCAGCATCAGTGACTCCTGAGCAGAAGCAGGCAGCTTAGGAGGAGGAAGGCTGGGCTGGATTTCCGAACTTATTGGGCAGACCCACACATCAACACGATGCCTGAGAGCAACGCCCCTCAACCCACCGAATCATCCACATGCTCTATGAAATCAAATGATGTGCTGCCATGGATGGCGATGACTGGAGAGACTCAGATATCACCTTCAGAAGGGCAGTGTAGCTTCTAGAACTGATTACTTAAATATAGAAGCAAATCCACCATGGTTGCAGTTCCAGGAGGTCTTCAGCTAAGAGCCTTTTCTGTATTTTTAGCAGCGAGGCTATGAAATACCCCTGCAGTCCTGCTTTTCCTGATTCCTTGTACTCTGGTTAACTGAAAATGCTTTAAAAAAAAAAATCAGAACACCAGGTCTAAATTATAGCTTAATGCCCCTGTGACTGATACACGTGAGAATCAGCAAATACACCACAAGGAGGTGGTACTCCAGGCTATAAATAAGGAGGGCCATGGAGATTAAGTACTAATGAGGCTAGTCCAGGAGGGAAACTGAGTCAGAAAGTCACTCCTAAATTTGTCCACAAGCTTGGTTCCTCTCTGAGGAAGCCGAGAAAGCTGAGGAGGTCTCAGCGCAGGACAGGATAAATAGTAAGAAGATCCTATACCTTTCTGGGCTTGTGAGGAATCAGAGCATTTTGGTGTGAGCACACTGAGATTGGCCACTTGGGTACACTTTAAAATTTCAAAACATAGGAGATGGCACCTTTGTCCCCTATCATGGCAAACGTGGTGGTGGCACACATCCAACTTGCTGTTCCCTGCGAGGAGCTGCGCCCACACTAGCAAGAGACTACCCGAAAAGGGTGAGAAAAAGGGAGAAGACCCACCTGGAAGCACACAGCTGGGCAGCCCCGGGACCTGCAGATGTGGGTGACCGACATCGTCACCAACTGCATCACACGTGCATGGCGCCTGGGGAGCAGCAGCAGCACCCAGGAAGGCAGAGGAATTGCTCTGCCTGTGGGGGAACAAGTTCCCTGCTCCCATCGCGAGGCTTTTTAGCATCTGCACCAGCCCTCTCCATGCTGATTTTCAACAGATGTTGTGCTAATGAATAACAATGTAATCTCAGTGCCTTAATATAGTGCCGGGGTGTGATAAGTCCGAAATTGCTGTCATCGTCGGTGTGAGGACGATCTGGTCATTGTTCAGAACTGTCCTCCTCTGATGATTACATGAAGGGGAATTTATTTTCTTCCATCTACTCCCACTCCGCTTCCAAATTTAAAACTATTCAGGCATTAGATATAACTATTTTTCTAAGGGCTTAATAAGAGGCCAGGATGCAGATGTTCCGATAAGGCCATGACAAATTGCAAGCGGAGAAGCCACATTAAACCTGACCTATTGCAGGATGCCAGACTCAGCTCTGCCTTCAGAAAAAGGCCCCGGTAGCTCTGCTAGACCAGCTGCTACCACCATGTGCAGCATCCTGGTGAGGGCAGAGGAGATGGCTTCCAGCCCGTGCAAATACTCCTACTCCCAGCTGAAAGCCAGAGCTGAAATACGGGGCTTGGGGAGAGAACAGCTTGGCTTCTTCACTGGTTCTGGGGGTATCACACACCTCAGCTCAGACGAAAGCCTGAGAGGGGTTAAGAGATGTCTCCAAATACTTGAAAACCATTCTCTCCACTAGAAATTAAACAACAAATTATAGCTTCATTTGCAGCAAGGGTGGTGCAGGTGAGACCCCAGAGAAGCCGCCCTGCAGGCAGGAATCACTTGGGTCTGAACATCTCCCACCCTGGGGGGCTTGGGAAGAGATATTCCAGACAGCTCTTGGCTCCCAAGACATCACCAACCCTGCTCTTGTGCCCATCAGTGTGAGGCAGAGCCTCACCATCCATCACAGGCTCCCCCACCCCATTATGTCAGCTCCGCTGGACTTGCCAGTGCTTTTCTTCTACTGGGGAGCCCCAAACTGGCCGATGTGCTCCAGCACAGCCCCCTGTATTTGGGGAATGGTCGCAGACCTCAACCTGCTGCCTGTACACTTACTTATACCACCCAGCTCATCTTGTCTGAGCAAGGACTCACTGCCAGCTCCTGCTCAGCTTGCTGTGCACAAGCCAGAGAAGATGGCCCATGGGGCTGAGTCCCTGCTGCAGACAGGGGTTTGCCTTTACTGATCTTCAGCCTGTGGAGGCTCTAAATAGCAGCCTTGTCGCCCAGTGTAGTGCCTATTTCCCTCATGTTTGGCACCAAGAAGCAAAAACAAACAAACAAACAAACAAACCAGTAGGCACTGATACAGGGAACAGCTGCTCCAGGAGGGTGGCTTTGGGCTGACAGCCTGGACCAGCCCAAAAAAAATCCAAAAAAAAAAAAAAGCCAAAAATCCCAAAAATCCCAACTACTGAAGGAGGACAGGGCCTGAAGGGATGACTTCTGTGCAAAGTCACCTCCAGAAAAAAAGGAAAAGGTCCAAAGTCAAAGAAACGCACTGGCCCTGCTGCTTTTTGCATAGCAGATGGTGCCACCATGCCAAGAGCTGCAGATGTCCCTGCAAACACTCACGTCCTTCCCTGCTACACCCATGGCAGAGCCTGGCCAAACCCAGGGCACGTTTCCATAAGGGAGCGTGGGCAGCCACCTGCCACAGGCTGCTTTTGGGTGCCAAACCCTCCCACAGGAGAACTGGCTGGTCAGAGAGGCCAAGGGGTTCCTGGGCCACACCAGAGGCTGCTCTTGGACAGCAAGAGAGCAGAAGGGACTCCTCAGAGTCGGAGCCAAGCCGCAGAACTCAGGCTGCAGTTTGTCCTTTCATAATCCTAAAAATCTGCTGCTAAAAACATAAATAAATGAGGAGGCAGAGCCCAAATACTCCAAGCTCTGGTGCTCAAGACATAACTTGCATCCACAAGCTACTTTTCTTTAAGAAAAGTCTCCCCTGGACATTATTTCCCGTCTGTATCTCCCAATTCCAGTTGCACACAGACCAGCTCTCACCCAGGACACAGACAATCAGTGAGGACGGGTCCGTATCCACCAGCATTTAACAGCTTAAAGGTAAGAAGCCATAAAAATACATACACAGCCCCAGAAGCCCAAATTCACCCTGCCAGAGCAGCCTAGGAGGAGGTACATCCACCTGCAAGCAGCTCTGGGGTCTGTCCCCTTCCTCTGCAGCTTCATGTGGACAAGAACAGCTTCACACCCGACGTGCTGAGCCCACACCAGCTCCCCTTCCAAACTCCAGAGCCCCGAATGTCATTCTGGAAGCCAGCAATTAAAATCCCACAGCCTGGACTCCCTGCAGCTTTGCCAGCAGCCCCCTGCACAGTGAGGGCAGGGTGATGGAGGAGCCAGCAAGCAGCCCAGACATGCCTCTATTACCCAGGGAGGGCAAAAAATTGGAGATTCATCTCATTCTACAGTCCTGGGGACTGGGGAAATGCTAGCTGTGCTCCTTTTCTTCCGGACTCCGCTGGACAGCTAAATCCCATTCTAAGCTTATGAAATATCACCTGCTCTTTACTTATACCTGATGTATTTGCTGACGGCCAGACCCGACATCTCCGCGGAGCCCTCTTCCCAGCCCCGCAGTTGTTGGTTTTGAGCACAGCCCTGATGGAGCAGATGAAAATGCAATGGTAACTCAATCTACCTCGCTCGGTGTAAAATGTAATAAAAAGAAGGCCCAGAGCCCAAGGCTGCGGCTGTAAATTTTCTGCCAGCACCACACCTGTCATCCTGCTCAGGGCTTCTGCTGCATCTCCTCCCTGCTCTGCCTGGCCCCACGTGCTGCCGCTTTGCCTCTCTGAATCAGGCATTTCAGAGGAGCCGAGGCAATAGGGCTTTCATTCCGGCGAGGGTAAAGTGACCAGAGGAAAAGGGGGGGAAACGGGGTAGGCTCAGGCTGTTTTTGCCAAGACGCAGGTGACTGAAGCAGGTCTGGCAGGGAGCACAGGCTGTGCTCTGCTCCATACAGACAGCAGGGACAAGCTTGGCAGCACTCATCCCTGGCTTGTCTGCAGCAGAGGAATGCACAATAAGACGCTAATTAATTTAACGTAGCTAATGGGTTCATTATATACTGGGGAATGGAAAGCCACATGTGCTACACACTGTCCCGACTTCTCTGTCTTGCATCTGTGTCTGCTTTGGCTTGTAAAGAAGTGGATTTAAGTAATAAAGCCTTACCTGCTGCTGACTCCATGTTGCGTGTGCTCTTACTTCAATACCCGTTTTCACCTCCCTTGCCCAGAAGGGAATCAATACCACATCAGTTCACACCTTGTTCTGACTGGGCTGTGTCATCAGAGATGGCCAGCATGTGTTGGCAGCTGCCACGATGGGTCAGGGCTCAGGAAGTCACGGCTCAGTTCCCCAGGCTGCTGGGGACACCGCTGCCACCTTCCACAGGACCTGCTCAGGCAGCCCTGCATTGCCAGCAGCACCCCAGTGCCTCCTCCCCAGAGGAGCACCTGCAGCACAAAGCTCCATCTCCAGCCAGGAGAAGAAAAAAAAAAAAAAGCAACTGTGGAAATCTTCTCACTTTATCTAGAGCAAGTTTTTTATCTGTTTGACAGAAGTTTTCTTGCAGCCTGGTGGATGAACGCAAGGGAAGGGGATGCTGCTGCTCAATGCAGTCACCTTAATTATGCAGCAGAAGAGTTAAGAGCTGGGGACCCTGATTAGACAGTGGAGAGAGAAACAATCAGCTTGTCAGCTCCCTAACACCCCCCTTCCATCCCTTTGGTGCCTAAAATCCCACAGGCACAACATCCCAGCACCCCCCTCCCCAGGCAGGGGCAGGGACCCCAGCCCACATCCCTGCAGGTCTTCCACCAGCCTTGCAGAGATAGAAGCACCTCTTTTCCCCCTATTCCTGCACAAGGGTTGTTCAGCCCTGCTACCAAGAACCCAGTCCCTGCAGCTCCCCTTTGCTACCAGCCTCCTCCCCTGCCTTATCACATCCGTGCACCCAGCTGAGCCCTCTCCAGGGATGGTGGCAGTGATCCAGGGCTGCGATGCACGGCACCTGCCTGCACCCACCCCAGCCGTTACCAGCACCCAGGCACAGCTGTAACTGGGGAGAGAAGGAGCTGGGAGATTGAATGTCCGGAATCACATCATCCCCATTGCTTTGCATTAAAACATGCCATGACGCACACGGCAATAAACACGCAGCTAAAGAGCTGTTTTAAAACGTGATCCCTGCAAGCTGTTCTGAAAAGGAATTATCGCAGCAGAATGCTAGCTAGAACTGGTGCTCCATCCTCTTCTGCCTCCCTCGCTGGTATGGCCCTGGCCTGGCACCTCCTGATTTACAATGCTCAAATACACGATCAGCTTCATTAGGGGAGCTGGTTTTAAAGCTCTTCCTTTACAGCAACACAGATGTCAACCCCAGATTTGACCTCCAGTGCTATGACAATGCTATCTCTGGGTACAACATGTTTTCTGGGGGCTAAATACCCATCCAGAGGGGTGCTGGGGGTGCGGGAGCATTCGTGGTCCCTATCCAGGAACACCTGTGCTGTCCTCAAGTCTTCCCTGCCCTCAAATGCTCAGCTCCATCCTAAAGATGATACAGTAGTGAACTAAGAGCTGGTGAAAAAGGGAAAGGAAAAGGGAAAGGAAAAGGAAAAAGGAAAAGGAAAAAAGAAAAGGAGAAAACAAGGTCCCTTCTGAAAATGGGGTTTTGGAGGTGGCAACTGATTTTCTACCGCAAAGTGTGCTGATTGACCACAGTTTTTGGTTTCATCACGCGCAGCTCTGCTGGAGATAACAGGGTTTGAATTGATACTTCATAGCAGATTGTAAAGGTTTGATTTTAATTTTTTTTTATTTCTGTTACTGGACACGTAAAAATTTCTAGCTGGAAGGTATTTGGAATAAAAGTTTGGCTCAATTTCTGAAATGTGCTGTTTCTCAGTCAAATCCCTGAAGTCAAAATCATTTAATTTAAATGAGTAGTATTTCTGAAACATCTACAACTTCCATTTAGTAACCAGTCATCATGTCATCCGATCCTTTTGTACCAAAGAACAGAATTCCATTTCAGTTCAGAAGTGGGAAATACAAGATGTAAAAAATAAAATAAAATAAAATAAAATAAAATAAAATAAAATAAAATAAAATAAAAGGTATTTTTCCTCATTGCCTTTCTTATTCTGTCTTTCCACCACATAGAAACACTCCTAAAATAAAGAATAGAACCTGAATATATAAATAAATAAATAATCTGGAACACAACTGTGGGCCCAGCAGCCTGAAGGCTGGGCAGAAGGAGGGCAGTGGGGTGAAGCTCAGGAGGTCTGGTTGTCCTTCCCTGATGAAAGTGGGCACAAACCTGGTGTCTCGGCACAAACCTTGGGTCAGCCCCTAGGAACAGAGGAACCCAAACGTGGTCGCTCCAGCTCCTACCCTACAACCATCAGCCTTTTGCTCCTCGGTATCGCAGAGCACCCTGCTCTTCCCAGGAGGATTCCCAGAGCCTCCTCTCCTTTCTGTGCCACCCTCCTTGTCCACCAGACCAGGCACTGCTAGGGACAAGGCCCATCTCTGGGGACAAGGCCGATCCCTGGGGACAAGGCTAATCTTTACGGACAAGGCCGATCTTTAGGGACAAGGCCGATCCTTGGGGACAAGGACGATCTCTCGGGACAGGACTGATCTCTGGGTATAAGGCTGATCTCTAGGGACAGGACTGATCTCCGGGGACAAGGCCGATCTCTGGGGACAGCACCAATCTGTGGGGACAGCACCATCCCACCACAGCCACCTCCATCTCACAAAGACCGGGGAAGTGGGCCCAAAGCCCCGCGGGCTGCCCCGCGCCGGCGTGCCTCTGGAAGCCCATTACTGTTTTATGGAGGTCACCCTCACCTAATTATGCCACTGTTCCTCCCAGCCCCGGCCTGACCCTGCCTGATCCTGAAACGGATTAACATGTCTTGGTCACTTGAGCGTGTGGTGTGTGTCTGCTCCGGGAGGGCAGCGGCTGAAGGTCTGGCCGTATCTCAATGTTATTTTGACCCCGGCCGTTTTTTTCCACGGCAAGCCCTTCGCAGACCTGTTGAATGGGGCTTTCATTTCGCTGACCCCCGGGGTCATCTGTTTTCGGAGCATGAAATATGGCTGCCGGTGGACAGGAGGGAAGAGATAAACTTCACTGAGGAGCCTTAACAGGCCAATGAGCCGTGACTAATGATGATTGTGGTTTGTCTTTTGAGGGCATAATTTATTGGGCTGCTGACCACTTAGTGCACTGGCTGGGGAATTAACTCTTTCGGGGGAGCACTGGGGCTGATGGAGCTGTGCCCCATGAGGGTCGGTCTGCACGCTACTCATCCTTTTCCCTCTCTGCAAGCATTTCTCGCCATGCATTTCTCCTGTTTTCTTCATGGCTTTTTTTTTACCCTGTGTCATCAAAGGCTGGCTCTCACGGCTTTCCTATCGCAATGTGCTTGCTGATGTCCTCCTCATTTCCTGTGGTCAGAAAAGGGGCCATGAAGCACCATGACCCAAAATTATGCCAGAAAAGGAGGCTAAGTGTCCAACGTTGCTCTCACACCCTCGTCACGGGGCTCCTGCAGACCCACAGCTTCATCTTTCAGGGAATACCAGAGCCTGAAAGCATGTTCCCAACTGGACCAGCAGACAGAGCAGGGGATGCAGCTGCTGTGCAGGCAGCCCAGGGAAGGACGGCAGCAGCCCCACAGCCCTCAGGGTGTGCAAGAGCAGGCTCCAGCATTAGGTCCAAGCTCTGCTGTCACTCTGCTTCTAACTTGACATTCAACTTTTGGAGGGGTTAATTGCAAAAATGGCCACTGGATCGGTTTCAGTCAGAGGAGAGACTAGGATAGCAAGGAGTTCATGGGAAATAAGTCACTTTATGCACATCAGTGTTTGTGAGACACCTGTGTTTTCTCCAGCATCCTTAAGAAGTTAGGAAAAAATAAATCAGAGGCTATAGGAGTCCCCTAAATCCTTTAACTTATTTTAACAGAAGGTTAAGATATCAGGAATCCTGGGGGAAGACTGGGAGAGTTCTCCAATGACTTATTTGGGTCCAAAGCCACTCCATCCTTTAAAAAATATATAAGTATTACCTATGAAGAGCCATCCAGGCTGAGGAACTCTGTGCCTTTGGAGCCATGGGGCTATTCCCACATCAGCAGCACCCTGCAGCGGCTGTCCCTCAGGCCAGGGGGAGCCAGCTGCCCTGGCACTCTGCAGGCTTGCTCAGACTGCATATCACTCCTAGGAGATATCCCCATCCTATCCAGGCTTGCTGAAGGTTTCTGGGAAGGCCCAGGAAGACTGCAGTCTCTCAAATGATCATTTAAGGGAAGATTTCACAGGAAACTGGGAGGCTCAACCACTTGGAAGCTAAAGCAAAGGCAGTTGGAGTTATAAGCACCTCCAGATGCGGTGAGGGCATGCCAGGAAGCTGAAATTCTGTGGTTAAATGGGTTTTGGGGAGGGGGGGGTTAGAAAAATGATGTTCTACATGAATAGTTAGGATAAATAAATGAAATATTATAAATAAAAATAAGAAAAAATAAATTGTTGGCAAAGTCTAGTAGCTTTGGTACATGTGTGCCTTAATTTTTCATATTTTTTTTTAAACTGCTACCCCAAAACTCATATAACTAACCCTGGTACCTCTTCTTTGCATATTTTTTGTTAAAGGACAGGCAGCTGGGAAGAAAGGCAGACCGTGCCTCCTTGCTGCCTGTGCTAGCACCTCCTGGGCTGCCCTCTCAGTCCCATATTCCCCCTTCTATTTGATCTCTCCTTGCAGGAGACCTTCCTCTGACTGTTATTGTTATCCCTAAATAGTGCCCAAGCAGGAGAGACAAAATTACACCACTGGGCCCGCTCGCTCCCAGGTGGAGGACCACACACGAGCACAGCCAGCGGCACAAGAGCTGTGCAACCTGTGTGCCAAGGGATGGGGCAGCCCACGGGGATGCATGAGAGATGGCAGGCATAGAAACAGCGTGAGAAATGTTAGACTGAGTCAGCAAAGGCAGGAAAAAAAGAGGAAAAAAAAAAAAAAAGGAAAGTGGAAAAAAGAGCCAGGCAGGCTGTGAAAGTGGGCTCAGTGCATCCCACAGTAGATGGAGACCTTTAGGGCTCCAATCTGCAGCCACGGTGATTAGCCAAGACATGATCCAGCCTTTGCTGGCCTGATCCAGGGTAAGAGGTCAGCAGCGGGCTGATAAAACAGAGTGTCTTCAGCTCCTCTCGGGGGGTGAGATGGCTAAAACTGGAGCTGCAAATGTCTCTGGACAAACAGCCCTGCGGTCCCCGCCATGCAGCCCCAACAGCATCAATGGCCATGGGGATTGGCTCTGCTTTTGTCCCCAAGATAGCACATTTGGGAGCTGGGTCTTGCAAGGAAACAGGGCAGCTGCTTCTTCCTATGTCATGCTCAATAGCTGTTTGCAGAGAGTTTAATTTAGGGGGAGTCAGGGGGAAGGGAACAATTTTGTCCTTTTGAAGTGATATCGTTACCTGCTGTCATGCAGCCTTAATGGAGGGGAAGATGGCTCTTGGCTGGGCTGAGATTCCCGAGCCCAGCCTTGTAAAAGAAGAGCTGAATGTAAAAGAGAGGGGGAGATGTTTAACAGAGCCAAGACCTGGGGATCAGGAGGAGAGAGGAACATCCTTGCACACCCGGTTAACCCTTACAGTACCAATTCCTACAGCTCTGAAAGCTGACCTGGAAAAATCCCAGCCGAGAAACACCATGCAATGAAGCAAGGAAAAAAAAAAAAAAAAAAGGCCTTCCACAAACATCCCAGCTTGGGTTTGGGGAGAACATCGTCTTTCCCCTCACATGCTCTGAGCCCCGCAGCCGGCGGGAGAGCCACATTGCTGCAAACTCATCAGCTCTGCTACAAAGGCTTTGGTGAGTTTGGATAAACAGCCTGCTGTTGTTCTGCACATGTGCGTTACTGTAAGAGTTGGTGAAAGGTTCTGGATTTATAGCCTCGGAAAATGATTTATTTGTTTTAAGCCCCACAGCTGATAAAGCTGGGGAAATGCCAGCATGTGATTTCCCTGCGCTGCCTCTCGCTCAGGCTCATCTGGGAGAGGCCGGGGCTACAGAGGGGGGACAAGAACATGAACAAAAAAAGCCACAAAGTCTGGTGTTCACCACAGTGGTAAATGCTATTTTTACATATCCGTGTCCATCTGGACACAAACCCAGCTGATGTGCTCCATTTCCACCACGGAGCCATCTTCAGAGAGGACTGCGAGCAGGCTGGAGGTGGGGCAGATGGAGGTCTCTTATCCCCGGGGGCAATCCACAGCAGCCACCTTCTGGCACCCCAGATGCTTCAGAATAACACATTCAAGCCTCTTTCACCTGGGCAAAGCAGTTTTATGGTCAGCCTGTCCCTCTCCTGAGAGCACCACAGACCCTCTTGCACACACCTGTGGCACCCAAGGGTTCTCCCCTGCCTTCACACAGCCCCGTCTCTCCAGAATATCCTGCCTTAGGTCCTGCTGTCTAGAAGCAGAATATGTGATCTCAAGATCGTGCTGGAGAAGCTGCCCAGAATCTGCTTGGCACGCAGCATGAAAAGAAAAGCCTCACACCCAACACCAGCACACCAGAGGGACATTAGTGCTTTATCCATTTGCAGCACCGTTATCGGGGTCCTGAAATGTCGGAACTCAGGTAAAACCTTCCCCAAGCTCAACCATAGCTAAAGACACATTGCCATGGAAGTTTGCCAAATTATGCTCATTACAGATGAGAAAAATCTTAATTAACCACAAGGTTGTCTTACCTGCCCAATTCCCCCTCTGCCCCGTGGGAGCACCGGGAGGTGTTGCTCATTAGCGCCGGGTAATTTCACCCACCCCAGACTGCAGCACTCAGGTGACCATGGGAAGCTGCTGGTGCCTCTGTAATTCCCTTTAACCCGTCTCCTGCAGGACTGGCTGCATTAAATCAGCCCATGGATTCACTTACCTTGGACACAGCCACTGTATGCCAGCCAGAAGTACCGGCTGTAGGAAGGGTCTCCTCCCTCTGCCCCTGTTCAGTAGGGACCCAGCAGAAAGAGCAAGCAAGAAGGTGGAGAAAGTCTGTCCCTATCTGCCAAGTCCTTGAGGGAGGAATTTACACTCAGCAGGCTCTTGGTGCGCAAGGGAGAGTGATGCTGCAGCAGAGCTGGTGGGGCTGGGCCTGTCCCCCCAGGACAGACACTCTGGGGATGGGCTGCAGCTCCCTCCTTGCCCCGTTTAACCAAGACACTGTCATCCCAAGATGACAGCTGTGTGGGCATGATTTTATTTTCAAGGAGCATGGCACACTTTGCATCTGACAGATAATTCCTGGTGAAGAATCTGGTCCTCCTACCCTAGAGCATCCTACACAAAAGGGGCAGAGATGGGGGAACCCCCCAGGAAAAGACCTTTTAATTGCATCATTCCACAGCTAAACCTTTCACCAATTTCATTTCCCTTCCCTGGCCTCTGTAACAACTTGGGAATTGCTGCAGCCACCTCAAAAGTAGGTTTACCTCATCAGTCCCAGCTGGGATAAAAGGTGGCAAAATAGCACTGGGACCTACTGGGATGAAACCGGTAATAACACTTGGTGCTACGCATCAATAACCAGAGGTTACCAAAGTCCTCATTAAGCAAAGTGGGGTTGGCTTTCCAGAAGATGGGATGAAAGGCAAATGTCTCCCTTTACAAGTGCAATGTCCAGAAGAATAATAATCCCAGCCTGTTCTAGATAAGGGAAAGAGTAGGTATGTCTTAAATATTTCTATTACTTCAAAGTTCATAAATCTATTGGTTTAAAACTGTCAACAAGAAAGAGGAAATATGAGCTAGAGACATGGTTATCACCAGGAAAGGAATTTCCTCCAAAGGGAGAGCAAGACAGTAAGTCCAGGAAAGAGGGACAGATAGGGAAATACCTCTATGAGATGTTAGGAATCTCAACGAGCCTGATCTATGAACATCTTTTCATTGACTCCAGCAGACTTCGTCTCTGCCGTGATGCAAGAGGGATGGCCAGGGAAGATTTGTTTTCAGCTCACCAGAAAAAGAGTAATAGAAACCGTATGGTTTTGTTGGTATTATTGTGTCTTTTGGAGAAAGTCTTTGAAATATTTCAGGCTTTTGTCAAAGGAGAAAAAAAAAAGCCCTTGCCTAGTCGACCTGGTCTTACCTTGGGATAGACTGAGCTGGTGCCCCCAGGGAGAAAAGCCATATGGCAAAGAGGGTGCGTGGACCTGGGGGCACAAAGAGAGGGTGGAAACCCTGAGAAAGAGAAGGAAGACTCTAAAGAATGAACTTTTGGTCTCTGCCTGTAAGGTGGGACAATGCAAACAGGAGAAGGAAGAGAGAAGAAGAGGGACTGAAGAAACGAGCGCTGCACTCAGTGCCTGCTTTTGGTTTGCACAGGATGAAACAGAAGTGGCACTGACCCTCAGAGGCAGCTGTTTCACTCAGAAGCATCCAAGTCACCAGGAAAGCTCAGCTTTTGTGCTGCAGCATCAGGATCTGCCCAAACACCCTCCCCATTTAAGACCCTCCAGACTGTCTCTGAACCCACTGATGCTCCCCATCCCTCCCCAGCTGTGGAACATCCTTGAAGCATTGCTCCTAGTAGCAAAGGTTATCCAAGATACTGAAACATTCCCAAATAGTGATGGGAAAAGAGCAGGGCTTATATCATGAGCTGCACATGAAGCAAGTTTTGTGACAATCATTGCTCCCGAGGACAATGTGGTACCTGTATAAAGGTGCTGAGGCCCTATGGCCCTACAGGTGCATCAGCAAATCCTCAGCTGATGGAAACCGTCTCTATTTCGTGCACGGACAAAGACTTGCAATCCCCACGGGTCTGTGGCCTGCACAGCCTCCCAGTACTAACGGTCCTGAAAAACAGGTATTTGAGAAATTGACCTTTTTGTACCCAACAGGCTGGGATGGTTGTGGGCAGAGCCCAGCACCTCCCCATTGCCCCTCGCAGTGCTGCCTGGCGTACCCCTGCTGGGAACGCAGGGAGGACTGTGGTTCCCAGAGCTGTCAGAGCAGCACTAAACCCACTGAGAACATGTTCAAACAAACACGTTACAACAGATAAAGGATCAGATAGCTCGATGTGTCCGTCTCCTACCTGAGAGCAGCACGGCACTGCAAATTGCACCCCACCTGAATTTCACCCTCTCTGTGTGCATCTCCAAATGGCTCTTTAATAAGCCCCATCCTTCCCTTCTCCTTTTATCTAATGCTGCGCAAAATCACCATCCTGCCTCAGGGCAAAGTTCTCACCGCTGCCCACCCCTCCCCTTTCCCTTGATAACTGAAGCATTTTCAGCCTGATCCGCCTGTGCTCCGCTCTGCGGGTAAGCAGTAACTTGCTCATATAAGAATGTTTACATTTGAATATAAGTACAATTACACCAGCCGATCTAATAGTCTTCTCTGTATATGTTACTGAGTACTTAGGGCCATTTTTTTGAAAGCCATTATGCTCATGTGATTTTCCTCAAAGCCTTTCGAAGGGATTTTGTTTTGACAGGAGGGCATTAAGGGGGTGAAACTGATAGCATAAGTACCACTTACAGACTTTGATCAGCTTGGGTCATAATTCTCCTAGAGAAAGTCTTGTATATATTAGAGAAGGAAATTAATTTTATTGCCGCTGTGGCTTTTTTTCTCCCCGGTAACGTCCAAGCCCTTGTGCTCACATGTTGGTGTTTTTTTTTTTTTTTTTCCTCCTCCTTTCAAAGTCCTTCATGCACTGAGCTGATGCACAAGGTGGGCTGCCCTCCTTCTGGGGGGAGGCGCTGGCTATGGGCTGTCAGCATGGGCTGTGCCCTGGTCCCTGTGCCCAGGCTGATGGTTTGGTTCTCACCACCACCACCAAAAATTCCACCGTGGGGTTGCAGGAGGGACTTGCAAACCTCTTCCTTCACATATGCTGAATTTAAGTGATGTAGGGATGAGCTACAGCAAAAATATCCTTTATTTTGGTCTGTAAGCATCCAAAGATAAGCAAGTAACCAGACCTCATGGATACCTAGGAAGTATTATTTGGGATCTCCAATTCTCAAGCTAATGGTTTGGGAAGAGCTATTTGAGACTAGCCTAAATATTTCAATGCTTCTATCCCCCTGATGCAAGGAGGATGGTTTGCTTTGCCTCCAGCCCAGCTGGAACACACTAGGGAGAAGAGAAGCAGAACTGACTGGCACAGAACATTTGGGGGTGAATAGATGTTTTCACACAGCTTCCCATAACTTGAGGTCCCTGTAACCTTGAGTACAGTTAGATCCTTGCCACACGCTTGGCCAGCAAGCCACAGGAGCTCAGATGAATCTCTAAAACAGGGCGAGTTGGCTTTGGCCAATTAAGTAATGCCAAGGAACAGCTGAGCCAAGGGGGAAATGGTGGCATATCAAAATACTGCACACATGAGCTGGTCATAGAAGAAAAAAAAATAACTCTGAAACTTTCCCTTTGCATTTTTGCTGGTGTTTTTGTTGCCTGGTCAGGCAGTGCTTCAGCTGTCACTTTCCCTTGGTGCCACTCAGTGAGACAAACGGGCAGGGGATGGGGATGGGACCCTCCAGGAGCTGATAGCCATCTGCGGTTGTCACACATCGCAGCGGCACCCTGTCAGCAGGTAGGAGCTGGCTGGGATTGGTGACCTGCAGTCATCAAGGACGTTCCCTTCTTAAAGGCAAGCTGGTGGTGTCACCCACAAGGGCAGGGCTATGTGGATCTGTTCCTTCCTTCCCAAAAATCCCTCACCCACCCACACCATGGTCTCCTCCAAGATCCACATGCTCACCCTGCAGTCACTAATGCTTCTCCTCGAGATGCTTGGAGGGGAATTAATCTCACTTTGCTTCAGCAACCTAAAAATGATGTCTAGTCTAAGTTAATGTTTATTCTCGCTGTAATGAGAGGACAGATGGGTTCCCCAAGGCCTTTCCACCTCCTCAGCCACCTCTAGAGGTGCCAGCCTTTTGCCGAGGAGGACAGAAGCAGCAAAGGAACCACTGAAGCAGGTGCTTACCTGTCGCTCAGCCAGAGTCAGAAAGGTTCCTGTCCTCATTTGGTATCTCATCTATCATCCATGAACTACATCACAAAGAAAAAAGTATAAGCAATCAGGTATTGTGGCAGAACACCATCCCAAACACACACAAGGCAGAAATGTCACGTATTTACTTTGCTGGCCTGCTCAGGTGAGCTACAACTGCACTGCAACCCAGCTGAAGAAAAACCTCTGCTGACTTTGCTCCCAAGGATATTCCAGTCCACATTGCCAGATGGAAGATGCCAATGGGCTACAGCTTGAATGACACCCAGATGCACTTCTGAACTAGTCCTGAACAAGACACACACACCCTGAGACACCCACTACCACTAGCGGCTGTAGTTAGGTTAGTGCAGAAAAAAAGTACTGGTATGCCACCCCATTTGGGATCTAAATAAGCAGCTATCAATCCCTAACATGACTCACGTGTGAACATTTCTCATTAAAGGTTTTTCCTTTAATTCCACCCAGCCAGACAGAGCAAACCCAGGTCTAAGCACTCTGGAAACAGGTTGCTTCCCAGAGCTTCCAGCAGCGCTGGGTCCTTCGACAGGGTGAGACATCCCTGATGGGTAACCAACAGCATAGCCCCTCTCCATCCTTACCCCCCGCTCCCTGCCAAATCCAGATTGGAATCAGGAGTGGAAATGTTTGTGCGCGGCTTGTGAAACTGGTTGGAAAATTTTTTTGTCAAAACAGATTTCCATCAGCAAATCACACCCTGTTGGCTTTGGCAAATTTTTGTTCGGGAACAAAGTAGAGAGAGAAAAAAAAATGTAAATGTCAGCGTGCCCTTTTGACATTTTCCCAATGAAAAGGATGGACTTTCTTGCTTCGAACTGACTTTTCTTTGACATTCATTTTCTACATTCAGTTCAAAACAAATCAGCTTTTCTACCAAAGTGGAATTTGTTGACTGCTCTAAAAGGCATTTTTTCCTTTTGGAATTGAATGTGCAGAAATTCTAGGATACTGGCTTTTTTCCTGATTCAGGATGGGATCAGAGAAAAAAAAACAAAACACTTTCTTCCTCATTTTTCACAGCAGCCCTCATCACGCTCTCACCTACATTTATCCATTCGTTGCTCATCCTGGAGTGGCACCTACCTGCAATTCAGCTGATCCCTGAATCCTCATCTCTAGCACTGACATTTTTTCCTGCTTTTCTCCTAATCCTATGTCAGCCCCCTCTAAAAAAAAAAAATAAATAAAATAAACAAGCCCAGGTAGCACACGTTCAGCTGGAACCCAGCAGACGTGAAGCATTTACCCTGCAGATCACCATTACCTCTGTACTCCCACATCTCTCCCAGGGTTCAGTCGTGTCTCTCAGCCCAAGAAGAGCAGCAGCAGCAGCTCTCAGTGCCTTCTCCCAGTGCTGCTGGGATGCAAGTGACAGTCTTTGCTCATTCTGCCTTCACCCTCACTCCCTTTCTCCATCAGGGGCTGCTCATCTGCAAGGATTCCCCCCCAGTCCCCATCCTCTGCAAAAGAATAATACATATTGGGAGAAAATTATCCGTGTTTTCTATAAAACCAGTTCCAGTTTTTCATCTCAGGCATCATCTAATGAAATGTGATCTACTTTTTCCTTTCAGCAATAGGTTCCCAAAACAACTGGAATTTAATTCAAGAGAGTGTGTAGCGTAGATGCATTTTGCTTAAGCTTAACCATCTGCAGAGAAGTGTCTCATCTCAGCTGACTGCGTGGCTGTCTGCTGCCATCAGGCAGTAGATCTGCAGCTGCAGGGAGGGCCATCCCCAAATTATTGCTCCGTTGGCTCTAAGAGACACACGGTTCACAATTCAATAGCAAACATAAGCTGCCTGTAAGTTAGCTAAGGCAGACAGCACATCATTTCTTACCTTGGAGAGCGGTTCTGGACTTAGACCAGGTTTGGCAACGCGTGAACTGGGACTCTGCTCTGTCACCACTATTTCACAGTCTTTGCTGTAAAAGAAGAATAAAGTCTCAAATACTTTCTCGTCTAACCTCAGCAAATACAACTCCCAGCTACTGAATATTGACATTGCAAGCAGACTCTGTAATGAACCTGTAGAACAAGCAGTCATCAACACACTACCCAAAACTTCAGGATTTTTGGACACAGGTGCTGTTAGACTTGAAGGTAGTACACACATATCATAAGTCAGACAGCAATGCGGCTCAGGCAAAGCAGAAGCATGGCTTTAGTGTGCCATCCTACACAACAAAGCTTCCAGCCTACAGTTATCAAACTCTTGGAGCCACGGGCACAAAGGGATCCACAAGAGATGCCCGAGGAGAGCAAAACTGATCAGAAACTCAAGATGCTTGTGCAGGAACCCAGGGGAATTGTGTGTGCAGAACCTGCAACCCCAAAAGGGCTGAAAACAGCTGGACTAAAACAGCTAGGCTGAAAATAAGTTGTTTTTTTTAAAACCTGACTGATGTTGATGAAATGTCTCCTTCCTCATCCCCACCTCTCTCCTCCAAGCAGCAGATACATCTTGCTGGAAACAACCCGAGTGTTCCCACGGAGACTTTTCAGCACAGGTCTGCTCTCCGGGAAGCAAGCCTGCAAAGCAAAGCTGAGCCCAGGTCCTGCCTTGCCCAGAAGCACAGGAGTTCTTGGAGACAGTGCCAAGGGTTTCCCTTGGGTTTGCAGCTGATGCAAACTGAGTTGGGGCCAAATTCCAACCACATTCCTCTGTGGACAAGACCAGGCACCTTGCGAAAGAGCACGCCAAGCCCTGTGGGAAGCCCTGGGCAAGGCGCACTCTGGGGAAGAGGATCCTGAGCTTAGGGCTAAAGTGTGGCTGCAGCATTTCGTGGTCAGCCCAACGTGCTCTGGAAGAGGTGGATTTTACCAAGAGGCCACCAGGTCTCCCTCAGCATGAGGGAACTCAGCTGCTGGAGGCAGGAGAAAGCACTTTAGATAACAGGTCGGCAGAGAAGGGGGGGAAGGAGCAAGCACGCTGGCTATTTGATGCTGTCAGGCACAGATCTCACAGGGTCCCCATGGAAGAGGCTGCAGCTCAGAGCCATGGATGTCCTCACCCCTGTCCCCCCAGGCGGGGCAGCCGATGCTCTCTGCTCCGTGCTGCACGCTCAGGATCCTCCTCGCTGGCTGCCCCACACCTCCCGGGGGAAAAGCGCCTCCAACACTGCAGCCAGCGACCCTCGGCAACACAGGGAAGCTCAGGCTGACAATTTATTGATAACATCAAGCGACACTTGAGCTTCTCCTTGGAGCCGAATGCTCCCTGCTCAGAAAGGCATGAGCGGTGGGAGCAAGGGATGTTTGCTCAGGTCCCACCTGGCCTTGCGCTTTCCCTGCTGCTGCTTCCAGGTTCCTTCATCAAGGACGATTGACGCATCCTGGTGTGACTGTCACCTTGTTCTGCTCTCCCTCCCCCAAAAAACAGCCCTGGCTTCTTCAGCACCTTGCTTGGGTGCCAGCACAGGGGCAAATGCTGTGCTAGCAGAGCCAGAGGAGGGAGAGGCCCCAGGCTCTCTGTACAAAGCAGCCTTTCAGCACTGTTTTATTGACTTGTTTCTTGCTGGAAGAGAAGAAAGAGGAGGAATAAAGGTGAATAATTATTTAAACAAACACATGTTTCAACAGATCAATTCAGCTTCCATGAATCAGTCCAGGCTGCAGATTTGCATAGCTATACTGGGTGCTACCAAAAAGAATCTAGTACTAAACACTATTTAAAATATTTAACTTAAAAGTCATTTCTCTCCCCAAATCATCACTGTTAGAATTACATAATTCCAGCCCTCGCATAGGGAAAGTTGATGGCAAAGAGCTGTAATCCCCTTGCTGCAAGCCCCCAATGAAAAGCACTGATGGTGGTACCCACAGGCTCGCAGGGAACCCTCTGCTCAGGCTTGGCAGCATCACAAGGGCACAGATGAGAGGGAGCCTGGCCACTTTCCGTGTTTGCATCTCAGGAAGAGCAGTGTGGCCAACTGAGCTTGTGCAGCCTCATTCTCCTCACCAGCAGGGCAGCACAAGGAGCTGAAAAGTCCTTGACTTAGTGTCAGCACTGCTCAGCAACCGCTAAAACATCAGCGAGTTATCAGCACCGTTTTCCTCCTAAATCCAAAACACAGCAACATAGCAGGTACTATGAAGAAGATAAACTCTGCCTCAGCCAAAACCAGGACACATTTCCAGCCTTGTTAGCAGAAGCACAGGTGCTTCATGGCTCAGGACCCAGGCTCTTCTGCATCGAGGACACCGACACCAGCCCGAGCTGACCCTCTGGAGCTGCCCATCCCTCTCCAGGGGCTGTAGGGGACACATGAGAGCCCAGTAGAGGGGACATGCTGCTGCCTCAGGTGGCTTCAACTGCAGGAGATGAGCCTGCTGGGGAGCTGCATGAGGTGGGCAAGCTGGGAGCTGAGGGTTATCCCAGGACAGGCAGCACCCTTGCCAAAGGGATGCTATCTGCAGTACCAAGCACAGCAGGGCCATTGGCAGCCTCAGACAAGGCAGTGATGAACCAGGTCCAGAGTCCACCCAGAGCAAAAGAAAAACCAGAGACAGGGCTAGACACAAGGCTCAAATGTACTACAAGGGCTCAATCTAGAAAATAAGAGTGGAGACGCTGTCTACAGCAGAGACTCTGGGTCCAGCCAAGACAGACAGGTTACTTACGGTGCAGGTCTGAAGCCCAGCCAGTAGACAGGGCTAGGGACAGACTCTCTACAGAAGAGGTTCCAGGTCTGGACAGAAAGCATGGCAGGAGATGAGAACATGTCCAAGGTCTATTCAGGAGGCAGGGCTAGAAACACACCTACAACATAGCTCAGGGACAGAGAGAGGGGTAAGGCAGAGGGCTCTCCTTAAATACAGGTCCTGGGCCATGGGAAGAGGTGGTGGCTAGGTGTCCCAGGTGAAGCTGGTGAGTGTAGTTAAGGCCAATTAGTGCCTTTAGGGCACTGCCAGAAGCATGTCTAGGAGCAGAAAAAAGGGATCGTGACCTAACAACAGAACAAATTTAGGACCACCAGAAGGACATCCAAGGTCACCAGCTTGTGCCTGCTCCCATGGTGGTGCCTGCCCTGGCAGGGGAGAGGCTGGTGGGACACGCACCGGGGGTCCTGGGTTGGGGCTGGAAAACCCCACTGAGGAAACACTTCCAAGGGCGCGACCATCACCACAAGCAGATCAATGATCCTGCCCCACCAGTAGCCTCACAATACTGGTTGCTAACCCTGCCCATCCACCCCGGGCGGGCACCCACACAGTAGAAAGGAAAGGTGTTGACATCACCACGGCGCATGCAAGAGAAGTGTTGATGCACGGAGGATGCACAGTTGCTGAAGGCACACGAAGCCTCCTATAGCCTGAGATCTTCACCTCTCCATCACATCCGTGAGATGCTCAGAGCAAAGGCAGTAGCAAGGAGGGGAGGAGAAATTCGGACCGCTATCTGCTGATGGCGGAGCCGCCAGCCACGAGGGCAGCTTCCAGGAGCACATTGCCGTATTGTGCAGCAGAGGGAGGCCGTCAGAGAACGCTTTGACTTCGTGCCAGGCCTAGGCAGTGTGCTGCTTTGTATTAATTTGTGTAACTTCATGAATAAACTGTGCTTGGCTTGTATATGAATTTTAAATGAATTGTTAACACATTTTTATGAATCGGGGAGGAGGTGCTAGCCGGGGAGGTTGACTGTTGTTTAAAGCAGAGGAAATCAATCATGGTTTTTCACAAAATAAAACTTTATTGAGCTGTAATAAACAGATACTTCTAAAAAACATTTAAAACCACATAAAAAGCAAGTGGAAGGTGCTTGACTGCTTCGGCATGAACTGCAGGTCAGCGAATATCTATTAAGCTGCCTCACTTTTTTCCTGACATGAAGGAGGAAGATGCGTTAATGTGCTACATCGGTGCCTTCGTGGTGGGTGGAAGATAAGTGTATGGCTTGATGCTGGGTGTCCTCAAGACCCCGTGCAGCAGCTGCTGGGTGCCAGTCTGGAGAATTATGGATGCAGGATGCTTCACTGTGCCAGAGGGCTTTATAGTGTGGAAATACGCCCATGGGCTATGCTTTCTGCTCCCATCCGTCCCCTCCCTTCCTTTCCAGAGACTTTTGACTCCTGAGATGGTTGGGAAACACAGCCTCCCACGTCTATTTCTTCATCCTTCTTTTAGCAGTGGCAAAGGGGATTCTGCTTAAGGTTGTTGCTGAGGAACAGGGAAAACAGAAGTGAGAAAGTTCTGCAGGATTTCTGTTTGGTTAGTTGTTTGGGTGGTTGGTGTTAATTATTTTTTTTTCCTATGACGATCCAAGCAGCTATCTCTACAGTGAGTCCCTCTCTCCTGCTATCCATCTGGAAAGTGGGGTCACAGCCACACTAAGGGCAGGTCACTCTGGTGGCTCTTATAGTGGAGTGGCTCCTCTTCCTCTGTCCCATGGCCTCAAGAATGGAAAACTTCAGATGTCAGTATGGGTGCAAGAGGGCCAGAGAAGAAAAACGTGCATCTGCATCTCCAAGGCTTTGGCTGCTGCATGGCAATCAGGCCTCCAGCAGAGGGAGGAGAGCATCTCTTGCAGTAGAAAGAAGGGAACTCCCTGGTTACGTAATAGAGGTGTAAATAATAGAGGATAAAAAGGAGATCCAGCCCATGAGAAACCTCAAATGGAGAAAACTCACATTTCTGCCTGTTCCTGCAAGCTGAGGTCTTCAAATCCAAGCTGGTCCAGCCAGGGGACAAACCAGTTCTGCCGTTACCCCCTCACCAAAATCAAAGTTGTTCCTCTTGGAATGGGAAAATCAGACTGAAATCCAACAGGCTGGATTTGGGGCTTCCATTATGGGGCTTGTGTTACAGCATTATTTGTAAAAAATCCCGCAGAACAAAGGACTGATTCCTGGACTGCTTTCAAGGATTATTTAAACTTTTCCATATTTTGTAGGCCTCGATTTGAAGGTGTGATTTTGGCCATTGCAATGATGGATGTTGCTAAAAATGGTAGCAATCCAGCATCCAGAAAGTATGCTTGTATGTCTCTGGATTACTTCTGGAAAGTATGTCTCTGGATTACTTCTAATCGTGTGCTTCTCACTCGCTGGAGAACACCGGTGCTTGCTGTTAAATTAAGAGGATTGCTCCAAAAGGTAATGCCCTGGGCCCCTGCCCATGCACTCTGGCCACCATGATGGGGGGCTGAGGACAGAGTTAAAATCTTTGAAGCTCATCAACAGAACAAGGAAAACACCAAGTTTCTCCTGCGTGTCTCGTGGCTGCAGTCCCTGCTGTCCCATAAAGGAGCTGGAGAGCTGCCTGGGATGGGATCACTTCATCGCATCTCCGTCCTGCTCATGTTCCTGATGCTTTATTGTGGGTGGGACCAGCAGAGTTCCTTCCTCGCCTCCAGGTATCCCTGCTTCTCCGTAGTGCATCCCAGCATCAAATGATCGTCTTTGTCTCACCTAGTGGTCGCAAAGAGACTGGGAGGTCTTGGAGCTCCTCCTGGACCAGAAAGGTGTATTTAAAAGGAGTGGGGAAACAATCTGAAAAGACTGGGCAAGAGATTTCAAACTCGGGCCAAAGAACGTTGTTGTGTGGGACAGGCACAGCATGGGATCGCGGTTTGCCTGTAGCAGGCAATGAAGAGATGCTCAGCAGAACTCAGCTTATAAAGGTCTTGGGCTCTTCTGGCAGACAATTAAACCCAACCAGAATAAAATCAGTGTTTTCTGATGGGGTTCAAAACAAGGGGTGGATCCAAGACGTGCTCATGCAAGACAAGTCATACCAGCAAAGGTCTGTTGCATATAGGTTGGGATTTACTACCTTTCTACTTGCCCTCCCTGCCTTTTGCACAAAATTGCGCATCACCAGGTAGAAAATATCAACAATAAATTATCAAAGTCTCTGGACCTGAGATGTCAACACACCTGAGGCACAAACATGGGATCATTTAAAGCATTGCAAGACCCGAGGGATAGAGAAAGAGGACTTCCAGCAAGCCCAGTCTGCAAGAGCAAATTGCGAAAACCGTGACAAGAAGAAAAAAAAATGAATAAAGGTGGGGTTTTCATTATGTGGCCTGTGAGCTCATAAGAGGCCACATTTTTCTGCCTCTTCTTTGAAGATATGACTGTTAGAAATGGGCTTTATTTAAAGAAAATGAAAGCTCAAGTAATTACATGGCTCCAGGAGCCAGGGCTCTAAGAAAAACAGTGAGTATTTAGAGAGTTGGCAAGAGCACCCGTGGAAAAGCAGTGAGTCACAGTGTCTTTTTGGACTCCTGGGTGAGGGAGGGAAAGAGACTCAGCTGCTCACATCCCGCTGGCCACATCCCCAAAGTTGTTGGGATGGGATAGCAGAGGCTGAGGTGGTCGGGACCAGGGAGGCTGAGCCAGGGGTACACACAGACCTTGCCATCTCCACCCTGGCACCCAACTGGTTTATTACAGGTTTTGTTGTTGGCCCGCAAGGTGTGAGATCTTTATCCACCTTTACCATTTCCCATCAAGTTTCAAGGATTTTCTCAGTACCCACAGCATGCCTCAGTTTCCCCACCTGCCGGCTGGGAGCACAGCGCAGCAGTTACACAGGAGAGGCCAGAGGGAGGATCAAGACATCAGACACAAGCAGCACAGGGGGGGCAGGAGC
This sequence comes from Cygnus olor, assembly GCF_009769625.2. Taxonomy (NCBI): domain Eukaryota; kingdom Metazoa; phylum Chordata; class Aves; order Anseriformes; family Anatidae; genus Cygnus; species Cygnus olor. The sequence continues at coordinate 3,179,381 of NC_049185.1, read as the reverse complement.
ACATTATGCCTTGCTGGAAGATTGCAATCAATATTTTAGCAGTCCTCAGGCTGGTTCACTCTTTTTCTTGTACCTAATATCCTTCCAGCCTACTGCCTCCATAGTCCTCCCCGTCTTCTTTGTCTTGCAAACATCCCTGGTCCTGGTGCTTCTTAGATAAATCACTTTTCCAAAGCCAGTCCCTGGCAGTCAAAGAGCCCCCCCAGCCCAACTGCACGCTCATCCCTGGGCCTGGGTCGTGGTTCCTTGCTCAGGTCTGCAGGAAGGACCAGCCCCATGCCAATATCTGCCTCTGCATCCCCCAGCCCCATCCAGTTTGATGCTTTTTTGTGTGTCTGGGTGTAGGGAGCTGCCAGCATCCCCTTCCCGTGGCTGTACCAGGGATTTTCTGCCCCAGCCTGGAGAGGAGGCAGGGAGAAGCTGCTGGGTGATGCTGCACACACAAGGACAGTGAGAGCTGGGCGAGCAGCCAGCCCCCATGAGCCACCAGACCATTACTTACATGGGTGAGATGCTCTGGGTGCCTCCCCAGGCATCCAGCTCCCCGAGACTATGTAATCCATCTCAAGGACATGTGGAGCTGCTGGTTACAGGGATTGCTTCCAGCCAGGCTGCTGCACGGGCCAGCGAGCTCCCCATTGATATCTGCTTGCCCTTACTCCCAGCAGAGGGAGTTTGGGAGATACTTCTGCATTGATCCAACCTCTTGTTTCCATAATGGGGTTTTTGCCAGACAAAGCTCGTGTTTAAAAAACAAACAAAAAACCACACCATTACTTTCAGATGTGTGGAAGCTCCCACTGCTCCAAGGAGCAAGCAGTGGCACCATGGCAAAGAAGTGATCCCACTCCTTGACAGCCCAGCAAGCAGGGTGACAGCTTCACTGATTACCATTGCTGATGCTGGCCGGCAACATCCTGAATTCCTTGGGTCTGTTGCAAGCAATGTCCACGATCCCATGGCTACACCAGTGCAGGATCAGCCCAGAGAGCCCCAATGCCCCCACGATGCTCTCTGCACAATCAGCATGCACATCTGTGCTAGACCTGGTGGTAAAGGAAGACACTGAGGACAGGACCCTCGGTGGGGATGGGGTCTCACAGCCTGGGACATGGCAAAACAGAGCTCTCCGACTCCTCTGGGACCCCAAGAGGACCCAAGGGAGCCCTGGTGACTCCGGTGGGTCCCTGCAGGTGGGAAGGGTCCTCCCATCAGAGCCGCTGGCTGGATCGAGTCAGAGGAACATGCTCTCCAGCCAGAGATTTAATTTGATCCTAGGAAGCCCACCCTCAAAGTCATGCAGTCATTCTTTACCCAGACTAAACTAGTTTCTTTTTCCCCTCATTGCCATTTAATTATCTCCATAGGATGAAGAGATACTATTAGTTTCTGTCTTACAGAGCCCTATGTCTGCTCACACAGCAACTGAGAATGCTAATAACTCCAACTAATTATAGAGCGAGTGATCCCTGTTAAGGAGAACGGCAGATATGCTGGTATTATTTATGTCACCTGCTTTGCTCCACTCGATGCTCGAGCCAGCTCCACTTGCTTTTTTTAGCAAGCACATTTCATTTTTCACTCCCCACTGTCATCCCCTTCCATGTCTCATTCAGAAACTTCTACTGCTGCCTGTCTCTCTGCTACCTGGCGATATAAATCAGCATTAATTATTCTGGTAAAATCCTCTAAATCACTCATTGTCCTCATTATTATTATTTACCTTAGCCTGAAGGCAACACATGCTAATGCAAGGAGCTCTTCTGCTCCCCCAGTAAGGATTTTAATGGGCTTACTGGCTTGGCACCCCAACTGCAACACCTAGAGCAGAGTTTCCTAGTGGGGCTGTGTCTGCTTCATTCTGTCCCCCTTGGTTCGGGTCCATTAGCTCTCTGTGGGGTGATTCACAGCCTGGTCCAGCTGTGTCACTCTTGGATGGGGGCAGGATGAAGCTCTTGGGGGTACATTTCCCTGTGAGCATCAGGGATCGCTCCCCATCACTGCTGCACACTGGACTTGCATGTGGGATTGCCTAAATAAAACCTGCATCCCCATATATATCTGCAGGAAAGGCCACCCAAACAACTATTTTCTGGGATTTTCGGGGCAGTTAACCTTGCAAGTGTTAAGATTTTTTTTCCCCTCTGGGTTATCTCATAAACAGAAGCAGTTAAAGCTGTGTAACTCTGGGCTGCACAGAGGAAGCGGTGCGTGTAAATAAACAAACAGCCCAGCCTCTCTCCTCCTCTGCCTCCCCTCATCAGGAAAGACAAATGTAGGAAGTAAATTCTCACTAAAATAAAGCTGGAAGCCAGCTCGTGCTCCTGGAGAGAACCCAGATCAAGCACATAAGCCAAGGTGGGAGCTGCTGGTTTGGAGAGGGTCCCCGAACTGCAGCTGATGGCATGCAGCCTAAAAAGCCAGCTCCTTCCTCCCCTGCTGCCAGCCGAATGGCATTTCTCTGCCCTAGGACTCTGGGAATTGTATTTTCCAGCCTTCCTCCCCCGTGCCTCAGCAGCACAACCCAGGATCTGACCTCATCCCCCCCACCCCCCCCAGACCAATAACGCACAGGAGCATCGATCCCAAAACTTGCCACTGCAGGTGGAGGTGCCACAGCCGCATCCCCAACCTCCCGCTGTGCCTGCAGTCTGTAACCTTCCACCCTCTCCTCCTGAACACCGTGTCCAACAGCCTATTAGCAGAAGAACAGCCTGTCCCCTGTCAAAACACACAAGGTGCCACGGTCCCCGCGGGAATGCCAGCGGCTGCTGACAGCGCTCTGGAGTGCCTGCTCCCCTCCCTGCCCGCACCGGGGGACAGCAGCCCTGGGGTCTGGGCTGCTCCAGCCAGATAGCAAAATGAGCCTCCTTTTCTACAGCCTGGGATTATTTTCAAGCATCGATGTCTCAAAATGGTACCAGGAATATTTCTGTAGCTTGTTTCAGGGGAAAAAATGCAGGGAGTTGGAAGCGGTAAGCAATGAATCCAGGTGATTTATTTCTAGCAGGCACCTGAAAGTCCCACAACTTGAAAATTGTCCATTTTTTCAATAAAGCACCCTTCCAACTCTCCAGAATAAAGAACTCTTCTGGAGCTTAAACCACTCCTGCAGGGCAATTCCTTTCCCAGGCAGCAAATCCCACCCCAGTGCAGGGATATTTTGGCTAGCACGTTCCCATGCCCACACATAGGTAATCAGTAAGTCAGTGCTCATCTCCAAGATGTTGGGCACACCAGGAGGTGAAAGCTACCTTCCTAGGCCTGGTTTTGGTGGGGCCACAGTGAGACAAGCTCCTATCTTATGCACAGTGACGGTCCCATGTGCTATAGCTCAGAGAGCTTCTCCATCCCTCCAGCCTCTGGACCGGACAGATGCCAGGGCAGCCCCTGCAGTTCATAACTCTTGTCCTAAGGTAGGTCTGATGACTTCTCGTGGCTCCACCTCTCCTTTCCTGGTCCTAAATAGTCACTTACTATGTCCAGACTTACTATATAGTGGGTTAAACCCTGTTAGAGTTGAAACTCCTTCACTGTTTTCCTTCATGTCGGAGCTTTCTTGCCCAGCTTCCCTCTGGGGTGAAGCACACCAGGTTTGATCTCAACCCAAAACTGATTTCTCAACTATTCATAAAGAACCGTACCGTTCCTGTGTGTCCCTCGGCTCCCTCCAGTCATAATTCCTGAAATCCATGGTTCCATTTCAATCAACTTAGATGGAAAAAAAGCTTCAGAAGCATTAGGAGTTCGCTGGGTTTGATGGCTGTAGGCAGCTGGATGGAGGAAAAAGGCTGTATTTCTGCCCTCGCTGGGAGAGGGGCCGCAGCTGGAGCTCAGTGGGGCTGTTAGATGCTGGAAAGGGCACTTGGGAGAGAAATATTCGAAAGGCCCCAACCTCAGGAAATGTTTCAATCAGGGCTCACACCTTATTAGGCATGTGATAATCCAACCGCGAGACACCGAGCCACAGGAAACCGAGCTCCATAAGCCCCACTCCTCGCGGATCAGCCCAGACCTTAAGAAAACACCATGAAAAGCCCTCCATAAACCAGAGGCTTCTGGAGCAGGCTCTTCTGAGTCCTCCTGCCATAACCGAGCAGAACACCGGGACTGCTAGGAAATGCAAGCACTACTATTGAAACAGAGAGAGGCATTAAGAGAAGACAAAGAGGATTTCCATCCAGATCTAGAGAGGATTTTAGGTGCTAGAGTCCAGTTTAATGAGACTGGGGAGCTAAAATCTTTGAGAAACTACCTAATTTAGAATGACTTTGTTTGAAGAACAATTCTTGCCCAGATTTTTTATTCTGATTTTATCCTATTTCTATGAAAGTTGTTACAAGACCAATAAAAAACCTTTAATTCCTACCAGAGTTCCATTTCTCTACCTGGAGAAGATTGTCTTTGCTAACTTGGGAGCTAGAAGCCAGTAGGTAAGTAGGTTTGATCAATTTGAACTTGATTAGGGCTAAATGACTTTTTTGCCACAGTTATATTCTGAAGAAAAATAAAAGGCAATTCAATCATTTCAAACCATTCTATTATACATTTTTAAACACAAATAATTCTGAAAACTCAACAACAGAGAAAACCCAAACATTGTGTTTTATTTTAAAGCAAAGCCTCTAATTACAAACCAGTTTTTAGTTAAAAATGTCTTTCCATTTTCTGTGAAAAATGGTTCTCAAGATCACTTGAATGCAGAATGAAATTCATTTCAAATTGAATAGAAGATTCTTGGCTGGAAAATATTGTTACTTATTTTCTAATTCATCCCAAAACATAGCAGTGCCACCAATTATTTTTCTGTGAACTGAAGGGAAACCAAATCTTTCCTTAGCCCTGCCCTGAAGTGCCAATAAACCTAAAGCCAAGAGCTGAACAGCAAAGGCTAACAAACTTCTGGGGTGGCCGAGAGGGATTTAAGTTCTACTTTTAATACTGCTTGGTCTCCTAGCTGCTATGTGTATATGTAAATATATTGTTTTGGGAGGGAGAGAATGCACAACGGCATTTTCATTTAATATATCACTGATCTGAGAAGGCTTACGAGTCATGAGCTGCGACCTCCTCTGTCACACAACGCTGCAGGCAGGTCCCAGCGTTCACCAGACTGGCAGCCACAGCCAGGAATTCCCTCTGATTTCCTACTCGAGCCACTTGATTCCTCCTGCTTCCTTTATTATTACGTCTAACGATCCCTGACATGCATTTGGCAACCTCCTCAGAGATAATCAGGTTGTAGCGCTTGAGACCAGCTCCGCTCAGATAAAGAAAAAATGAGTGATAAAAGCCAGTGATGTATTTGCAGATCAGAGGCCGGGCAGGGAGAGCACGTTGTGTTTCAGACTTTTGATCAGAAGAGAACGCGCGTTCCTCGTTAGTGCTGTAAGACGGCAGTCACAAGATTTTTCTCTATCAATTGTCAAGCCGGGGTTAGAGCCGGAGCCTGCAGCCCTGTCTGCAAGCCTCAGCTCCTTCCCTGGTGTATTGTACACAGCTCCTATTTTCTACTCTCACAGACATTTCCTAGCACAAACCATGCCAAACACATTACATCCTTGTAGACCTCGACTCTCTTGCAGCTACCCTTCAAATCACAGCCTTCCCAAGGGTTAAACCTGAAAAGTTTTCAATAGAACAGAAAACTTGGAGGGAAAGAGGGGGGCATGATACCACCACAGTGTCTCTGGATCCACAAAGATCTCCACTCCAGCCAAACAATAAGCAAACTCTATTGATTTCATTACACCTCTGCTGCCTGACCCATTAAGCATGGCTCACTGGTAAGGTGCAAGATATTCAAGTCACACTTTGTTACATCCTGAGACATCTCTTGTGCCTGGAGATGCTCAACACCTCCCCAGCTTTTAAAAGTTCTTAGCTTAATAGCAAAGTCACAAAAAACTCCAAGTGAGAGGGATTTGTTCATAACCTATTTTGAGAGTGCTCCATCCCATCTGCGTCTGGACTCAGGCCTGATATTGTCTGTGAATCATTTACCCGACTTTGGCCATCAAAATTTGGCTGTCCCCAGGCCATGGCTGTAGGCAGTGGGAAGAGATCTGAGTAGTCAGTCCTTCTCCCCACCCAAAAGTGGCAGCTGGTTTGAAGGATGACCTCTGGAGGTGCTGATCACTCTCCACTGACTATGGATGGAGTGTGGACAGCATGAACCTGGTCTGTAGATGGGGAGAGCAACTGGGGGAGAATCCCTCTCCCTGGGCATAACATCTTCCCACGTCCCTCACTGAGGGGGCTCCAGAGGTGCTCCCAGATTTTGTCAACCAGAATACATTGGGACACAAAACAGGGTTGCACATAACAGCTTTTCCTTACAGAGTCCCAATTAAGGTCCTTTTTGGGGCGGGACCAATTTGCACTGCCACTTTTCCAGCAATGTTTTCTTCCTGCAAAGAACGGGCGCTCTTTCTATGCCCACATCTTACCCATGTGCTCTAGGATGTCATTGTCTGCTTTTCCAGGACACCAGGCAAGCTTCAGCATTTCTGCAGAGAACGCTGGACCCTCTGCCCCGCGACAGAAGAGCAGGGCAGGGGGTTATCTGCTGCTTCCCTGGGGAGTGCACAGAGAGGCAATAGACTGATTCACATCCTTCCTGGGCTCTGTCTCTGCCCAACACCCTGGTAATGCCCAGATGCCATATAAAAAAGGAAAGGTATGGGGAAAACCTCACCATAGACTAACTCATGGTCATCATTCCTGGTGTCCAGCTTCCTACACCCCCTGGGTGCACAACCACACCCTGCAAAAGGTTGTGCCTGGATTTGGTACAGACTTGTTACGACTGACGTAAGAGAAAAGGCAGCAGATCAACAGGAAGGTACCGAGACAGAAGGGAAGTCCACCAGGCACAGGTCTAGCTTGCATTAAGCCCTGCCTTTGCAAAGGGTTGACATGAAATCTAACGCAACTCTGGTATCCTGGATACTCCAAGGGCAGTAAATCAAGGCCTTCTCAGTGCTGTGATGAAAACTTCACTGGAGAAAACTCCTCCGCATGAAAGCACTTTGGAAACACCCGCCCCAAGTCCGCAGCGGGTCCCAGAGCTTCCAGTGGGAGAAATGGCCTGTCTTTCCCAATTTTCATCCCAAGCCTCTCTGTATGCTTTCCAATACGTGGTGCCTTTTCCTGGAAGATGGCTAGGTCAATGGTTTTCCATATAGCTGATAATTCAGCCTCACGGGTCAACGCACAGATCTTTATCTCAGCAATGAGTTCCCATCAGCCTGGCAGCTGAAGCTCTGACTGCCGTAATGGATGTGGCCTTAGCTGGCGTGTCAGTTCCATCCCGCTTTTCACCCAAAGTGAATTGCAAGCACTAGTTCAAATAAGAATAAAAATAAATAAATAAATAAAAAGAAAGAAAAGTAAGAAGCAAAGTGCATTTATCCCATGAGGATGACTGTGTCCTTTCTGGTGCTGGGTCCCCTAATAGAAGGTGCTGGCTAGCTTCAGGATCTGGCTTTTGGCTGGAAAAAAAAATTGCTGATAATACCTCAATTGCTAAAGACTTCAAAGAAGCAATTACACAAATGAGGACTAGTTGAGAACTGAAGACCGCCTGTAATGCACATTTACCAGCGCATCTCCCGCTTACTGCAGAGGAGTAACAGGGGTATTTTGCTTTTATTCCTCAGGCAGCAGAGAATAAATAACACATTATGGAAACTGCTTATCATGGTTCAGGATCAGATGCTTTGCAGGAACAGATGTTTCCAGGCAAATATCTTATATTTCCTCATTGTCCCCCTTGTTGGAAAGTCTCTCTCTTTCTTCCATTATTTTAGAGCTTCCATTGCTAGTCTCACCCACAACCAAAATAACAACAAAACTTTTGGAGCCTGATGCAAAGGTCTGCTGTGGCTCTGGGTGCAGTTTGCCATGGCTCATCACTTAGCCCTCCTTAAACACCCAAGGAATAAGAGGGAATCCACTGATTTTGCGACACCTGCTGTAATCCGCTCTGGAATGCTCCCAAAGAGACGCAGGAGAAATTCTTAAGATATATTTCCTTCAGACCACAATATATTCCATATGCTCCAGAAGCGGAGGAGCAGGGAAGCGGTACAGTGAGCTACCTCTGGTAAATGTATCATTCCCAGCTGGGGGGACCGGCGGGCAGGGGGAGCTTATCACTGTTTTCTCTGACTTTACAGCTGGAAGAAATTTACAGCCAAACACACACTCCTGTTGGGAAGGAGGGATAAGCCCTCCCCAAACGTGCTTACAAGCCACTGTTGTTATCAGAGGATCAGGGGCTTTGGATCACCTTTCTTGCACCCACCACGGGCTTTTGTGGTGTCCACGCTTTGCGGAAGCAATGGGCAAGCTTCTCCACCAAGGGGCTGGGAAGCTGCCCTTTCAGGAGCATCACTCTCAGCCATCCTCTTGGAAAACACATTGAGGAGATTCAGGTAATCCATCCATGAGCAAACAGCTTTCTGAGAACTGCTGCCAAGGTTTTTTGTCCCCTCCCTCCAAAGCTCTCTCTTTTGGAAGTCCACAACCAAAGAACTTTGCCTGCACACGACAAAACCACTTTCCACCCAGGAGCTCGTAGGTCCCTTAGTCATGCAGAAGGCTGGGTGCATCACTGTGGGTTTCCTCTTCATGTGTGCTAAACACTAAACACGCCTGAGACCCAAATGTCTTCCTAATTTGTGGCTTCCCTGGGATCTTACTGTTGGGCAGGGAGCATTCTGCATCTGTAATTCACCTCCTCCTTTTACAAACTAGCAGCAACCGTCTCAGTTACTGAACTACTGATAGGCATTAAAAATGCAACTTGATAGGTTTTTTCATTACTTACCATTCAGCAGCTTGGCTCAACCTTCAGTTTTTAAAGCCGTTCTTGAGCTCTCAGTCCCATCTCCTCCCATCAAGAGGCTGAACTCAGCTCTGCTCAGGTGATGGGGGTTGAGCACCTGCTTCAGAGTGGCTGGGAACTGGGGGCCTAGGGAGAGCAGAGAGATAATTAAATGTTATCCAAGCAATTAATTACTCATAATTTAATTAGTCTTAATTGATCACTCAATTAATCATCAATTGTTATCTAATTCATGGCAGGAGTGCTTAAAATCTCTGCATTTAATTTCTGCTATTAAATATAGGACTTCACTAAAACCGAAGAAGCAAAAGGAAAAAAAAAAAAGCAAAATATTTCACATGTGCTGTTTTTCCTTCAGAAGAAATTTTTCTGTATTTAATTTTTTCCAGCTATATAAAAATACTTCATTGCTGATGAGTGACTCCAGAATGACAAACCCGGTATATACCTGCACAAAAAACCTGTTCGCCATTAAACAAGGGCTCGCAACCCGGGCCTTGTGAAAGCCAAATACAAAACCAAAGCATGTTCATAATAGGAGGAGAGAAAGTCCATGAGGCAGCAGATGTAAAACTCCAGCTTTCAATAGACTAGCAAATAACCAATGAAAGAATAATGACTTGAAAGACGCCGGGCCAAGCTCTGTGCTGGCGCAGCTCCATCAAAGCTGGTGGAGATAGGCCAGCAGCGGATGTTTCCCACTTCGTCAGTTGAATGTGAAGAGTTTATTTTCCAAGCCACTCTCCTCTTACTTTAATTCCCTGTCGTTGATCGATGGGTGTCCCAAAGATGCTGAGTGGAGAAAGCTGTCTCTTACAGAACTGGTACTTCGCTGAATGAAAACAAAAGGTCTCCAGTCTGGAAATGGCAAGGAGATTTCTTCAAGCAGCTGCCAAAAAAAAAAACCAGATAAAAGAAAAATTATAAGCTAGAGGCTGCGCTTTCTGAGGATGCTGCCAACTTTTTAAAAGGATAATCCCAGTAGATATGGCATTATGCGACAAAAGTCCTGTTGTGGAAATACTGCCAATTTTTTAAATGTCGGCATTTAATCTCTTGGCAGTAATGTGAGTCCAACTGCGCTTTTATTTTTATTTTTTTACAGTCACTAATAACATATTTGCATACTTTGCAGCAGCAACATATGGTCTGAGGAAGGTTAATTTGCTCTGCAATTAATAGTCAGTGGTATATGAAGCCACGCACGGCTAGTAGGGACCAGACCGACAGAAAGCTGCTGATGTTGGAGCACGGAGAGGAGGGGAACCTTTGCCAAGCACCTGACTCTGCTGCAACCTGATTTTCCCTTCAGAGCAGCTGATAAAGGCAACAACAGGTTAAATGCCCCCCTTTTTTTTTTTTTTTTTTTTTTTTTTTTTTGAGGCAAGACTACTGGATTTTAACAGCCAAAACATTGTGCTATTTTCAAAAGATATTTGACTCCTCCTAGCTGAACCAGCTCCGGGGCACTCAGGCAAATAACTCACCCTTAGTTATGAGTGGCTTTAAGGAGCTGAGACCCTAACTTAGGGCAGGGCTTCCCCAGGCAGCAGAGCACAAAGTCACCAAGGGGAGTGGGGATGCGCTGGTGAGAGGTGAGATGCAATGAGAGGCTGTGGGATGGAGCCCAGGTGGAGAGCTTGGAGTGACCCTGAAAACAGCGATGGGGCACTCAGGTCTAAGAACTTTCTGTTATAGGTGAAACGTTCAAAGTTTGGTAATACATAGGGATACAGCACTATTGCAAGGCTATAACGACAGGGAGTGACTCAATACAGACAGACACCTTTTATCTGTAATATATTCCTCCAGGAAATGATAGCACGCCTAATTGCAGCTGGTTCACAGCATCCCAGCACTGCTGCACCCTTCCACCCACCGCCTGCCCAGGACAAACCCGGGCATTCATTACTGAGCCCCAACCCTCCCATCCGAACAGGAGATGTTCACCTGTCACGTTATTTTGCTCCAAGGCCTTTTTACAAGCGGGCAGGGCTGGCTGCAGAGAGCTGGGCTTTGAAAATGGGGGGGCTCCCATGGAGGGGAAGGAGGGGATGGATCCCTGCCCCTGTGTGCATCCCACGGGGCTTTCGCCTGGCAGCAAAGCAGCAGGAGTTGAGGAGCAAGCGAGTGGAAGGTCACCAGGGTTTGAAGACAGAGGCTCTGCAGTGGGAGAGGGATGTCACTGGCCTGCCTGGCTATGGGATTTCCTGGGTATTTTATAATGATGTGTTTGCCCAGCGTTGTCCGGCTTTAATGAAGCAGCTCATGCCTGGTTCACTAATTGCGTTGGGGAGGTGTGGGGCTGTCTCTGGCTCCTGTCTCTTGCTCTGGGGATGGGTATTTTCCATCTTGACATAAGTGAAATGAGATGGGTGAGACTGCTTATGGTGCACAGCCACTCCCTGAGCCCAGGTGGTTGTGCAGAAGCACAGCAAGCAGTCCCCAGCAGACCATGAATGTCCCTAATGTCAAAACACCCAATTCACCTGATGTAACTGAAATTGCTCGTCTTCAGTCTATCAGGAGAAAGGCTCCTTCAGAGACAGGCTGACCCTGGGAAAGAACCCTTGTCCCCTTCATGAACCACCTCGTGACACCAGACATTTGTGCTTTTCCTCAAGGCCCAGCTTCTGGAGTCACGTAATTACAGGGTAACTCAGCCTTAATTAGAAAACCAGAGCAAAGTTCTTCTGGATGGGACAGGAGCTCACGGCCACCGAGGGGAGCGATAGGATGCAAACCCAGAGACAAACCTCACTAGGGATTTCCACCATCCACATCTGCTGGGAGGGAACCAAGGCAGAATAATTCCCCCAAATGCAGGTTTCATCACTTAAAAGGACCCCCTGAGTGGCAACTAATCCAGGCCACGCTATGTAGCGTGGAAAGGGTCAGCAGAGATGGGCACCATCTGCCTGACCTCGCAGAGGGACGCAGGGAGGGGACGAGCACCCAAGGGAGCATGTCCACGTGCACAGCTGCTGACGGGAGTAGCTGCCCCACTACCGTGCGTCTCCAAAGTGAAATGGATTAGCAGCTCACTTTCAATCAGGCTGAATTATGAGTGCAGCGATTTGCTGGACATGTTACATGAACCAGAAGATGTGTTATCTGATGAAAATTGCTTAATTTAATAACCTGGCCTGACAAGCAGTGAACTGTACATCTCCTGGAGAATTTGCCAGCACAGATGATTTTACTTAGCTTGAGGGATTAAGCAATCATGCCCCCTTTCTTCTCCCCAAAATTCAGGGCCAAAAGCAGCCCAGAGAAATGCTCAGGAGCTCATGGTGCCAGGGTTATCACCACCAAGAGGAAAAAAAAATATGGTTTGGTTTTTTTTTCCCCATCAGAAAATGTTACAGTATTACATGTCCCTTGTCACTGTCACCCCAAAAGTCACTTGCTGGGAAGGCGAAGTGGCAGTGCCAGGAAGCACAGCAGATCCAGCTCTCTGAGCTGCCTGGAGGACACAGCACATGTCCCCTGCTCTCTGAAGACCAGGCTCCACAGACATGGGACCAAGATCCCCGTCACATTGCTCTGATAGATGGAAGCCCACCTGGGAGCTGTCTATGGGGTGGACCAGAGCTGAATCGGGCAGTTCAGGCTCACTCTCAGCCTCTTTGGGCTTTTCTCTTCCAGCAAGCACTTATTAGTCATTCTTGGCACAGAAACAAACAGGCAATGGTTGAGGTTGGTCCTCAAAGCAGGCATAAGCTCTCCTTACCTTTCAGTAAGGATCTGGCCAGCAATTAATTTCCCAGCGGAGTTCTGCAGCAGAGCCAGGCTTTCCTACTTGGTCTGTGAGTAGCAAGCCCAAGGCTTGTGCTTGTTTTCACAAGGAAGCTCCTTCAGGCTGCGCCGTAGCTGGGGAATCAGTGGGTAGGTTTGAAAGAACTGCAGAATTGCTCAAAAGCCTGCAAATTCACAGAGAAACAAAAGTCACGGGAAAAGCATCCATTACCCTGACCTTTCCCCTTAAACACAAGAGACCACAGCAGCCTGCAAAGATGGATAAACCTTTCCTACTAGCTGCTCCGGGGAAAAGAAAACAGATGGACAGCTCTGTATAAACCAGACCCTGCCAAAGCACATGCCATCGGGCAGCTGAGAGCTGAAGAATCCTGAACGAGCCTCTCTTGAAGATCTTGCCATAAACGAGTTGCACGCATCCCCTGCACTTTGGTATGAGGCTCCCATTTCCGTAGACATAATACACAAAATGTAATTATGCAGACTTTATCCACGCTGGCAATCTCATCCAAATGCAAGGCTTTTATGATAATTGAAGACTTATGATTTATGGCTATATTTTTAAACTGCACATAATTAAGTGGTAGAATTCATTGTCATGCAGCATCGTGGAAGCCAAAAGCGCAAATGGGTTCAAACAGCAATTAAAGAAATTGAAAGATCCATCAAGGATGATTACATACAAGGATGCAGATATGACTCGGAGCTCAGGAAGTCCTTCGGCTGCAAGTTGCCATGAGTTGGAAGGGCCATGGGAAGTCTCACATGGGGCTTGCTATGAGCTTATATTTTGCCCCAAAAATTTGCTACTGGCACCATCAGAGACAGGATATTGGGCCAGATGCATCTCTGATCTGAGCCAGCATGTCTATCCCGATGTCTACACAGCGAGACCTCTAACAGACCTACTCTGTCCAAAAGGCACAAGGCCAGCACAAGCCTCGATTGTGGTTTAGGCCTGCGAGACACAGACCTGACTTAAAAGCTGTGTCTTCTCCATCTAGAAGACGGAGCCAGAAACTCAGGTCAGGAGATTGGCACATCTTCCAAGCTTCAGTCCCAGGAAGGCCTTCAGAAGGGGAGCTTTCGTTAAGGGAATTTTTCATTGACTGGGGAAAAAAAAAAAAAAAAAAAAACTTGAAAAACAAATGTTGCAACCTTCGCTACAGTTTTCTGATTGCCTAAATTGGCAAAAAATAGATTTAAAAATAAATAAATAAATATCAGGGGAGAACATGAACACCCACCCGGTTCATAAAACATGCAGTTGAGTTCCCAGAATTGTGGTGATCAGCAGGGTCAGCAAAGCCAAAGGGCAAGAGATGAGCTCCAGCCTGGGGAAAGCCCCCTCGGGGGATGATGCCCATGGGGGGTTTGCAGGATTCATCAGAAAGTTCCCCTCAAGAGGAAACCTGACAGATATTTGGTCTTACCTGCTTCTGGAGATGGTTTTATGTTATCCTAGGCAGACACGATGACCGAAGCCAGTTTGATGGAGTTGTTCATGGACTTAGGATAGCGTTGGAGGAAAATCTCTCTAATTTCAAACAAAGTAACCAAAGAATGAACCAGCCAAGCCCTTCGCTGCACTGAATTGACACAGCCAGGAATAAATCAAGGGAACTACACATTTTCCTACCTGCTGAAGAGCTGCCTCTGGAGTATCTGTTCCAAAACATCTGGCTTGGAGGTGACACTTTGATGTATGTTAGATGGGGCAGAGCTCCAGACCCCCTTTCCTCTGAGCAGTGACTTACCAGGAAGCCCCCGTGGCACAGGGGAATTTCAGGTTGCTGTCACAGGGGCACAAGATAGATAGATAGATAGCGGGAGAAGGGACTTCAGGACCTATCATAGGTGATTTGAAACACCATTGCTGGTAGTGAAGAGTCACTCCAAGGGATCAGTAAAGGAGAAAGCCTAGGCATTATTTCTTAAGTGAAGGAATAGCTCATGACACCTCATTGAGTCAAAGACATTCCTGTTCAATAAGCTCAACTCTTTATATGGCACAGCAAGGGACATTCCAACTGGGTCCACATTCCCACCATGGCCAAACGAAGCCGACTTCTCAGCAGTCACCTCTGATTGCATTAACATTGGTGTTGGTGCAGGAAGCAGAGACCCACAGGTCTCTTGCTGGTTCCTCAACATGGCACAAAGCCAACACTGAATGGTTAGCAGCAGCAGGACAACTGCATGTCTGGAATTTCCCAGGCCCAAGGACTCCTGCAGACGCTGCAGATACTCTTGTGTAACATGGATGGGATGAAGCAAAGCAAGTCAGACCCAAATCTGGTGCTGCACGGGCATCTAACCCCTGCTGGTGAAAATTAGGTGGCTAAAAGCCTTTGAGATCTTTGACGGGATCTGTTCAGCCATGTAGACATTGCGTAGGAGAACGGAGTGTGAAACCGAGTGTATTTACAGGCATTTTTCAGAGCTGTAAATGACGGCACAAAATAAAACAAAGGAAAATCTGTCCCTAGGATTCAGGCCTATGCCTTTTAGCGGTGGGGCATTTTGCAAGGACAGAGAGATGTCATAATCAAAATTAGCTCTTCAGCTTGTTCTTAAACGGAAATCAAAAGGACCATCATCTGAGAAGTCTCAACAGTCAGTCTCTGAAGATTTTCCACCCACCCACTGATTTTTTGGCCAGCTCAGGCCTGGGGAGGACTTCCCTGCAGTGTCTTGGGCTGGCTAAAGAAAGCCTTAACAAATAATAAATGTCAGGCTTGTGGGCACGGAGGGGTGGGATTTCACAGCACCTCCCTGCCATGAGCCTGGGAGCATGCACATCACATTAGGCAACATCAAAGGGGAGCTGACAGCGCTGGAGAGGCCACAGCGCAGGGTGGCAGGGGAAGCTGGCAGGATCAGAGGAGGGATAACAGCAAACTCAGGCCACGACTGAAGAGAAGCATCCGGCCAGAGCTTGGGCAGGAAGCAATGACATGAGTTGTGCAGGAGGATGTAAGTGGTGGCAAAGGGGATGGGAAACATTCAGGAGCATGCCAGGGAGGTAATGTCATGCTCTGGTTTAGCAGCAACCAGAACAGTCTCAGTGCAACCCAACCAAACCCTGAATAAGTCCTCAGGAAAACACTGAGGACACCAGCTGGTACACCAGCAGGCAGACCTGAGAAGCCCTGCATCATCCAGGACATCATCCTAAATCCCTGTACTTCTGTGCTCCACCACATTAGCTCTATTGCAACTTCCAGGTGGGGCTAGGACACATTTTCTCTGCCTCCAGCCCAGAGCCTGCACCACGAAGCTCTCCCAGGCTCCTGCTGCAGCCACGATGATCCAGGCTGGTCCCTGAAGCCAGCAAACCAGCCTCCTTCTACCCAAACCTGCTCCAGCAAATTGGGCAAGTCACCCACCTGTATTTATGAGGGGTATCACCTGGACAGCAAGGCACTGCTGTAAGGAGGCAGCTGCTGTAACCCGGCTCACCAAGATGGGAAGCTTCTATTTCCCTTTTGCCAGGGAGATTTGGAGAGGCTGCTTTTGTCAGCAGCTACAAGACAGAAGGTCAGGCTAGAGAACAAATGTTTTGGCAAGTGAACGACTGTGGCACATAGCTGGAAACTAAGGTACTCCAAAAAGAGAAATATTTTAGGCTCACGAGAAGGCGGGCTTCTTTTCAACTTTCCAGACAGAGAATATTCGCCAGTTCACGTACCATTTATCACCTTGCCTAGCAATTTACAACCTGCAGGGTTTGCTCTTTTTGTTGCTCTTAGCTTTGTGTGCCTCGCCTGGGTGAAGTCACTGAGCACAGGTCAGACTGCTCTCTGCCCACACAGAGGTGTCTATGTCTGAGCAGCAGCCCCAATTTCATCACAACAAGTTTGCTTAGCTAAGATTTCTTATTGCTGCCCATTGCAGAGAATCTAACTGCTTCTATATTCATAGCTTTAAAACATCTTCTGGATGAAATATCCCTGTTCAGAGAAGGAACAGGAGAAATGATTTTTTGTGTGTGGTTGATTTCCTCCCCCATTTCTGATTCTATTGAACACGGGAGTGTGCTCAGGTTGTCGGAGGTGACTTGCTTACCCATAGAAAGACTTTTTCAAAGGAGCAGCCTTTCCCCAGGCAGCCGAGCTATGACTTTACCCACTCCTCTCCCGAAATCGATTGTACAGCCAGATCCCTTCAGCCAAGAATGCAGACCTGTCAAATCTCAGGCACCGAGCAGGAGACACGCAATCTGCTTTGACCCTCTGCTCCCTTCCAGCACAGCCCCCTTCTCTCGCCTTCACCCCTGCTCTGTGACCCCGGGTGCCAGACATGGCCCCACTTCTCTTTGGCCAAGCACCCGTGCCTGGTGCTGGGGGTGGTGGTGGCTGGAGAGCTGTTGGGGCCCGCTCCCTGCTGCTAGAGGATGCTCAGTGCTCAAATCCTTTATAACCATAGCTCTCCCAGGTATCTTTTCCCTCCTGGCATGGCCTGCATGAATCTCTCCTTGCTGTATGACTGAATGCAGTGTGGCCTCAATGCTGGAGAAACCTGAGATTGCTTCTCCACTTCATGGGCACTTGCGTCCTGGCTTGCACGGGGTATCTCAGAAGAATGCAGCTGTCTCAGCCCAGGATCGTTTTTGTAAAGCAGGAGAGAAGATAGACTCTTCCCCTTGCTTTTCCTGATTTATTTATTCATTGCATAATGGCTTGTCCACAAACATCCCAGCTTGGTTAAATCTTTGACATGTAAAACATTTCCAGAAATTCTTGCTGCCATCCAACAAGAAAAATGGGTAGGACTTGGCTTTTTTCTCCCTTCTCTCTCCCTCTTAAAAAAAAAAAAAAAAAAAAAAAAGAAAGAAAAAACACAACTCCTCACTTTTCTTCAGTTTTCTTCTTTCCAGTGTGACTTTGTCTCTGGCTTTCCCGAAGCAAGGCGCTCATTTATCAGGCTTGCGAGTTCTTACGCATTGGCAGACTCCGCGGCTTTCCGCTTGGCTCAGGGCTCCCAGCCACCATATGGAACGAGTTGCACGTTTTCACTCCTTATCGCAGTTTAAGATGGAAATATTTCCTTGATTCTTCTCGGGGTATTTCTGCAATTGCACACATGCTGGGAGTATTTAACCCTGACATTGCTGATGAGTAGCTGTTCCTATTAAAGTGCCATCAGAGATTGAACTGAAAATCTTTTACAGTGAACTATGCCAGCAGTTTGATCCCATTCCTAGTTACAAATAGTTCCTTTAATAGTTTTGGAGTTACATGCATATAACAGAGAAGAATCTGGCTAGCTGTCTATTTGTCTGTCTGCTTGTCTCTCTAAAGAGACAACTTTGTCTCCCTCTCCGCATACTGATCCAGTTTTGCTGTAGGGCTGCTGTAGCTGCGATAGTCTAAGGAGGTAAGAAAAGTCATTCCCTCTCCATCCTGCCTTTATTAAGCTAGATGACAGCTGAAGACAGACAATTTTTCAGGCACAGATCTTCCATGCACGAATCTTCCACTGCTATGTATCTGGCTGAGGGATTCTTTTCCTCTCCCATGCAATAACATGCCTCATACTCAGGGTTTCTTCCAGCACCCTTTTCAGCATGGGCTACCAGTTGGCACAGTAAGTGGAGCGTGGGCCCATCAAAGTCAGGATCAAGACTCAGAAGGTGTAAGTATGTGGCTGACTCAGCACAGATGAGGGGAAACAAGGTGGGTAAGATCTCTCCTGGTCTTTCCCCTGTGCTCTCTCACCAGGAGCATCCTCGTTTTCTGTTTTAACATCACTTCCAAAGTCTTTCCTCATTAGATATTCAAGCCTAGAAGCTCTTGGCATGTGCTGAGTTACACATCTTCGGTAGGCTGAGAAGGAAGGATGAAGTCATAAATCCACTTTCAGAGAAGAGCTGCAGCAAAATTTAGAGCCTAAATATGCTGCAAGGTCTGTTTTTTGCTGGGTGCAAACCTCAGTGCCTCTTTTTCAGCATCTCTGTCAAGGAGGTAAGGAACTTTCACAATTTCCCACAACAAAGGCTGCAGTCTGGATCCATTCAGCCTGCATTGCATTTGACAGCTTGCTGCAGCTCAAATACAGCACTGGGCTCTGCAAGAATGGACTTTTCACACTTGTCAATTCTGCTTTTCTCATTGCGATTTCTGGACATCTAAGGACTAGCTCATTATTATCCCAAAACTCAGTCCACAGTGGTGGAATACGTAGGCCTCCAGTGAGAAGGGAATTGAATATGACTTTAAGGTTAATGAAGGCTGCCAGAAGGTTGTAAAACAATATTATTATAGATGGAAAGCAGGGTCTGCTGTCCATACATCTGAGATTGGATATTAGCCCTCCATTTGGTTATTCTTGGTCAAGTTCAATATTTTCTTCCATATTGGCTTTACCTGCTTGTATGGATGGCCTTACAGCTTTTCAATATGAGCACCGTGTTTTTCCATCAAGTTCAACATTGGCCCCACGCTGATTTCCATGTTAGATCCTCTGGTTTCAGCTTTAGCACCAAAAATTCCAACATGAGCTTCAACTGCCAGAGCTTCACCTTTACTGAATGTACATCATCACCAGTCCCCAAAGTTGCTTAAAATAAAGGTTTCCATGGAAATCATTGCTGATACTAGTCTAGGTCTTTCTTTTCTGTGCCACATAGCAGGAATAGTATCAATTCAATTTTCAAAATCTTACTGTAGTTGAAAAACAAAATGTCTAGAAGATTGAGAAAAGGGAGGGAGTCTGATATCCACATCTAGGATCCAAAGTTGCCAGCATCTGAAGCCCCAATAAGGCTGCAACAGGGACAGGAAGGTTCTGGTTTCCCTACGCATCCTGCTACCTTGGGACAGATGGGACAGATGCACAGCATCCATTTGTCCATCCACATTTGCCTGGATCCAGAGACCAGGGAGGTGGGCAATACCATGACCTCCATAGGAGGTGAAAGATCTGCTCATGGCCAGAGAAAGGCACTGAGGTTGCTGGCAGAGGACAGGTTGGGTAGACTTGGTGCAGACTCACTGAAGGACTAGAAAGCAGGAGCCCACTTGTGCCAGCCTTTGGAGCACGTGCACCACCTGTGGCAGATCCAACTGCACAGCTTCCCCCTTTGGATCAGAGCTGCAGGCAACACTGCCTAAAAATAGTCAAATCTGGGCTAGCCAATGGATCTTTCCTTCTTCTTGCTTATAACTAATGAATCCATGAGAGCACTGCAATCATGGACCACGTTGGACACTCAGACAAAGTCATAGGAAACAAAATACCAAACCATTTGCCAACTTTTAGCCTCCATTATGGGAAGGCCAAGTATTTTAAAAGTCTCATTCAGCTTCCCATGTGCTTGTCTCCTCCCACACCAGCCTGCCCAATGCAGAGAGGCAGTTGACCAAAGGGAAATTTTGGGTCGAGTCCCCAGAAAGCAAAAGACATTTCCCCATCATGGTAAGCCTGGAAAGGCACTACGTTAGCAGCATCCAAGTCAATTTTTTCCTTATGTTCAAAGGAAACCCTAGATATGTTTTCTAATTTGCTTTCCAGCCCTTTCAATGAACAGGAGGCTTTGAAAACATGCTCTGAAATCCTTCTCTTCATCTCAACACATCTGTTCTTTTTCTCCTCCATCTGGACAGCAGCACAGGTACACAGACTAGACCCTGGCCTTTGGCCCACATGATCTTTCCAAGTAATTTTTGGACATGGAATGAAAAAATCAATCCAAAGCTCACTCTGCAAAGGAGTTTTATTTCCATTTGAGTCCACTTCAAGGGGCTGCAGTGGGCTTAGTTTTGTTATTTTTGCTCCCCCTTCCAAAATAATAACTCAGCCATCCAAAGTTTGGATTTAGAGGATTATCAGACTGTTGCTGAAAAAAAGTGAATAGCAGAAGCCTCTTCACTTGCGTCTCTAGAGCTGAGTCTTGACCACTAATTGTACATGAGATTAAGTCCTCGCTGTCATTCTCTAATTCAGAATCAGGCTCCTGGACTGACTTCAGATGGCTGCATTAGGCAGAAATAAGAGCTGGCATGGCCAAGTGATGCCATTATCCATCCAGCAGGAATAGCAGGGCTCTGGAAGTGACATTGGCTGGTGCAGAGCAGGCACCTCTGGCAGGCAAGATGCGACTGCTGACTGGGAGAAGATTCATGGAGTGAGGACAAAGGGCTGAAGTTGACTCATCCAACGCAGGTAAACTTCCAGGTAAACTTCAGCAATTAAAATATGGTAAGGGGAGAGATGCTGTTGGCAAGAGCGGAAGAAGAGATAACTAATAAGGCATCACACCAGGTGCTTCAGGAGGGAAAGTTTCATATTTACCTGCAATTAAAAAAAAATAAAGACGCCAGTCCAGGAAGAACATTTCTGCCAGCTTCCTGAATGATCTGAGTTCACTGAACAGGTGCTTTGGCTTCTCGCAAAGCTCTTTGGAAACTCATGGAAGGACCAAGCGACCCGAAGTGTGGGAAACAGAAGGAGCCAAGGCATCCCAGCAGGGCAGCACCACAAGGAAGTCAGGAAGAAGACTGCCATTTATTTCACCATCCTCTGCCAGACATCTTCTTGCCAGCCAGTGGCAGTGACAGCATTACCCCAGGGTAGAGGGGCAGGACTGCTGGGTGCACAGCTCTTCATCCTCCAGGAATGCTGCCTGGAAAGGCATGAAAGAAGAGGGGCTGGAAAAGGCGAGGCAAGTGAAGTACATCCATGTGCAGATGAGAGTTGGAGCTTGCTTTTCCAAAATAAATGCTTGGTCTTCCAAGCTTGACATCCTGCCTCCCCAGGCAGCCAGGACATGATTCCTCCTGTGTAACAAGCCACCCTTTCCATGCACAAAAACACCACTTGGTTCTCCCTTTTCAGGGCCAGATGGGAGGAAGTCTTTACTGACGGATTTGAAGTGGACAATGTCTTTTCCAGTCATGGTAGATTCTGTCATCCCCCCATGCAGAACGCACAGCCCCTGCCATGACCTAGAATTAGACAATTTCCTCTTTAAAGGCAGTTTCTACCACTTTATTTTTTTTTTATTATTTTATATTTTATTTTCCCCTCTGAGTTAGGGAGGGGCATGAGAGGAAGAACAACGATGGGATTTTAGCACAGATTAACTTCAGATCTGGATGGAGCTAGTTCTTCTGCTCAAATATCAGTTGCCTATTCATTGACCTATGGAGCAGCAAATTTTTACTGCTAGTTCCCCTTTCCCACAGTGTACTGCCTGCTTTGCAGAGGAGCTGTTCATGCATTACTCTTGTTGATGTCCAGGTTGAAAACTAATGGTTAATCCAAGCGCAGCAAGATTGGGAGCCAGGTCCTAGAAAGATTTTTGTGGTTTCTACACACAGCCACCCCCTTTCTTCTCATGAATTGCCTTTCAAGTTCATCCCTGATGACAAGCAAGACCAAAAATGTTGCAGTTCTTGACTCTGCAAAGTAAAGTTTTCTCTCTCAACTCACTTGGGCCAGCAAGAAAGTTTCCAAAGATTTTCCTAGGTCTCTTCCCTAAGGAGATGGCTAAACTATCCACAAAAAGTGGCCCTTTTCTTGCATGCACGCTGAAATGTTTGCTTTGGAGGGCAGAGGAACATGCATCAGTGGGATGGAAAATGGGGATTGGGTCTTCTTATGTAGCTGTTGGTCTCCTGGGTCCACCTCTTTGGAAGAGTTAAACAGGCACATAACTGAGCTCTCCTCAGGAAAATGAAGGTGCCTGGTGAGGTGTGTGCTGGACCAAGAATGAGAACATTGCTGGTGAATATGCTGTAGCACAGGCTCTGTGCATGCCCGAAGCCAGAGGCCGTGTGCACTACTTGCCAGCTTGTGCAAGCATATGCGGTGACCTCACCTCACTTACTTTGTGGCCAAAGGCTGGATGGTCCCCTTGAGGTCAACGGATTTAAACAAATGCTTGATATTAATAACTAGCGTATTTTACTGGCCTAAAACTTGGTGAAACAAGTGCTCCCTAAGGCTGGTCTTTGGGCAAAGATCGTGGCTGTACAGAGGCCATCTCCCTCCCCTGTGCACCTCGCCAAGTACAGGGACACCAGAGAGTCTGGCACTCTGTTGGTCTTGCCTGTCCAAGCCCGCGTCTGCTGGAAAAGTTCTCCACTCCATCACCTGGCACGCTTGCCAGTCTCTGTAGGTGTTGGTTTGGAAGGGATTTGCCATCTGTGGGATGAACCGAAAGCAGACTCTGAGGAACTATAGGAGCCCAAGCAGGGCCACATCTGACAATCCACAATCTGCCCAAGGTTCCTCATCCCTTCCAAATGGGACGAGGAGGAAGAGGAGGAGTTTTTTTTTTTTGTCATCATATATAGGTGAACTGTGGGAATTTTTCTGATACAAGACACCAAGTTCATCAGGATGTTTTCTTAAGGAATCCATTGTTTTTCTACTACCATCAAGTCTACAGCTGCCTTATACCCAAAAAGGAAAAGAAAGTCCTAGACCAAAGGGGTTCAGCCAAAGCTTGTTTTTTCCAGGGGTATACATGCCATTTACCTCACTGATGTCTTGATTCCAGTATATTTGGTTAAAGAAGGGCTGTCTCCATTCTGACTAGCAGATTGAGCTACTGCCCGTCACGGAGAATGGAAAATTTGTCCTTTGTTTGCAGGGGTACATCGGGCTCCTGGGTGTTGAACCACCATCAGCCCCGGGAAAGCCTGAAGCCAGCCAGTTTCCTTTTGTAGCACTGTATCTCTTTCTATTTCTAGTGCACTCTAAAGTACAGGAGGCTGTGTGCTCCTTATCACTCCTGAGCAGCGCTATAGCACAAGCAGCGAGCAGCAGACAGTCCGCGCCAGAGCATGAGTTAGGAAACAGGCCCAGTGAGGATTTTTGTTGTTGCTGCTGTGATTATTAGAGTTTGTTGTCTGTCTCTGCTTTAAAACAATGTAAACACCATCAAGAGCAAATATCAGAATAGAAGCTGACTTTCTGTTGATTCAACCACCGTTTCTCACTCCTATTTATCTTTCTGTCTAGGCATGAGAGACTCAGAACAGAAACCTGACTCTGTGCCAAGGCCATGTGTTCACCCAAAGTCAGCTCACTGTCTTGCACTGCTGGGGCATCCCCACAAGTGTGCCCTTCATCTGTACTTCTGCTGCAGAATAAAACCTGCACTGTCCCTAGGATCCAAAAGTTATGTGCTTTGCTTAAAGAAAAGCATGGATAGGTAGCATAGATTCCACACCTACATTTTAGATTGCTAAAATTAGATGCAAGGACAAGCTCTCCTGGACACAGAGCTTTCACCCATGAGGAACGCATATTTGGGGATGGATTTACACGACTATGCAATGTGAAAGTTCCCAAATCTTTGATTGTGGTGCTTGTAAGAATATATATCAGCTAGATGCCAGTACAAGATGCAGCTCACAAGCTGGCTCCCCCAGAAAAGGTTGTACTCTGCTCCACGTGGACCTGCTTTACCTAAGTCTTGGTTCAACACAGCATCATACACAAAGAGCCAAGAATGTGAATTTACTGGAAAAGCCCCTCTCAGGTGGCATTAGGGTGGTCAGGACAGGTGTACAGGTAGCTCTCAAGAAGGGCTGTGAGTGCCAAAACATCCCTGTTGCACCTTATCATATCCTGTCCCACTCCTCTCATACTCTCACTCATTTCCTTCTGAGCTCTCCACACAGTTCTTTTTCTATAAAAATGGTCTTAAAAGCATATAAGACCTTCGTGGCCTTGTTTTAACTGCCTCCATCATTTTACCACCCTACCAGGGAATAAATTTTTCTGAAGTTCCTTTCTGGAAAAATGGCCAGACCATGGCCCCAGTGGCTTTGAACCTCCACCCCAATACCAGTGTAAGCCATTCCCCTCTTAAATAGGGAAAAAACTGTTTAGGTCCCCTACAAGGGAATCCTTTGGCCCTGGACTCATCCTGATTGCCCCAGGCCATAGGTCTGTAGCATCCTTCCCCACAGCCACAAGAAATATAATCATTATTTGAGGTGTGCTCACCTCAAACACTTTCCCAAGGTGGTGCAATATCCATAGCCTGTCTTTTAGTCCCCAGCTGATGCCTTAGTAACTAAAGGGAACCCTGAAGTCCCACATGCTTTTTCAGGCTTTCCCAGCCTTAGAGCTGAAGGCATCCAAAGATTTGTGGTTTATGCAAAGACTTTGTGCTTTCCTCCTTTGCCTTTTGCTCTAATAGCCTGGCTTCTTGATACGGCCTTGCAAACATTCTGATGTCTCATCATATGTTTCCAGATGTACACATTTTTACGCCAACGAGAGTGACCATTAACCAGGAATGAACAAAGTCTTGTATTTTAGGCCCTGGAGAGCAGAACAGAAAGAATGGCACAATATTTCAGTTGGAAAAATCATCTAGTCCAACAGCCAGAAGCAGGTTGGTACCTTGTGTCTTGAGTACAGCGACAGCAGAGCCTATAAAGCTGCCTGTCTGCCTCCTCCCTCTCAGAGGCATCTTTGAAAGCTGCTCCTCAGAGTGAAATTCCAAGAGCTACAACCTTATCAAAGGAGAGGGAACACAGCCCAGTCATTGTCTTTCCCCAGAGAACTCAGAATGACATAAAAACAAAGAAACTCAAGGATTACAGAAAACTCTGATGTATATGAAAGACAGCATATACAAGGCTGCATATTCCAGACCCTTGGGCATTGCGAGCTCCAGGGATGCTTAAACTCCCCCATTTTGCCAACATTAATAAAACATAGCTTGAGGTCATTGCTCGCACCAAAAGCCAAAGCTATCCAACTTCTCTTATCAGTTCTCCTGTCTTTATCCAGCTGGGAAACACTGCGTATTCATTTTGCCATCTCTCAGACATCGTCTAGTTATTCATCAAATCATAAAGAGGAGGCTCCAGTGCCTCAGAGCACTGAGCACTTGAAAGAGGAAGGTTGGACTTATCAGAGCTGTGGTTTTCCACTCGTGGCCACCGCTCCCTGGGGGCTCCCTGGCTTACGTTCAAAGGAAAGGGCTGGTGCCAGTGGGCCCGCAGCTCACCCCTGCATGAAGCTTTTCAGAGACCCTGGAGAGAAAGGTGATCAAAACAGAGGTAATGGAAGAGGAAAAGGAGGGGGTAGAAGCCTCTCAGGAGATACAGACAGGAGCTGAGATGGGATCAGAGTACAGCCCAGCTGTATCTTTCATTTCCAGTGAAGTTTCTGCTTTCCCTCCAAGGGTGCCAGCCTGTATGGGCAGCCGGGAGACCTGCAGAGCAGGCCTGCAAAACCGCAGCAGATGAGACAAGATCCTCAGCTCTCTCTGAACTCACACTCCCTTCAAAAACCTTCCTGGGGGCCAGGTCCAGGTCCCCAGGCCATAACCCAACTTCACTGCTTGTTGCATGATTCCCAGCCAACATGCCAACTACTCAAAGGGCTGCTCACCAGCTGCTCTATCTCAAAGTGCTGGCTCCCAGATTCCAGCTCCGTCAGCCAACCCCCAGGAAAACCTTCCCTCTCCTCATATAAGAGAGCTCAAGTCCTGCAGGGCATCCTGGGCGTCCCCAAAATAATCTCCCAGGTGAAGCAGCCTTCCCTCCACCCCACTGAATTGCTCCCAGCAGGGAGGAGCAAGAATCAATGTTGGTTGAGTAAATATCTAGATGGACAGACAGACAGACATACCTGCACTACGTTGGATGTATAGAGAGAATTGCAGTGTCTTGAAGGAAGTTTCTGTCCCACAGCCCATTCAACCTCATATTCAGTTTCTCCCTTGCTAGGCCAATAATCTCACTCGGGGAATCTTATCAAGTGCTGTTTGACAATCCAGTAACTGTATTGCATCCAGGAGTTTCTTTGTCCTGCACCATAGCAGCAATATCTCCAAAGAACTCCTACTAAAGCCAGGACCACTCCTCATAAATCACACACACACTTCGGCTGTCTCTTAATCAATCTTCCCCAGGTGTTCCCTCAGTCAGCCTTACCATGATCTTCCTGAGGCTTTTTCTGGCAACCCTGATTTTTTAATTATTTTTTCTCTAAAGAAACTGCCTGGCCATGTTCAGGGTCCTTGGATTTATTTTTTTTTTTTTTTTGCTTTCTTACTAGGTAAAGCATCCTGCTTTACCACATCTCCCTTTGCAGAAGTCTCACTTGTCCATAGATACCTTCTTCAAATACCCGATGAAGTTGCAGTTCCCACAAAGATATCAAGTTGGCATCTTTACCTCAGTGTTTAGTTGCCCACCAATCAAATAGATTAGAGATGTAAGGTACTTGTAAGGTGTCTATAAAATATTTATCATCCCACTTCGTTTCTTTTCCCTATCATCATGGCAGGCAGCTACATATCTCCATGAACTCTTCACTGGTACGCAGGGGAAGCTTTTTCTCTTGAAACTTTGCTTCGAGGGAAAATGTAGTTTTTCAACTGAATGATTATTTTTAACTTAAATTGTCTGATATATTTGAAGACAGTTGATAAATCATTCAAAAAAAGTCAAACATTTCTCAGCATTGAATCATCTCACAATGAGAAAGATGAGTTTTGCCACAGCTTCATTTATGGAAAACTTTTTTTTTTTTTGCTTTCATATAAGTCTCACAGGAAAACCATACAGTTTGCTAATTAAACCTCTACTATTCATTTAAAAACAAAGCATCAGACATTTTTAATTCCTATTTTTGGTAATAGCTCTGGCTTAGCACCATGCTCACAGAGCCACATGCCTGCTAGTGCGGAGCTGGCTGACTTCCAGCCAGCCAAGGGGGCAGGCAGGGAAGGTCACGTCTGCTTCCAGGAGACCACATCGACATCCCTTGAAATTCCTCTGAGGTCCTTTGCCTAAATCCACGAGGGGTGTCCAAAAAAGCCTGAGATAGCCCTGATGGCCTTTTACAACCAGGTGCTCAGAAATACGCCAGGGCTGCCCCTGGCTTTGTCCCATCTCCCAGCCTGAACCAGGCTTTCTGCTCTTCTGCAGCCCTCCCCGCTCCCCAAACACCATTTTCAT
The DNA here is from genome assembly GCF_009769625.2 of Cygnus olor. NCBI lineage: Eukaryota > Metazoa > Chordata > Aves > Anseriformes > Anatidae > Cygnus > Cygnus olor. The sequence continues at coordinate 3,151,832 of NC_049185.1, read as the reverse complement.
TAAGGAAACAAGGCCAACCTGCCCAGACACCACCACTTACTGAAGAGGGATGAGGGTGCATGGAGGAGACATGTTAAAAGCAGGAGCATTACTGGCAGCATCCTTGCAGCAGCACATTGCTGGCTTGACCTGCCTCCCCCAGCGAGCACGGGGATTCCCGGACCAGCGGGCTGAGAGCTGCTTGCAGTACACAGACCACTTCAAAGAGGTATTTGAAGTGCTTGAACACAGCCGCGGGGAGCTAAGTGCCTTCTCCAGGACAGCACGTGGTCCCCACGCAGTAGCTGCTGCTACTGTTGGCCACCGCTTCGGATTTGCACAAGCAGCATCGCAAGGCCTGCACCGAGCTAGGGACCAGGCACTGCCCTCCCTGGCCATGGCAAAGTTTTGGGGGCTTAAGAAATACAATTACTCCCACAAGGAAGGGAATAAAGTCCTTTCAAAGTGTTATCTCTGTGTTACTCCTCCAAATCCCTTTGCTTGGGTCAAAAATGAGCATTTGGCAATTCTCAACTTTTTTTTCTGGTTAAAAATAAAAGCTCACTGTGCATAGGAAATTACCTCCCCCCTCCTTCTTCCAGAACCGTTTACATGACAGTGCTGCTCTCAACCATTTTGGGATGCTTTAAAACAGAAGACTTCCCCGAGGGGGTGGGGGGGGTGGGGAAAAACATGTTTCTAGGCAGCTTTAATATATAGTCAGAGGGAGGCCAGCTCCTCTAAAATTGAGCCTGTTGTGCCTGAAGTGTTAGCCACTTTAGATAGCACAGAAAAGTCATGGTCCCTGCCCTTTTTATATCTATTGCCTAGTCCTGGAAACTATCCGGTGAGTAGCCACTTTGACTTTAATAGGATGAATCATTGTTAAACCCATCATGTGCTTATAAATATTTACACGAGTGGGCCCTAAATGGAGATACAACAGCAGGGGGAAAAAAGAAATGAAGCTAAAAGCTGCAGTCAGAGCTGAGTAAAAGACACTTGTCTGGAGGTTTTCAGATCTGCTGGTGCTTGCTTTGAAAGCAACCTCCCCACCCAGGTGTGGAATTACTATTATCCCCAACACCTGGGAGATCCCTAGCCATCTTTCCTTTGTTAATAAATGACACCAGTAACAATACTGCCTGGTACTAGGGTAGCAGCAATAGTGAAGAAAGTTCAAAGGAATAAATGTCACCTGGCACTGGGAGTCACAGGCTGGGAACAGCTCAGGGCTAAACCTGCCATGAAAAACCCATGTCAACCCAAAAGAGATTACTGAAAAACAGCAAAGGGCAGTGTCTTTCCCCTCAAGAGCATCCAAAGCACACATATACACACACATTTCACTCCAGTGAAGGATTTTGCCCCCTGCCATCTACCTTCAGGAGAAATTCCCAAGATACCCCAGCCATCATTCTGCTACATCTTTCTTGCTTTATCCTTTACTCAGGGTATCACATTGTTTTTGCCTTTGTGAGAGCAATCCTAACCTTGGACCAAAGTTTAGGAGACTTCGAGATTGCTTCTTGTAACCACGAATTATTTTTAAATGACATGTATACTCAGGATACACAGCTGGCCAGATAGGCAGGGTATGTTTAAGGGCATGGTCAAGAAAAAAAACCACGCTCCTCTGGGTTAGTGGTAAGATTCCCACCAAGTACAGCAGCTCTCAGATGGAGCCGTTTATGAGATAAACTTCAGGACCCTACAAGACTTCTCTGGCATGGGATCTGGGAGCTCTGCCGTTGGCTTTGAGACTTTGAATCGGGGCCAAATGATTGCAGCTCCTGGTTTAGGGGAAAGAGGAAGAAGAAAGGAACTACAGGCTTAAAGGATTAGAAGGAAGAGCTAAAAATAAAGTACCAGTAATGCCAGACCCCAAACTTTTACTGCCTTCCTTGCAAAGGGATGGGTTTTCCTGTTGTTTTACTGAGGGGAATCTGCCTCCTGTGTGACTTGGAGGAGCAGGACACTGATGGAAAGCTTTGATATTTCTCTCCAAAAGCAAAGCTGTTCCTGTTGTCCTTCCTTCTTCCTGGGACTCATCCCCTGGCTAAACACTGAGAACAAATGATCCAGCCTCTTCCTGTAGCCATTTCTCTGCTGCTTCGGCTCATTTCAGTGAAATGAATTACAATCATTAAAAAGAACTGCAATTATGAAAAGAACTTGAGTATTTCTACTTGTTCAGCCCATGACGGGAAGCTGAGAGCAGGGAAATATCCCTGCCCCTACTTTCTCCTGCATTGCTATCCATCAGCTCCTGCCTTTTCCCTCAGATCTATGCTGTCCTTTCAATATCACAAACATGACACTGGAGAACAGGGATGGAAAACAGAATGGGGGGGGGGGGCAGTAAACTGGGTGGCACCAGGGTGTTTGGAAAGGACGTGGAGTGGGAGGATAAGGAGGGGGAAGATGCATAGATGATACTGTTCTTGAGATGGGGAAGGGCAGTCCCTCAGGTACCATGAACTGGGGCAATATTGTCCCTAAAGATCAGCAACTAGGCATGGTTTCAGCTGCAGGGACAAGCAGAATAGCAAGCCCAGCTCCTGGCTGAGCATCAGTACAGTCCTGGGATGCGAGCACGGCACCTACTGAGCTGCTGACTTCCAAATCCAGTGCTGTGTGAGGGCTAGCTCATGCCTGGGATTACTGAAACCCTACCAGAGCCTTTGGACTAAAATCCCAGTTTTCAGTCTAGTTGATCCAGCCTTGGAGCCTGGCTGACCTTTTGGGGTCCTTTGGGTCACATCTCCCACCCAGTCCCATCCCAGGGGACCCCACCACAGACAGGCAGGAGCAGGTGCCATGGGGACAACCCTCAGCCAATTAATACTCAATGGGGGAGTTTTCTGGGAGGAAAGGAACAGCAGAAAACAGTGTTCAAACTTTCCCTGAGCAGACAGTTCACTCTTGAGAGGGATCCCAACGCTTGGACCTAAAAACTATACACAGAGATATGTTACATATTTATTCGAGGCAGAAATTGGCCAGGAAATGGCTATAAAACACACATTTTGAATAAAAGGAGGGAGATTTATGGCTCTTTTGCGAATCTGAGTCATATCTTTCTGCATCCCCCAGGCAGGAATACCCTAATCACTAACATACCCCAAACATGTACGCACAGTGGGCCGAGAATTGCTTCCTTCTGGCCACAGCTCCAGCTAAAGACGTGATAGGGATTGAGCTACTTTATCTGACAGTTGGTAAATGAATTGCCAATTCATTCTGAGCTTGGAGGGGGATTTTTTCCCCTTTAAAAAAAGGGTCCTTTTATATGTGTCTTTGATCAGTCAGGGCCTTGACAAATTATTTTCCAAGGAATTTCTCTAGCTCTAATGCCATGAGGAGGGGGGGAGAAAGAAAGGATTTGCTCTCAAAGAAAAGCTTTTATGTCTCAAAAAGTTACAGCAATATAAGGGGCTTTCCTCCATTTCCCCCTCACTTTCCCTGCTTCAAGAAATGGAAGGCAGGTAGCCTTAGGATTTTTCCATCCCACTAAAGGGGAGGAGGAGGATGGAGAGGAAGTACTGCCAGGTCTTCCAACCCCATCTCTCCTGGCACAGGGTAGCACCATGAACTCCCGCACAGACTGCACAGAAAGGCCATGGTCATCATTGATGATAATAAAGAGGTGCTTTGGTGCTAGCACAAGCAATTGGAGCAGAGAACAGCTCAGCATCATGTCAACAAAAAGCCACCTGCTCACCACAAACAGCAGAACGAGGCAATTTGGAGGGGCTGAGATACCAAGAAACACCTCCCCACCCGTACTGCGTGGTGCTGGGTTCACTGCAAAGGGAATAAAACATTTTGTTTTTCTTCTAATAGAGTCCAGGACAGGCAGGTTGTCTCCTCCATTTTTGCCACATTACAATATTATCCTATTGATTAGCTCTGCATACTCCTCCTCTCCAGACAAGCATTGCATCTTTGACTGGACCGCAAGCAGTGTGGGCAATGAGTGGCACAAGCCAAGCATGGGGCATTGTTATTATTAACATACAAAGAGCTTATCACCCAGTTATCCCCCTTAGGTGTCCTCCTGGAGGACAGACTCCCAGTAGCACAGGACCCCAGGAGTACAGTCCAACAATACCAAACTTCACCAGGATAGCTCAAGCTCAAAAAATGTGCAAGATTTACTTCCAGCCTAACCCTGTGTAGACTCATACAGAACTCATCTACAGAAATATTCACACTGGAATCCCAATAGCAGCCCTGCTGCAGACAAGGCTGGTGGATAAAGCCTTTTGGTTAGGGGCCAGTTGGTCCAGACATCCTGTTGTAGCTGCATTTCCCAAAGAAGTGAGCCTAATCAAATCACAGCAGCTGTCTCTTGGGAGCTCTCCAACTTCTGGAGCCAAACTGAACCACCTTCAACATGAAACTGAAAACTTCAGGCTGAGCATCCTCAGCAAGAAGATGCTGAGCTTGAAGAGTTTTACGAGCTATTTTGCTCTCTCGAGAGTATATGTTGAACTTGTCTTGGCTCACAAACCCTTCAGATTTAGGTTATATATCACTACCAGCACCTCTCAGACCCAGGGCCACCTCTCCTGCGCTTGGAAGTTCATCCTCCTGGAAATTTATCCTCCTGAAGAGAGCAGCAGCCATGTGCCAACAGGCTGGACCCAGCTAATGAAGGCTGAGCCCAGGGGGCTCTTGCCCCATCCATCAATAACCAATGAAGTTGTTAAAGCTGTCCTAAAATCTACCCCAATCAGATAGGGAATGAGATATTATACACAGCTTTCCCCTACTTTATTAGCAGCTGTGTAAATATGAGTAAAATTCAAGCAAACCGACATTAAAAATAATCCCATGGAAGGATCAGCAATGCCCTGTGTGGGTGATAAGCCTGCTCAGACTTCCTTACTAGCAAAAGCCTTCAAGGGTTGGCATGAACTGAAGCACCTTGTCTGGAAGACAAACATTAGGAAAATATTTAAGACTTCTTTTAGATTTTGTTTTTAATGCTGCAGCACAGCTAGGAATGATGTGACCCTTTTGGTTACTGATGCTGACTTCGCTGTTTTTCTTCTGAAATACCAATTGAAGCTGAGCAACATTTTGGATGTCTTCCCACACACACAAGAAGCAGCATATTAGATCAAGTTCTCTTAACAAAAGGATTCAGCAACTCTTATAAGAGCTACCCTCAACTCCCATCCCAGCAGCAAAGTTTTAAGTCCGTGCTTAAGGAGCTTGGATGTTTCCTATTCAAGGTGATGCTTTACTTAGGAACATACTTTATTGTTTCAGGTGGTATGTTTAAAAATGGAGGGGAAAGTACAGTTATTTCTCTGGAATTAAAGTAAATGAGGTCACTCAAGCCCAAGCAGTGTTTGGATGCTGGTTAAATACGTCCCCCCCAAAAAAAAGTTGCCGAGATTAGTCCAGTAGGGGTATTTAATTTCCTTTCTGAAGTGTTTTTGGAGGCTTTGAAGGTCACCCAGCAATGCAAAGTTGCCAGACCAACCTGCAGCCAATGCCCCTGGCTGCGTGACACTGCCTCCTTCCCTGGCTACACAATCTCCACGGGAGACGCTTGGAAACAAACCAGAACAGGGTTTTATGGTTTGCTCCCCACATGGGCAAATGCTGCAGTCACTGCCAAGCTGGATTTGTCATCACCACCTTGACTGGCATCGACCCAACAGTAATATTGGTGCCTGTCACTCAGTGAGGCTGTTAAAGTGTCTGTGTATGTGTGTGCAATCATAACTCACTGACCAGCTCCAGACTGATTACAGCATCATGGACCATCCGTGGTCCATTGCCCCACTGCCTTAAATTACAAGCTCTCCCAGTCTGGAATCACCTCTCAACCCCTGCCTGGGCACAAAGAGAGCCAGACTCAGGCAGGGTAGCCAACACTACTCGAACAGCAGCAAATACATCATGCTAGTCCAGCTCTCCAGCCAGCTTGACTTGCACCCCACAAAAGCCATCCTGTGTTTTAGCAGGGCACCATGTTTCTAATAAAAAGCTCTGATAAAGAAGGTGCATGCAGACTCCTTAAAGTTTGCAGTGATCTTGAGATGGAAAACACTGGGTGATCCCCAGCCCAGCTTTCTGATGAATGTCAGGACCTGCAACTGCTAACAGGGAGACAGAGAGGCACCTGCCCTCAAGTAGGCAAGGAAACATTAGATGAGAGCACACAAATCTTGACTTTTCTAAGCCTTTGGCAGTCTCACATAGTATTTTCACAGCCAAATCAGCAAGCTATGGACTGGATAAGCAGACAATTAAGTTGGTGGAAAGCTGGCTGGACCATCAGGTGCAAACGGTGATGATCAGTGGTATCTCTCAAGGGCCAGAACTGGAACCAATGTTCTTTGGCATCTTTATTATGCCCAAAGGAAAGAGGGCAGAGCGCACTCATCCAGTTCACAGATGATACCAAAGCAGGGAGCAGTCAGTACGCTGGGAAGCAGAGCTGCTGCTCAGAAGGATCCCACCAAAGAAGTAGGATGGCAGGAGCCTCACAAAGCACAACAAAGGCAAAAGTGAAGTCCTGCCTCTGGGATGAGCAACCCCATGCAACAGGGCAGACAGTGGAACTACCTGGAGTACTGTCTTACTGATCATAAAGGATATACTAGAAGTCCAGACACCAACAGGAGGAAAAGAGGAAATAATACTCCACTGTGACCATCTCATTACACCTCTCAATGAGAGTGTTCCGCTGAAAACCCCAAAGACAACAAACACATTTCTAATTCACCACAGCCCAGGTCCAAACAAAAGCTGAAGTGAGATACTGATGACTTGTGGTACCCTAGAGCTAGCAATGGGGTCAGCACAAAGCCTCACAGTGCTGCAGACACACACTGGTAATTGCATCCTCCACATGCCAGACCACACAATATAGAGTACGAGCAACAGTACATTATTATTGTCATGATAATAAAAATAATATGCGTATTTGGCCTTACACAACAAAAGCATCTCAAACACCAGCATTTATCAATATAAGTACAACCTGAGCTATTGGTCCCATGCTATTAAAGAGCTCTTTATGTGCTGCAACACCGATTTAGGGTGGAAATCTGCATCCAGAATTCAGGTAACATTTTTTTTTCCTTGAGACAGGTTAAAAAACATTTGTTAGGGCTGAAGTGGAGAGCCCCCTGCACACACACAATTACCCAGCCCTGAGTGAGAGTGCTGCCCAGACTGCATAGAGACCCAATCATAGAGACCAACTCCCATCCCCACATCACACCCCCATTTTTTACTTACTTAGGCTTAAAATGTGCTCTAGCACAGCACTGACATGAGCAGCCAGGCCCTCTGCTGAGCTCACACATCCCCAGGAACTCTGGCTACCAAACCTCTGCCTTTAATCCCTGTGGTGGAAGGGCTCATCTAGGTGATGGCTCTCACCACGGATGATGCTGGTGCAAGCCTTGGGCACTGTCTCCAGCTGCTGCTGCCTAAGTCAGGGCAGCTGCAGGTCCCACTGACCTCTCCGCATGCTGATGGGAAAGCACAGGCATCACACAGGTGTTCCCAGGCGGGGGAAAATGCCAAGAGGACACATGGCCAGGACAACCCTGCCAAGCAATTGTCCCACCAACAGCCCTTCTGCCCCAGTGTAGGAGCCATCACAACTAAATATATATATTTATCTGTTCAGGGAGATGTGACACATGCAGTTTGTGGGCTTCTCGCTATCCATTATCATAGCTGAGTCCTCCCGGGTGCAGGGTGAAGCCTGCAAAAGTGACTGCAAAGCAGAGACTGAAGCAGCCGCCAGGGCCGAAGGATTTGTTTCAGCCAAACAAAGGAAGTGGAAGGCCTGGGAGCTGCTGGGCGCGAGGGCTTCCAAGTGAAACACATCAGGGTTTCAACCTGAAGTGACTTGGGACAGAAAAATTTCCTTTGAAATTTCAAAACGGTAAAATGCTCTAAACATAAGCAAAATATTTCTCCATGTTTTTCAAGGGGTCAGGAATGTATTCAGTCCATTTTCGGAACATTTTCCATTCACTTAAAACTTTGAAAACTTTATTACTTAAAAAAAAAAAAAAAATGAAGCAAAGGATTCCACTTTTCCAGAGAGAACTCAAAAAAAAAAAAAAAAGAAAAAAAAGAAAGCAAAATATTTTTGTCTGGTGATGAGCTCTAGTCCCACCTCCAGACAAGCCATTTCTTTTCTCTGCCTCACTTTCCTCTCCAGTAAAATTTCCAGCCTTATTTTATAGCCTAAAACTCAACAAAGAAGATGAAAAAGAAAATAAAAAACAGAAAAAAAAAGAAAAACCCTCAGCATCCTTTGAGAGTCTCATATAATCACAGGACTCCAGGATCTTTAAAAGAGAGGGAAAAAAAAAAAAAAACACTTTGCAAATCACATGAGACCCATCATAAAATTGTCAGAGTTGGCAGCTCTCTAAAAATCTATGGTATTGTGGGCTGGATTTATGGGCAAGAATCCTGAGGCTTTGGGTTGTTTTCTTCCCTCAGCCCTGGAGGCTCAAAGGGTGGCGGGGAGGGAGGACAGCAGCCTCAGTGGAGGCTGCCCCGCTCAGGTGGCCTCGTCCCGAGGAGGAACCTCTCTGGTCCCAGCTCCTGAAATGCCAGCTCCCAAAAAACACCCCGCATCCTGGTTGCTGAAACTCGAAAACAAGCTGATAGGGACTAACAAAGTGGTCTCTGTTTGCCCGCCTGGGGCATCTGCAGCCTTCCCGGGTACAAAGGATGGCAACTGCAGGAGGGTTTTAGCCCAGGAAGGCAGCTGAAAAAACAGCTTCTGCGACCACAGCCTGCGAATTGGTGCTCACTCTCTGAAAGATATTTTTTAGCGGAGCTTGGGTTTCTCTCTCTCTCTCCTCCTCAGGTTGAAGGAATTGCACAGCCTGCATTTATTTATTATGGTTCGTATAGAAAGCCCTGTTTTTCTGCCTGGCGATGGTTCATGGCTGCTTTCCATGCTGCCAGAGCAGCTCCAAGGTCATCACTGAGAGGTTTGTGGAGAGGGTGGGCCACGGCCACCTCCTCTACCCAGCTCACCTGGGGACACCGTTAGCCCTCCAGGTCCCTTTCAGGATGTGGGACCAGCAAGTCCAGCTCTCCAGGAGTCTTCCTTCCACCACCTCTGTCCCCAGGCCCCGGGCAGAAGGACCCTCAGTGGTGCTTGTGGTGGTGGGAAGCCACCAGAAAACTTTTCATTACATTTATTAAAAAGGACCTTTTTATTACACCTGGGGCTTGCAGGCAAGAAGGGAAGGGCACATGGTGGCCATACATAGTCCCTTGTACCAGGTGGGGATGGTCCTGCCCCAGTTTTGTGGCCTTTAATGGCTGAATTACCAGCTTAGCCCTGAAAAGGGTAAAATCTGCAACCTCTTCTGACTGTTTCTTTCAATGACATTAACTTGCACATGATTTTCCCTATTTTTCTTTATTATTATTATCGTCATCATCCTCTGTTGAGGAATAAGTCCCTAAGAAGACAAATGAGGGAACTCACTTCAGGCTCTTTATATATAAAATCACAATCAAAGGGAACAAACACCCCTCTCCTTGCCAGTTCCCCATATTGTTAGGTCCCTGCATTCAGCTGGTGAGCTGGGAAGATGCACAAGCTATTTCTCCAGGCTCCACACAGGCAAGGCATGGTCACAACCAGGCTGGGACTCACCATGGGCCTCTGGGAGAGTCACAGCGGGCTACACCGTGTCCTCCTACCCATCCTGTCTTTGTCCCCGGTATGGCGGGCCCACCCTGCTCCCACTGATCCCCTCCTTGCTCCCCAAACCATGGTGCACCCCAAGGCTGCTCAGGACCTACCCCAATATTTGGCAGCCAAAAGCCAGCCATCAGATCCCATTGCGACACTGCAGAACCCACCGAAGAGCCCTGGCATTTCCCCGCAGAGCTAAAATAATAATGCAAGGAGCTCAGAGGAAATTAGTCAAGTTGAAGGCTTGAGGCTTTTACTTCTGAAGCTTGAGAAATAGTTTACCATGTGGACTTAGTTTCCCTAATGCTCTTTGAGATGCATGGCACACATTTCTGGTAAGACCTCTTTACTTATGGAGTAACCACTGGCCATTTAATTACATGTAAATTACCATATAGTGATAAGATGATTACATGATTAGCAGTGGGATAATGAAGCCTGGAAAGTACAATGTAATTGACAGCTAAATACAGTGTAATTTTTTATTCCTTAACTTGAAACGCAATTTACCCCATCATTAATCTTGGGTAACTGCATATTCCGGCAGAACAGCATGTGATTTACTGAGCAATGTGACATCCAAGTCCTTCCCCAGGGGTGGCCCCATGAAGACAGGCAGCTTTGTGTGCAACTCCACATCCCAGCTGTGCCCACAGAGGGCATACACGATACTTGGGTCTCCTGCCAGCAGGCACAACCGGTACCCCTGTGGGACTCCCGTGGGACTCCCGTGGGTGCACTGAGGTCGGTAACAGGATACCATCCCCAGGTCCCAGGTGGGAGCATCATCAGGTAAGGGGAGCTTCAAAACCTGTTCACTTTCATGTTAGGACATGAACATCCCCAGCACCTGACCTTGCTGCTCGCTGGGGCAGCCAGGGCCATGTGGAGGACACCTTCCCGCTGGACCTCCTGGATGCAGCCTATTTCAGTCCAATCTCTTTCTCTGGCACTGTTTTTCTATCTTCTTCCCATTCACGAAGCATGCAGCATCCTGCCCTCCCTCGCTGAAGCTGGGGCACGGTCCCACAGCTCCCCTGGGCCAGACGTCCCCACAAACTCCATCCAGGTGGGAAGTGGGGGCAGCTCCACTTCCACCAGCTCCTCCTGGTGCCATCCCTGCACCCACCTGGGTTCTCAGGGTTGCTTCTAAATCTGCCTTGGTGGGAAAGAGACCCTGAGAACTTCTTTTGCCCAGAGAAGTTGTGGATGCCCCATCCCTGGAGGTGCTCAAGACCAAGCTTTGAGCACCCTGGTCTAGTGGGATGCATCCCTACCGATGGCAGGGGGTTAGAAGTGGGTGGTTTATAAGGTCACTTCCAACCCAAGCAACTCTGTGATAAACCTTAGAGCTGGCAAGGGGAGGTGGTTTGTGTGGGAAGGGCCTAGGCAGAGCTGTAGAGAAGAAACATGCAGCTCAGGACGCAGCAAGCTCAGCCCATCACTGCCTAAAAGCCTTCCCCACCAGGATGGTGTTTATTTCACCATAAATAAATAAAAAACAAACTTCCAGGCATCAAGCAGAAAGAAGAGAAAAAAAGGGGAAAAAAATGGCGGGCAGGTCCCTTGCACTTTGTAGCATGTGGTATTTATTAGATATAAATTGGCACACAAGAATAGGAAAGCATAGCTAGGTAGGGATTTTTTTCTGAGCTACATGGTCTGGGTATCTGTCTGCGGTCCCTCCCGCACACATACCGGCATTCCCACTCATTCACACCCACATTCTCCTCTGCTGACACACAGGTATACCTCTTTTGTTCATTAGAATCGCTTTTAATTAAAAATATATGTAAATTATATAAAGAGTGTGGGCACAGCTTGGAGAGAAAAAAGAATGAAGAAAGCAAAGTTCAGTTTCAATAAACCATTAGCCCCTCTAAATCAGCTGCTTTGCTGGCTTCGTGACACATTAGGACTTACTCAAACTCCCATGTATAAATAAATAGTACCGGTAAATTTTACACCTGAAGAGTCCTTGCAGTAAGCATTTTTACTTACAAGCATTCACTTTTTCCTTTCTTCTTGCTTCCCCCACTCCCAGCCTCCCGTGATCATTTTCTGCTCCATTCAAACACATTTACTAAATGTCTCAGCATACCCAGACTGGTATCCCTTTCTCTTTATTTATTTTTATTTGTAGAGGGGAAGAAAAAGAATGACCGACAAACTGAAAGTTGAGGATTGCAAGCAATCGCCACCATCATTCTTACAGATTTTCCTTTTGCTCCCTGCATCCTCTCCCTCTCTCCTCCCCCTTGCAGCTGGCTCACAGCCTCACTTTCCATGTGCCGGCAAAAAATTCGGCAGCAGACGAGCTGTGGAGGTTTTCAAGTTAGAAAGATACTCCACATTTCTGACAGAGATAGCTGATGGCAAAAAAGACCAGGAGGTGGGAAGGAACGAGGAAGGAGAGAATTGGGAGTGGGTGAGGGGGTGAGGTTCCTAGGCTGGTTCCCGCAGAGATGCGTTTTGGGGGATGTGGCAATTTTAAGGAAATAGCAGTGAGCAATTTCACTCGTGGTACAACACCTGGGTGAGATAGGTACCTGATTTTTCTTATTTGTGGGTTCAGAATACCTCTTTTCTGTTGAAAAGCAACAATGATAACACTAACGAAAAACAATAAAAACACCACTCCAAGCTCTACCCTTGGTAAAAAGGGCCCATGTCTTTTTTTTTTTGAGAAAATTGAAAGAAAAATATATATATATTATTATTTATTATATAACATTGTCAACATCAACACCACAAAAAAAAAAAAAAGTAACATCCTAGTTGTTTTCATTCAAGCACTCTGGCCGTGTTGAGAAAGGCAGCAGGAGTCTCGTGTCCCTTTGAGAACAAAAAGAGCAGGGGCCAGGGAGGGGCGATGGGGAGGGGGCTCGCTGTGGCAGCAACACAAGTCGGGTGGGGGGCACGGCGGGGAGCACTGTGCCGATCTGTTGGTTTTTCGCTTTTGAACCAAAAGAAAAAAAAAGGGGGCAAGTCACACCAAGGCCAATGACTGCTTCGTCCGTGGTTTCAATCTGCATCCGTCCCTCTCGAGTGCTAACGGTGAACATTCACTTCGAGTCTTGCAAAACGCTATTGTTTGTATTACCGACGGGGTGTTTTTTTTCCTTTTTTATTTATTTCTCCTCCATTTTTTGCCGTGGCTGATGCTGTGGCCTCGGCTGCCTGGTTAGCTGTTCTCGCTCCACTCTGGCACCATGCCCACGCCGTGCACTGAGTGGTACTGGTGGGGCGAGAGGGTTCGAGGCACGCCGTGGGAATAGAGGAACTCTGCGGGCTGGAGGCTGCTGGGGGGGGACTGGATGCCTGTTTGGGGTCCACACTGCCGGACGATGGGTTGGTGAGAAACCGAGGTCTGGTGCTGGAACATGCTGTGGGTGTCTCCTATCTGGGGGGAGGTATGGTTGGCCACGCTGCCGAGCCGGGGCATCAGCGGCCCCGAGGTGAAGTGGGCAGAGAAATGCTGGTAGGGTAACCTGTCCATCGGCTGCATGGCAGACACTGTGCAACTGCTGTAGGAGGGCACGCTGGGCCACGTGTTACAGCTGATGTCTTCCAGGCTGGGCACGGGGTCCGTGGGGGGAGCGGAGCTGGCATACATGCATGCTTGGCGCTGGGCTGATTCAGTCCTGTATGAAGTGTTCAGTCCCTGCTGCTGGGGGTAACTGGACCTGTAGAAGGGGTCCTCTTCCGCCGGAGAAGTCTCCATGTAGGGCTTCTTGTAGGGATGCTCGGTGGTGGAACATTCCTCATCTGTTGGGAGAGAAAACTCCTGGTAGCCAACACCAACACCGTGCCCTGCAGCCCAGCAGGATTATCCTCCTCCTGCCAGGGGCACAGCCTGCACGCAGCAGGTCTGGAGACATCCCCCGGCTGTGTCACAGCCCTTCCTTGGGATCGGTCTGAACGGATCCCACTAAAGCTGACCGCTGTTTTTGTCCCTGGTCTGGGGAAGGAGGGGGTTAGCTAGGAGCTCTGTGAGCAAAAGCAACGCTGTAAGATGCCAAAGGGACCTTGAGACTTAGCTTTTTTGGTGATACCCCCCACTCAAGCCACCACATCACCAAATTTATCATCTCCTTTTGCTGCCAGCACTTTGGCCAGAGCAGCACCTCCTGCCTGCAGACACAATACCCTAGCAGATGTCCCCACACCCAGAGCCTCAGAGCCGATGCTGTTAATTAAAAAGCTTTAACAATGATACATTTTTTTTTTGTGATAAGTGACAGAAAAATAGAGATCACAATAAAAATCCCACCGGGAGGGCACCAGCTACGGCAGAGTTGAGGCAATCAAGATTTGGAGTTTTACAGCCCTCAGCTGTGCCAAGGGGCACATAAATCCATGCAGAACTACGTGCTGTGGCCAGGCAGAAAGAAAAAGAAAAGTGAATTTCCCATCTCAAAACAACAAGGCGCAGCTTGCAGAGCCCTTTGTTTCCCGCAACAACCCCGTGCCATCCGAGGGAAGGAGATAAACAATTTAGGTGAAATCTCTTGGGGGCAGCAAAATGAATAAATGAATGTGTGCTTATTTATTCATTTGCAGGGTCATCAAATGAAATCCAGCTCTGCTGGGATGGATGGCAAAGTGCCCGGGGACGAGCAGTTCACCAAGAGATTTTAAGGACAGCGAGGCAGGCGAAGGGGAGCTTGTTCTGACCCAGATTAACTTTGCTGCTGCTGCTTCAAGAGCAAGATTCCTGGTGCAGGCAGAAAAACATCCCACTTCGACTACAGCCTCTCGGGACAGAAAGCCCTGAACACTTTCAGCAAGCGTAAAATGGGAAAGAATACTGCAAGAAATAGCCCTCTTCAAATTTCCTCAACTAGCATGATTTTGAGCATGATTTCAGCTGCCTTTTTCTTTTCTTCTTTTTCTTTTTCTTTTTTTTTTTTTTTAACCCCCAAAATACAAAAGAAACAAACAGCTCCACAAAAAGGAGGACAAAAGCATCTGCCCCCACCAGAAGGCATTTGCACAAACTCCCGTGGTTTTGCTCTACGTCTCAGCTTCGGGAGGTGCAGACTGGCACTGTTTGTTTCTGGCAAACTTGCACGTACCCTCATTGCTGTAAACAGCCATGTGTTTCTCCAAGCTGCACCCTCTCTGCTTGTAAAATAACCCATTACTCCCACTCAGGTGCCTACCAAGGGCAGCCACTACGGCTGGGCACCAGCAGGACAGAACCAAACATTGCAATAGCATCTTCAACACAGCTGAAATGGTGAGCAGGGCAAAAGCATATCACTGCCCTTACTGCTGATCAGGTTTGTTTTTATTTTTTTATAGGGAAAATGATGAAGTTCCCTGAAGGATGAAAGCTGGAAGCACTGCCTTCAGCTCCCTGCTGAGCACGGGTCTATCGCAGGAGGTACATATGGCTGGAGTAGCTCTGGCTTTTACAGACAGCCTAAAAGTTTTGGATCCCTAACCCAACACTGAGTAATAAGAGCACTAGGGTGGAAAAACAATATCTTGTAAAATGAAGCATTGTTCTGCTAATAAAGTTTTCAGCATTAAACCGCATTACTCTGCTGGCATTGGAAGTCACTGGCTTGGGGTTTGACTGTTTATTTTATTTTTTAATATATACAACACAAAACAGTCGAACCCTGTTTTTCCATTGTGCAAAAGTGTGCCTGACTTACAACCTGAGGTTGCTGATTTTTCCATTTAGCCCAGACATTTTTCTCCCTGCCACAGCATAGCCAGGCAGAGCCACAGAGCCACAGATCTGCTTCCAGAGCACACCGCAGGTGAAGAGAGAAAAATAAAAACAACCAGCACGTTGGTGGAAACCCTATGGGTGCCCCCTCTTCTTCCCTAAGCTCTACCAATTGCTCTGCTGGCCTTTCTAGACCCATTCTCTCTGATGTTGAGCGTGGAAAGGGCACTGTCACTCCAGGTCTTAAGGTGTTTAAGGGCAGCATGCACGTCTCCAAAGGGGATGCTAACAAAGGATCACAGCCTATCCTAACCCTAGCACTTCTTGCCCACCCTCTGGCCCCTCCTCCTGGTGCTTTTCCCACCTGTGTAACCTCGAAGTGCTCAAGAGAAGAGAATGGTCCATCTTGAAGATGGAATGAAGCAGAGCAGAGATCCTCAGCTGATGGCTCTGCACCGGTACGTGGTCTCTACTCTGACCTGCCATTACCCCACCACCCCTCACAGAGGAAATCAGAGCCAGCACCAAGCAGGTGAAGGTCATCCCCACAGATCTGGGGGCAGGCAGGAGACTTCTTCAAGTAAGAGCATGGCAAAAAGTGGAACAAGCCAAAGAAAGCTCTCCTGCAATGCTGGAAGGAGGCATTCCCATTCCATTCTTATTTAGAGTCATCCCCACCTGCTCTGGAGCCTGGGCACTGTATCCCAAGGCTACGTCCTCTTCCCGAAGGTCCTCTCACCTCCTCAGCATCAACAGGACATAGCAGAGAAGTATCCACTTTGCCCTGGTTTCTTTCTTGATCCTGGCTCCTTAACAGCCTTCCATTGTCCTTCCCCTGGTAGCAAAGCCCCACGGGGAGCTGTGCACCTCTGGGAGACGCTGGAGGTCCTGCAAGATGCTGCCCATCCTCACTGCTATTCTTGGAAGCTGAGAGTGGCAATCAGCTCCTGCGACTAGCCCCTTGATACTGCACAAACCTCAAAAAGCAAAGGGCTCTGCCAAGCAGAGGGAATCTGCCAGCGCCTGGGAGAAGCTGCTCCGAAGTGGGTCCAAGGAAAATGGAGCCTGCAGAACGGGGTGGAAACTGGCTTCCAACCAAAGGAATTTGATGATCTATCTAATGAAGGAGCTTGAGCGAGAGCGTAAGCAGTTCCAAGGTTTCCGGTATTTACTACTTCCAGCTGGGTTGTAAATACCACACAAATGGCTTTTTAAATGGAATTTTCCCAATACCAAGATTAGGGCCATCCAGGATGAAATGCAAACATGCAAAATCTCTGGACTTCAGGGTGTCCAGGGCCCACCTCTTCCCTTGGTGTAAATCAGGGGAGCTCCTTTCCAATTCATGACAATCAGCTCCCTGGGATCGAAAACAATGCAGAACGGGACCCAATTGTTTGAGCTTTTAACGCTCACCCACACTTCCAGGATATTACAGTAGGTTCATCCCAACTTTGTCAGGGAGACACAATGGATGATTGTCATTAACGCTGTTGTTTTGCCCAGTCTGGTTTCTCATATGAATCTACCATGAGCATGAATAGCAAATCACAATGTGCAAAGCTGACAAGGGTTGTCAAAGAAGAAAAGAAAAAGATGGATTTAACCAAAATGTGCATCTTTAAAGGGCAAGCAGGACACGTCCTAGGACATGAAACCTATGACAGGTTGTGGCTATGCTAGTTGTTCTAGCAGTCACAAGGTTTGCAATGGCTGTGATGCATTGCAGGGGAGCAGAGGGGCAGAAAAACCCAACACCAAAAGCTGGAGCCACTTCCAGGGGCAGCAAATGGCTGCACTGCCTGCAAAGGCACAGAAAGCATCTCCTGATGAGACAGTGGGGTGTCTACATGAAGCTACTGAAACAACAGCCCCACCAGCAGGGCTGGGCACACACCAACCCCCTGAATATCTCGCCACCATGCAAGCACGTTACTCCTCATCCTCAGTGCCGCAGCAGCCCCCTTGCTCCCAGCTGCATCTACCCAAGCTGCAGACACCTCTGGCCACAGTGTAGCTCAAGGCTTGGCAAACTCATTGCATCTCGTAAACCGTTGGCAGGATGAGCAGCGTGTCCTCCAAGTAGGCCTCCCACACCTGACTCGTGTTCAGCCCTGGTCCTGGAGCTTCCTCAAGTGACAGAAAAGCTGGGCAGGAAGAAATCAGCTTGGTAAATGAAGAGGTCAGTCCTCTCTAACAGCGCCTGTTTTGGAGAAGGGGGAAAGGCATTGCTGCATCTCCACCAACCTCAGCAGAGCAGGAAGAGGATGAAAGATATATTCTTCCCCATGGGCAGGGTCATGTCCAAGCTAAGAGGCTGAAGGATACAGCCCTCACTGGCTGGAGCCGGTGGATTCTGCCACATCCTTCTTCTCCCTCAGAGTGCCAACATGACAACTTTTATAACCTCCCCGGGGAGAGGCTGTTCCAGTTGCCTCCTGTTCAGCATCGCAAGCATCCCAGAAATCTGCCAAGTGGTTGAGATTGTGTAAGGCCGGGAGGGAGCAGGGGTTTAAAGGGATGACTTTTCAGTTCACAGGAAGTCTGAGGGGAGAGGATAACAGAAGGGAAAACAAGCCCCGATGCCCTAATTGGGATGTGGGGCTAAAATCAAAGACAGAAAGCCAGCTGCCTGCTGGAAAGTCCTTTTGGGCTCCTCCAAGCACAGCAGTGAGAGAGGGAGAAGTGGAGAACTAGAGAAGGAGTGAAGCTTTAACAGATCTTTGTTGCAGCCTAAAAATCCACATCAAAAGTTGAGGCCACTCCTTAGTAGGACAGAGTTTTGGAGTTTATACATCCACCCAAGTCCAGCCCGAGTGAAATGCCATAAGCGATCTCAGTGTGGAGCTAGGACACAAGGCAGGACAATTCCTGCCTCAAGGACTGCATTTAGCATGTCCAGAAAGTGCCTGGAGCAGCAGCCTCGTCATGCCATGCTGGGGTCATTCCCAATGCTGTGACCCCAGGTTCCCAGCCAGGCACCAGGAATTGCCAGAGCTGTGGCTCTGGGATGTGTCCTTCCTTCCTCGCCTAGAGGAGGATCAGCTCCCTGAGACAGAGGAGCCTTCGGAGATAACATCCCCTCGCAGCCCTGCTGCTCTCCCCTAATGTAGCTCCGTATCAGATCCCCAGAGCGAATCCATCTTGACTTGACAGCTAAGAACAACACTGTCAAACACGGAACTAAATCTTGGTCCTCAGTCACCAAGAAAGTAGAAGTCAAACGAGGTTCTTTTTAGCTGCTCAAACGCAGATCTATTCTTAACCAAGCCTAAACGAAGACTTGCCCTCCTAATTAAAAGGGCTCTAGAGAAACATCACGAGATGTCAAAGCTGGAAGGAGCAGTATCCGAGAGACTATCTTGGAAAACAGGGGTGGTATTTGTTTCAGAAGACACAGACACCAGCTGGTCTCGAACCCAGGCGAACTGCCCTCTGCCCCTGCAAGCACTTACCCATAACCACAGCCTTGTGGAGGGGAAATAATCTGCTGGAGACAAATCCTAAACTGACTGAAGAGGAGCCAATGTTTGGGAAGTCGATGATCCAATGAAATCAATAAAATTCCCAGTCCAGAAAATAGACAGAGGTATGTTAGAACTCAACATGCTGCTACATTTTTTTCTGAGATCGTAAGGCTTGTTAGAAATTGTGCAGAAAGATTAAAGCAGGAAAGGGGGAGAGGTGTGAGGAAGAGCTTAATATTTCACTGGAAAAGGGGAGGCTGGAAGAGGAAGATAAAGAGAAATATTATAGGTAGGATTATTTTCCCTCATTTAGTAAAGACTCTTGCTCAGCACTAGAAGAAAGTGCCACGCACAGCCTGAGTCCGAGACGAAACCTTGGATCACGTTCTGATTTATCTGAACAGAATTGCTCATCTCTAGTTACTTTTTTTTTTTTTTTTTAATTAATTTCACTTCGCAAAGAGCTGCTTGGCAGCTTACGTTGGCTCTCTGTTTCCCATTAACTTTGTGTTTCTTTCCTTTAAGCCCTGGTGGCTGTTTTCGATTTGCTTGGATGCGTGGGGAGGGGAAAAAGCACAGCGAGGAGAGCCGGGGCTTGGGCTCCTGAGACAGCAGCCTCGCGGAAGAAGCCGGTGGTATCGGACAGGACGCTGCTTCTCTTTGATTAAAGCATTTGGCGGCTTTGATAAAAGGCCCTTAACTGCTTGTGCCACTCAAGCCATCGGTGAGATAATGAGGGGCCATCAGCCCTACAGACAAGGACATGCTCTGTCGGTCTCCTGCACTTTGGCAAGGGCCATGCAGGCCAGAAAAGGGCCAGGGAGCTTATTACGGGGCAGATAGTCGTCTCTTTTGTGACAATAAGAGGAAGTGAGATAATTGGGGGATTGAGGGAAACCACCCATGGAGACACCACTTAGCGGGAATCCCAAAACTGGAAGGAAACCTCTGCTGAGTCCTTATCGCTTTACAACGCGGAGGCGAATGATGGATTGCCCTGCGGTGCGGGGACACGCAGCAGTTGGAGGTTGTCCGAAGGGGCTGCTGCCATTTGGGCAGCTCGTTTGGGTTAGTTTTTGTCAAGGGGAAGAGGAACCATGAAAGCTCAGTTCCCAGGGCAAAGGAGCACTGAGGCTGGAGCTCAGGCTAAGGGACACAAAGGGTAAATGTGACCTCCTGCCCCATCACCACCACAGATGGGGTTTTGTGTACCAACATCTTGCATCCATAGCTCTACACCAGTATGGGGGGAGCAAGGGTGACACGGCTCACCTCTGACCTTAGGGGACACCCTGGGAGGCCACTGCTACTCCTTATTCCCCACCTGACAGCTAGCCCAAGCCTAGCATCGCCATTTCCCACCGCAGCTTTGATGCAGGTTTTATGAGCACAAGGATGCAGTGCTCAGAAAATTACACCTCCATTTTCCACCCTTTGCTTTTTACACCAGGAAAATATTACAATTCCTCAACGTTTTGCATTTATACACATACACACACACCCACAACTGATGCTACAACACCCAGAGGATTCCCCACGGATGTGAGAGACCCCAATTTCCACTGCCCTCCTGCCCCATCTGCCAGCACTTCCCAGCATCCGCTACCTTCGCCCTGAGCCTGCTCTGCACGTCCCAGTGCCCCCGGGGTTATGCTGCTAAAAATAATGACGTGGCTGATAGGACCATGCAGGGAAGCAGGAAGGGATCTGCTGTAGGAAGGGACTACCGGGCTGGAGCAGTTCTTGGTGCATTTGCCACGGTGCACGCTGTCTCCTGTTGGCTTTTCCTGTGCTAAATAGTGGAGGAAAGGGAAAAGGAGCAGGCAGCAATGATCTCCTGCCCACTCTATAGCACTCTGCCCTGGATATTCCCTATTCTTCTGAGGGTCTGGGCTTGACCTGAGGGTTTTGCTACCTCAGCCCTGCAGCGGGGCACTCCCATTACTTTGGGAGAGGAAGGGAGAACCTGCCAAGTGCTTCTCCTGCCCGAGAACAATTACCCCCTCGCTACCCCGGGTCCTTCACGCCAGGACGAGCTCAGCAGTCAGCGTAAAGCACTCACAGTTGGATCCCTCAAGCTCTGTCAAAGCAGGTCAGTCACGCCAGAGGGGAATGAACATGGATATCATGGTTTTCAATCCCATGCCCCACTCATTAGACCGGGCATTTAAGTGGAAATGCTTTCTGCATATGAGCAAGTGTCTCCCAGCCGTGAGACTCTCAGTCCAAAACTGTGCAAAATCCAAGCTGTCAAGGTATCTACACTCAGAGATTAGCCCCGTCTGAGGGACTATGGAGCCAGATAAGCCAGCTTTATCTGCTGCCCCAGCTATCTAGCTGAATGTGGATTCAACGGGGGTGGAAGGTACGGCCACCCCTCCAAACAGCTCACTCCCAGCCCAGCAGCAGGGAAGGGGATTTAGGCTCACACTGGTGAGATGAGTTCCCCAGCCCAGCTCGGTGGATTGCCTTCACCCCTTGTGCATCTTCAAGTCTAACAGCAAGGGGAACACCACAGAATAATGCTGATGGTCATGTTAGGAAGGGGGGGAAGTTGCAAAGCAAGAGCATCTGAGCTCTGACCTTTTCTCTTGGTGCAGTGGTAGATCTGGCTGTGCTCCTGGGAGATCGGGTAGGGGTTGGCAGGTGGCAGCAGGTCCTGGGAGGTGCTCGACACCCCGTTCTCGCACTGGTACTGGGAGCCCAGGTTGGAGGAGGCAGAAAGGACCCTGGTCTCGCCACTGAAGGGGCTGTGATTTGAGGACACTTTCTGTCTCACCGTGCTCCTGGGAACAACCGGGTACTCCTTACTGAAAACAAACAAACAAAAAATACAAAGCAGAAAAGTAATCAATTAATAAATAGATCAGTGAATTAATAAATGAAGGCAGTACATTAGTGTCATGGTGTTTGAAGAGTCTTTCAGGGAAATAGAGACGTCCCTCCCAGGAGACTGCAGCCCCATCATGCTTTATCGCTGCAGCACTCTCCCCTTTCGCTTTCCGTTTTGTATCTTTCCCGTTATGTTCTTGCCTCTTCCACCACTGCTGCTGTTTGACACACACACATAAAATAGATACACGTACTCTTAGCAAAATACACAAGATTAATACACGAATATTATAATAGCATTTATAAATTACATACTATTTATATCATGTATGGGAGCAAGCGTGTAAATAAAAACCTCATCTCTGCCAAGTTGCTTACAGGGAACCAAGCTGACTTGGAGATGGATTAAACATTTAGATCTACTTTTCCCCCTTCGGTTATCATCCCCATTCCTTTTCCCCAGGCTCCTCCAGCCTGATTCTCCTGAACAGGAGATCTCTGGGCCAGAGAACAAGCTCCCTTCCAGAGCACTCAGGGAGGAGAAATAAATAAGTCATCGAGACCTAATGCACGCCAGAACCACGTGCATGAATGGAGCCGAGCTGGAAGGACAAGCACTGATAGAAAGTCTGGTTTGTTCCCTTGTTTTGAAATTTGGTTTGGAGCAGGGATGCTTTGCCAGCCCTGGCTACAAATCCCTCTCCTACAAGACCCTACAGTTCTGGAGACATTTCCCCAAACACGTCAGTGGCTGGACAAGGTTATTCCTGCTTTATAGGACAGAGAAATGAACAGGGGGTCTCAGAGACCTCAGGGGAGGTACTAACCTCCCTCTGGTCTTCTTGCAAGACAGCCAGGCACTCATCAAACCCAAGGACTGCTGAAATGCCTAAAGAGCAGGTTGCACAGCAGCACCCTGTGAATTGCCACCAGGCTCAGAGCAGCCAGAACTAGAGCCCAGGTTACAACACAAGCTCTCCTCTTTGAAGCTGCAGCCTTTGGACCAAAGAGGCTTTGGGGTACCCTACTCACCTGCCCAAGGCTGCTCTGCTGGAGCAAGGACAGATCCTTAAATCCACCTTGAGCAGGCTCACTTGGCCACCTACATGTAGAGGAGAAGCCCCAATTCTCTTTTTAGGCCCCTTAGAGAGGACCTATCGCTGTAGAAACTCAGAATTTATTTACAAAATTTAACAATGCCAATTATATAAACCTACTCACAGCAGGCAGCTTTCATCCAAACCACTGCTGCAGCGACTGCCAGAAATATTAGCAACCGAGCTGTTATGGAGGGGAAACTCACCCAGGAGCTCAAAACCAAATGAATGCGTCTCTCATTGTGCCACAAAAGCTTTCCAAACCCTGGGCACTGGTGGCTTGCCAAGCAGAGCCTACTCAAAATGGGGGGATCTCTTCCCCTGGAAGCCCAGCAGCTCCTCCCTGCAGGAGCAGGGCTTTCCATCCACTTAGGCTGGCTGACCACAAAGCTTTTTTGTCCAGAAGTTCAGGCTGTGCACAATGAATAAAAGAGATGGACTGGGAGGAATCTGGGAGGAAGCAGAGACTTGTCCTTCTCATACACAAGCCAGCAATAGATGCCAGAGGACACAGTGGGCTTCAGGAGACCTCTCCATCAGTGGACAGCCAGCACTAGTGTTTCCATCCCAGAAGCTCCTGCTGGAAGGTGCAGGAAAGTTGAGAACTATGGCCTTCAAACCTCCCAATCTCCAAGTGATCTCCAAATCTGCTAGGTGCTAGGAGGTCTCCCAGCCCTACCAGATCATGGTTTTCAGCTGTCTGCTCCACCCATGCTCCACTTTCATGCAAGGATATTCATGGAGATGATACTCCAAAGCTGCATCCTCACCACATTTCTCTTACGAGGAGACAAGCTGCCAAAAGGTGACACACACCCCTCCCAAAAATGGCATAGCCTTGTTTATTTACTTTTTTTTTTTTTTTAAACCCCAGTGTGTTGCCTACAAGCTGCCATGGAGGAGGATGGGGACACACTATGGCCTGATGTCACACCACGTCTTCTGTGGCTCTTTTGGAGGATGCCAAGGTAACTGCAGTCATAGTTTCTCACTGCTTCAGTGCTGGGAGAATTGGATGTCCCCTTTGGACAGAGCCATCCTCTCCCCTTTTGCAAGTGGGGTTAGATCTGCATGGGCATTTCTTACAGTAAACTCTCCTGGTAGCTCACAGGGACCTCCACCAACGTCAGCCCCTCGCTCTGCAAAGAGACATCCGAACACTGAGAACAGCCCCCATCTGGACACTGCTCACCTAAATCAACGCTTTCTGACCCAATGGAGAGCTGGGGGAAGCAGGGGAAGAAATAAAATAACACAGTTGTTTCTCACTGATGAAAAGTATTTCTTTTCTATAATAGAGCTGTATGCCTTAAACTGCAATGTTTTTACCCTGGAGTGCCAGCACAGGTGGTGTCAGGGTCCCACACTCCTGCTGCACAATGGGAGCCAAATTTTTGCCCAACTGCATTTCCCCAGGGAAACCACAGCCCCTGTGGCTGTCAGAAGGAGCGTGGAGCAGCCAGACCCCCGCTGGAGCCAGCACAGGTTGGAAACACCAAGTTTCCAAGCAGCAGCTCCCAGGAGGCACCGCTAGGACTTCTCTCAGACCGAAATATTTCCATTTCAGTCAAAACATGTTGGGTGCTATTTTTGCCAAAAAATGAACTATTTGAAAGGGAGAGGAAGAAAAGTATTTTCTAACTAAATATCAAAAGTATTTTCTTCCTTTCGCTTTGTTTTTCTGTGCACAAAGGCAGTTATCTCCACATTTCTACATTTTTCTTCCTTACAGGAGCTGTGCTCTAATAAAAAGATTGCTTTGGTACCTTATAACACAACAGTCATCTTGAAACATTTATACTGTTTCCTGAGCACACGATATGGAGTGTGCACAACTACCATTTTATATTATCCTTTGGTCTTTAAAAATGTATCAGATTTTTTTTTTCAGTGCCTAAAAGTCACTATTCCCAAAATAGCTGGTTGTAATCCTGGGCCACAGTTTAATGGAATGAAATGTTTTGTTCACTGCTGGCACAAAATGATTGTTGTGTCCAGAACAGTTGCTGTCCAAAAAAAAAAAAAAATTGCAGAGAGGTTGGGAGGAGAGGAAAAAAAAAGCCTGACTTAACACTGGCAATATAGGCAGTTGTCCACACAGCACAGGACAGACTGCTGTTCCTGGGCCAGAATGCAAGTTATGATTTCATATTTATGTGTTAATGAATTATTTTTTTTTCTCTCATTGAAAATCACAAAATTGGAAGAAAAGTTTGTTGGGGAAAGAATTTACAAGGAAGGAAGCTGTTGCTGGTCTGTTTAAAGTCTGTGAGAGGCTAATGATAAATATTTGGGTACTGTAGATTGCGTACTATGATAGCAGAGGGGCATTGGGAGGAAGGGAGAGTTGTACTGGGCAAGGTGGAAATCTGTCCCATTTTCACATCTTGTGACATCTTCCCCAGCCAAATGACGCCTTCACCAGGACAGACTCAGGAGCTGGATGAGGTCACGTATGCCACACATTCACATCTAGCAAAGGATTCAGAGGAGGAAGTTCAAGGAGGTTTTGTAATCTCACCGCTGGAAACCTCAGTGTCCTCTGCAAACCAATAAAAACTGTGAAAAAATGAGAAATCTTCAGAGAGCGGCATCCAGCCCATTTTCTTGCTTATCACTATGTTGTAAGAGACTAATAATTTTCAAAATATTTTCATGTGCAGACTTGAAGTTTCCTAATGTACTAGCTAGTGCATAGTAAATGCAGCTGGCAGACAAAAGAAAAAAGTTTAAAAGCTCTTCAAAAATCCACAGTTTATAACTTGGAAGCTTCCATGTTGCAACACCCAGTCCCTAGTGGCCCTAAGCAAATGGTTTCAGAAGGTGCTTCTGATTTTTCCCTAACAAAGCAAATATACCAAGGCTCTCCAGAGCTGTTGTAGCTCATGGAAACAAGACTTCAAAAGAGCTATTAAATATCAGCCCTCAAGGACTATGCCAATACCTCCACGAGGGACATGAAATGGAAGGGGATTTCCCCATGGTTGTGCTGCCCTGTTCTCACAGCATCCTTTGGAGACCCTAATCCGGGTGCTTGTCTAGATCTTGTTCATGATGACAATTCCTAATCTAAAGGCTGGTTTACGGTATATCAAAAACCAAAACCAGCCATTCCCCTCCACTCTTTCCAAAGTGTCATGAGATTTTTAACTCCTACAGGTGCTTGCTATGGAAGGACAAACGCCTGCTGTCCTACCAGCCCTGCACTCTCCATCCGCTCAGCACCCACGGCTGCACATCCGTGGAATCACACCCTTACTCCAGATGTTCAAACATGACTCAAAGGCATTTGATTTTGTATTTCCCAGGCCACCAATTTTTGTCCTTCCTGCTGAGGCTTGAGAGTGGGAAAGA
This sequence comes from Cygnus olor, assembly GCF_009769625.2. NCBI lineage: Eukaryota > Metazoa > Chordata > Aves > Anseriformes > Anatidae > Cygnus > Cygnus olor. Next base: position 3,125,708 of record NC_049185.1, on the reverse strand, counting down.
AATGGAAGTCAGCCACAAAAGATATAGAGAGGAAGAGAAAAAAAATGTGACTGGAATAAATATAACACCTCCCAGGAAAAAAATAAACCAGCAAACAATTGTCAATTGTCACCGTGCATTCATTTCAGCTTATTTCCCACATCTTGTAATAAAATCGAACCATTCTCAGGAGACTGTCTGGAGAGCTTAAGGTGGATAATCTACAGTGTGAGAGGACCTGGTGAGAGAGGGACTCCTGAGTACTTCCTTCACTCTTACCTCGAATCAAATATGAGCTCTCTGTGCATTGGGACCGCAGGCCAGCCCCCCCAAAAAAATAATGCCCTAGGCTGGGTGTCTAGGAAAACAATGCAAAACATCCACAGAGAAACATGGAAGGTTGTGCACAGCAGCATGCTCCAGCAGCATATCAAATGTCCTGAGCTGAACACATAGAGAGGGTTCAACTGGTCTGGGTGCACATTACGAACCAGTGTTCCCATTTCTTGAATGAGCACCGCAGCCCAAAGAGACGACTGCAATGAACCCAAAGAGAAAATGCTACAGACCTAGAGCTACCATCATAAGGCAAGTGAAAAGCTAGGGTCCCGCAGACAAATTCTGCTGACCACGTAAGAAGAACATGAGAGTAGATGGAGGGTGGATGTTGGCCAGAGATGAAACCAACAAGCATTGATGCTGGGCTGAGCTGCTGCAGATTGGGTCCTGCTGGACAGAGCCAGCAATGGAGGATATTGCAGCTACCCTGCATTTCTTGAGCTGACTCTCTCACTTTAAATCCATAGAGCCTTATTTTGGATTTCATCTGATTTACATCAGATTCTACAGAATGGTGTTCAAGTCTACAGTTTCCACTGGGGCTTTGACCAGGAAACTTTCCTCAGGGCCATTTGCCGGAGGAAAACCTCATCTCTCCAACAGATGTTACAACTCTAAGTCTCACACTGAAAACATTTCAGACAGCATTTGGCTCTTGGGAGATTTCAGTGACAAAACATGGGAAATGAAAGTGGATGTAAAGATGCAATGAGAAGATGCGATGAGAGCAGGGTCATTTTGCTGAGACTGAGACCCACTTGCATTAGGCAGAACAGGACCCGTCAGTCCAACATGATGGCAGCATGACAGGGTAGATGACACTTTTAGAGCCCAGCAAGTCATCCATTTATTCTACTGGCAGCCAAAAATGCACCAGCTTCTCCGCTGTGCCAGTTCTGAATCATGGTACTGATTTTATATCCTTTGGGTCTGGCCCAGTTTCTGTTCTCAGTTACACCGGGAAATACTTGGAATAATTCCCTTGGAGCCAGGAAGATTACTGTGGATTGGTGCCAAAGGAAGCAAGCTACAGCTCGTGATCTTTGACGGAGAAAACACATACATAGCGTTGAACTACGCTGCCACTTTCCTTCACTTAGCACATCGCTCTGTATCTGGCTCATTTTGGAAAGGCCCAGGATAGCCATCCAGGGAGCCAAGAGCCACCCTTTCACGTAATCGTCTTTCTACTCAAAAGCTTTCCCAATGAGGAGCTTCAATGACTAATTGCAGTAATTTGAACAAACAGTAACTAGGGTCTGAGACTTCCAGAAGCTCTTCAGCACCCATAATAACCGCTGAAGACAATGGGAGTTGCAAATGAACAGCAAAATTAGTTAAAGGGTTTAACAGAATTGCTCTTTCACATTGCTCTAGCCCCAGATGCACAAACATTTATCCCCTGCTGTCTTTTGGCAATTACAGATTAAAAATACATATATATAACTTGCATGCAACCCCACCCGAATCACTCAGTAGCTAATAGCTATGCTTTATTAATAGAGCTCCATTGACTCTCATGCACGGGGAATTTTTTGGGCAAAGTCCTACACCGGCATCTGCAATGCAGGTCTCATCTTCCCTCTGCGAACTTCACCCTCTGTGAATTTCTGCTGCCCGTTTTGCTCTTATATTTCCAGCATCACAACTACAAAAATTTTACCTCATTTATGCCTTTCACTTGCAGCATAGCCACAGGATACAGATGCAGTATAACTCACATCCCTCTCCATTCTCCTCTAACATGTCTTCCTTATTTTTCCCCCCCTTTTTTTTTTTTAAGAAAAAAAAAATCAAGAAAGCAACAAACTTGATCTCATGCTTGGAAACTTAAAAAGCATGCTGTCCCAGAGCACTCATCCTGTCAATGAAACTGCTGAAGGGGTCCTGCATGCCTCAGGAAAGAGAGGGGAGGCAGGGGGAAGTGAACATGTACCAGAAGGCTGCCTTCACTGGAATTTGGGTCTCTCTGGAGCTCATGGCTCTTCGTTCTGAATGAAATCATCTGCTGCTGAAAGGCTTAATAATGCTCCTCAGTGAAGTCTTCTACCTGGACAGACTTATTAACTTCTCTTCTGGGAAACCAGAGGGGAAAAACCAACACGGAGGCCTTGCAAAGGAGATCACGGAGAGGGCTGTGCTCGCACACACATCCACCAACACGTGGCCCTTCCTTGGCCACAGCACACAAAGATTTGCAGAGAGAGAGAGGGGAGAGTCCTCAGCAAGGTACCTGAGACCTCTCTCCTGGTGTCAAAATTCACCTTTCTTCCCTGCGTTGTCCTCCTTCCCCGCGGCCCCTGCCACTTGCCAAGGCTGGGTGCTAAACAGCCGAATCGCCCTCACCTAGGGCTGCTTGTCTGCTCTAAGGAAATCGTTCAGACTCTGCAGGCAGAGAGAAGGTTCCTCAGCCCACCCTGCACCCATCTGATAAGCTGATTTCTCACAGATAAGCAGTCCTGCTCTCTGAAAGCACCCTTTGCACAGAGGGAGCCCAGAAACACAGCCCAGCCTGGGGACATTGTTTCTAGGTGGCACCTTCAGTCAGTGCACACCTGAACCCACCAGGTCCATTCCCCAAGCAGCACATTAGGACCTGAAGGATTAGTGCTAGGAGCATGTCTTCATGGGGCACATGCCTCCTAAGCTGCTTTGAGGTGTGCAAGTGCTGAGGAGGGGATGTGCCTTGACCACAGCCTTTAGTGAAATGGGTTTTCCCCAAAACCAGGATGCTGTAAGCCAGCCTGCACATCCTGCAGGGCAGCACTGCCTCCCAGACTTCTCTGCTGGGGTTGGCTTCTTCTGGGTCTGCTGTCAGCTTGGAAATGTCCCTCTGTGACGGTCCTATGCAGGGACTTAAGGCACAGTTAAGATTCAAGTAAAGAAAACAAAGGTGTTTTCCCCAGCATGAAAAATTCATTCCCTCTGTGGCTGTACCCCCTAATGAGATCAGTGACCTGATGAATGTGAGGTCACCGGTTTCCGGCACTAAAGGCTGTGCACTGTTTTGTAAAAGCATGTTTTTTTTCCAACTACCTTTTTTCTTTAATGAAGGAACTGCTCTAAAAGTGTGTCCCACCACGTTCTCCAAGGACGTATACAGCCATCACTACCCCAAAGCCAACGGAGCAGGATCTGCCAGCCAGGGAGCAGGTTCATGGAGAAAACAACTTCACTACCTATGTGCACACACATATATTAAAGTGTATTTAATCATGTTTTAATATATATATTTCTATATTAAACATAAAGGCCCAAAGGTAGGTCATACTTTTCCAATATACCAAATGCTGAATGTTTCTTCCTTATATATTTTTTGTTTTAATATATTGATAGATTTTGTATTAATTCTGATATATAAAAATCCATGAAGGTGAGCTTATATTTGTCTATGCTTTCAGCCTTGAATGGGTCTTTATTTTAACACAATAACTTACCCTGCTCTCCCTTAAAAAAAAAAAAAAATCTTTGTAAAGGTACAGAGTCATTTCCCTGCTATGTGCACAGAGGATAAGTTATTAAGGAAGTGAGCATCAAAAATTACCCTGCAAAGTCAACGCTGGGGATTTTAACCCTTTCAACCGCATCAGGTCTGAGCACATGCATTTATATATTCCAAGTGCTTCTGTTCACTGTATCATTGACTCTGACCGCAGGCCCCGCACAAAAATGCCAAGCAATTTTTAGCACAAGCTCCGCATGGCTGGGTGCCATGCTCTTCAGATGGCATGAAGCCCTTCTAATGGTCCTCGCTGTTCTTCCTCCTCCCTCCAAAAACCCCACGATGAATGTAAACCTTCAAATCTTTCCATCGACCATAATGAAAGGGTAGTTTAGCAGCAAAAATGTGCTGGGAACATCGTTACTCGAGTTCCAGCAGAGGGGGGGCTGGCACCAGGGGGTGGGTGGGTGAAGCTATTTCAAGTGGCAGTGCACAGGAAAATAAAGAAATAAATATTGACTTGCAATGCCAGCATCTGTGCAGTTGTTGGAAAGGGCAGGCAAGCAGGGAACACCAGGCACATTCAGAAGACCACAGAGATGATTTAGATTGAGAAGAGTGTTATTTATATATGTGTGTGTATATATATATTTGCTTGTTTATTGGCTTTTTTGGATCTGAGCCTTAAAACATTTGTATGTAGGCATATATTTGCCCATTTGGTTGGACCAGATGAACTTGAAGGTCTTTTCCAACCTTAATGATTCAATGATTTGAGTGAGGATGGGGGTATAAGCATTTGCATGATAACAGGCATTATTTGTTGCCCACCAGCAGGATTTGTGAGGCTCTGAGATCCACGATCAGGTCACTAAATACAGCAAAGGGAAGAAATTTCTGCATCTGTACTGATATCAGCACTCCAGGCAGCAGTGACCACCTGCAGCCTGGAGAGATCTACTCCAGCTTCCTGGGCTGGCCACAGAAGGACATGTGCCAGCACAAGGTGACAGCGCATGTCCCTGCAGCCTCGCACCGAGAGCCAGCTCTGCTGGTCCCAGAGAATAAGGAATCTGAGTCACTCCTGCCCTCCTGGATGGAAAATGCTATATTGAGCCTCTACATCTGTCTTAGGTATAATCATGGGTATGGCAATGTTCCTGCAAAACATTTGCACCAGGAAGTAACTTGACACATGGACGGAGTTCCAAGTTCAGTGAAAGACGTGAAGTTAATTACCAGCAGGGCCTGACATTTAGAAAAGGACCTGAAACAGGATTTTTAAACAGGCTTTAGGTATAGGTCTCAGCTTAAGTACTTACATCCAAAACTGAGATCCAAAAAGACCTCTTTAGTCACCTGGCCCTGGAGATCCAACATTTTCTAACACCTTCCTTTTTCAACCTGAAACCACTGTGTCTATGCTCCTGCTCCACACATCCAGAACCAACCAGGCAAAGTTTCCCCTCCTGCCAAAGACCCTCTGAAAGCCAGCAACCAGCACAATGCACCGAGGTCTCCAGAGGCATCAGGAGAACCCTTTGCAAACCTGCTCTCGGAGGTTTGACTTCAAAGCACTGCCACCTGGGGAAAAAACATCCACCAGCTCCCCTGCAATAGCCTGATGAGCAGAGCTTCTCAGAGCTAGTCCAAGCCTCCTGTTGCTTTAGACAAGTTTAAACCCATGTGCAGCATCAGACAGAGAGGCTAGAGATTGTTCCAGATGGAGACAAGTGACAAAGAAATACGAGGTCCCTGTAGCCAAAAGGACAACCAACATAAGATCATGCTTCTGCAACTCCATGGTTAAGACATTAACCTCGGAGCAGGAAGTCCTGGATTTTGGCCTCGCATCCTGCTGCTATTTCACCAGCATGTCCTAAAATGCACAATCAGATGCCAGAGAAGGGCCTGCTGCTAAGTCCTTGCTTAGCTCAAGCCACAAGAGACACGCAAAGCGAAGCCTGAACAGTCGTCCCAGACCCGAGGGGTCCCCGCGATGAAAGCGCGCGTTACCTCTGCATCCTGGACATCCTGTGGAGCTCCATGTCGTCGCTGCCACGGAAACCTTTGGCAAAGGGGTTGTTCTCGATCTTTAACTGGGTGATCTGAAAGGGAGGAAATGCAACGGGTTCATCTCAAGTCCAAGGCACGGCCCGAGAGAGGGGGGATATTGTTTATTAAACCCAAGCCAGTAGGGATGGGGGAGAAAACAGCTTTCAGGAGCTCAAGTCATCCTTCAGCTCAGGCACTGACCACTCCAGATGGGCTTTCCTCTAGATCTGTCTGCTGGAAAAATATCACCTGTCAACAACCTCTCACTTCTTTCAGGCTTGGCCCATACCTAACATGGGGCTGCACAGACAAATATTTCTCACTGGAGGAAAGCTGGAAAATTACTTACTTTTTGCTGCTGGGATAGAAAGGGCTGTGCTGACCAGAAGACCATCAATGAGGGCAGCACTGGCCAAACCTCATGGACACCAACAAGTATTGGCTCATCAATGCACAATCCAAGCCTCATATCTTAGACCTTGGAGCCTCCCTCAGGCTGCCAGGCTCACCCTTGCTGTATTTCAGAGCAGTTACCTGGATTGCAGGTGCTCTGCAGCTGATTTTCTTCCCCACCCAGCTCCCACACCTGGAGGCACTGCAGGGACTAGCTATCTGAGGCACTTGGAGGGCAACTCCATTTCTGACCATCTCCCTTGGGGGAATATTTCTCTCCCATTTTAGAAAGATTTAAGGGGGACTACTTTGCTACCTTCAGTGTCTAAAGATTGCTAGCTTGAATCCTCCTCAAGCACCCAACTTTGGTCCTCTCACAATATCTAAATTAAACATTTAAAGCAGCTGCTAAGGAGAAGGTACCCTCACCCAGGATAAGATACCTTACCCATGAGGCCGGACCAGGTGTGACCTAGCTGCACTGCCCCAAGTGCCAGCCTCATGCCAGGGCTGGCATGGCAAAGCAAGGGCAGCTCAAGCTCTGGCTCATCCAGCAGAAACACAGCCATAAATTCGCTGCTATAAGAAACAAATCTGTCCACAACACACAGTTGGGGGCAGAAATCAGGGACCCCAGCCTTAGGATGAGAGGAGAGGAGCGGTCTCTGTGCAAAATCTCATACAGCTTACTTTTAATATTTAGGCAGCAGTTCCCCTTCTTCCCTTTCTCCATCACAGCCCGGCAGTCTGAGCCCTCAGCAAGTGCTCGGGAGGGGAGACAGCCCCGTGTTTGCCCCTGGAGGGACTTCATGCTCTCACCGCCTCTGGTGGGATCATGGTCCTGCCGTCCCACCGACGGCGGTGCCAACAGGAAGGAAAGAGCCCGAGGTGGATGGCTGGAGAACAGAGAGAGGCTCGTGTTCACCAGCCGGACCCATCCCTTCACCAAAATTCAAAGAGAAAAATCTGGCTCGCCTTGTGTCAACAGCAGACCTTGCCAGGTGTCTGCACAACCAGATTATTTTGCTGTTTTCTCATCTCTTAGCATATTTTTTTCCGAAGGCCGTTCGTTTACTTGCCCTTTTTGCCTAATTCAGCCCCAAATCTCACACACGGCCCCCGTCACCCACATGTGCTTGTCCCCATGGGTGTTCCCATTAAATCAGAATCTGAGTACACAAACAGACATTGCTTTTTTTTGGTCACGTATTCCAGATTTCAAAGAGAAGGGTGAACAAACAATATTTTCGGACCAATACGTCATTTGAGACGTTCTCTAGCAGTAAAACCGGGACAAATTTTATAATTAAAATCCCTGAATAATTAGACAACCAGCTTTGTATTTTGCAAAGAAACTGCCTACCGGTTTCCACCATCAAGGTGGTGGCTCTTTTATAATGAATAATACGTATTATTCAAACGTTGAATGCTTGTGCTATTTAATCTACATTCTGAAGCGCACAAAATGTACAAGTTGTCCTCACTTGCTGAACCCAATGGCAATATTTGCTTGCATAAGTGAAGTCCTTCACGGAGTGAGGATTTACAGTATTGGCACGGGCACACCGCCGTACAAAGGGCCAGATTCATCCCAACCTGACCGTAAGCATTTTAACCAAGGCGCCTGCGCTAGGGACCTCGTTTCCCGGCATTCCTGCTGGAAGGGATGGAGGGAGATGGGCACTGCCAGAGGGCACGCAGGCCCTGGGGTGGGCAGCATCGCCTTCACAGGTCCCAAACTCTCCGCTAACTGAAGGAGGAGACATCAACATGTTGGCCCTTTATGTAAGCACCTTGGTTAAATAGCCTGTTTGACGAATCAAGCCTTTATTCACCCACAAACATCAGACAAAATATCGTAAGTGACCTTGATCTTGTGAACATGTTGCTTTAGGAGAAGTCCCCTAACTCTCATTGGGAACACTCTTAGAAACAATGGGATTAACATGTGTTGGTAGCAGAAAGCCCCAAGTGAAGCACAGCAAACTTCAAACAGCCTAAAATTCAGGATCTGCTACCTTGAAGGTATCAGAAACCGTGGTTCTAAGAAGGCTTTAAATTAGGCCTGAGCTCTTCAGTGTGCTTCAGATCGATTTCAGCAGGAGCTTTCAGAGCAGCTTCTCTAGGTGATACCTCGGGGTACCAACCCTAGCACCAAGTCCAAGCCAGTTCTAAAAAAATGCACGCAACAAAGAGAAAATAACGAGCAACCTGGTGAATCTCTGCTTTAGAAAACAGCCCTGCAGAAGGTATTTTGTTTGGCTTCTTTTTGTCTGACTTACAAACTATTCAAGAGGTGGAAAAGCAAACGAATGGGTGGAAATTACCTTCTTCTGGATCAACTTTGCCACAGCAAAACTCTGTTTAATTGACTGTAACTCACTGGGGTTGGGGACAAAAAGCTGCCAGAAAGTCATACGACAATTACATCATTAAAAATAAAAAAAATACCATGTCCTGCAAGGTCATTAAGACAGAACACCTGGGGGTAAACTATATAGCATAGATTCAATAAAACTGTAGGGCTTTGTTTATTAATTTGTTACTTCAAGAAAGTGATGGCAAAGTTAGTTTCTGACCACTGACTGCTAATGCTGCTGCAGATCCTCCTGAGAAGAGAGCTTTCCCCAGCGAAGCCTTCCTGATTTACACTTGTCAGTGCTTGTCTGACCCATGGGTTCATCTTCACTTTAACGGGAAGCGACAGTTCCCAATGAAATCTCAGTGCCGCTCCTCCATGCGCCTTTCTCTGGGCTAACTGACCACAAAACACGTTTGCTGAGACATTTCCAACGGCATCTTTCGCTCCAGCATGATAAAATTTAGCCTTGCATCTAGTTAGATGGAAGAAACATGCTTTCTTTACTTTTTTTTCTTTGCACATCCAAGTATTTATACAAGTATGTGTCTCTACAGACTCATAAATATTGCTATGGCCATGGTTAAAACTATCAATTAATATTGATAAGTTTTTTTTCAATTGCTTATAACTCTGCAAAACTTTGTTAGGAGTGAAATGTTCCACAGCAGGTGTCTGCTCTGGGCTCCTTTTTATGGACTTATTTTCCTATCAGCCAAACCTGATCTTAGCTTTCTGAGCACCGCAGCCAAGGGAAAACACACAGCTCTGCCCCCCGGGGCTCTCCTGGAGGCTATCTCGAAGCTATCCTAAAAGCTGGGCATTTTGGAAAACACCTGCAGGTGACCATGGCCCTGCAGCCACTGTGTTGGGAGCAACTGGGAGGCCGGGCCTCCAGCTTGAAAGCACAGAGGCTTTTTCTTCTGCGTTCTCACATACCCCAGGTGGAAACCAAGTCAGCGTGGAGGAGGAGGAAGCCAAGCCAGGGCAGCGGGAAGGAAAAGAACTGGATGAAGACAAGGTGGCTGCTGAGCCTACGGACATCTGGCTGGGCCATGTGGAGGAGCTGGACGGGGAACGGGAGCTCGGAGCCCAAGGGAAAGGCCAGGGGAAGGGGGAGGCTGCTGGCAGGGGGGAGGATGCCGAACCCAGAAACCAGCGAAGGAAATGGGAGGGACTGGGAGCCAGTGGCTGGTCGGAGTTACTGGTGTGAGACAGAGGGGCCCATTGAGGAGGCTGTTGGCTGAACTGGGAGGGCGAGCAGAGACAGACCCTGCACAGTGCCTGGCGGGGAGGAGGTGGGGAAGGGCCAGAGTGGAGAGAGGCAAGGTGCCTGTGTTCAGCCTGGGGAGGGGGCCTGGATTCAGGGACCCAAAGGGGCCGGGAGTGGGCTCAACACCCTGTCCTGGAGCTGCTGGACAGACAGGGACAAGACTGGGACCAAGAGGCAGAGCAGCAGCTCAGAGAGGGGCTGTGAAAGCAACAAGGTCTCCTGATGGAAGCATTTTCCCACCAAACCTTTGAGAGCAGGGATGCAAAGAGCCCCCACAGGGCTCAGTGAGAGCTCAGGTCATCAGGAAGGTCCCCAAGCCACCAAGGGCTACCCAAAATGCTGGTGACAAAGAGGAGACGTGCTCATCACCCCACAGGATGCCAGCCAGGCCCCCATGTTCATGGCCTCTGACACACCAAAGCGATGGATGTGGCCACCTGCAACCAAAGCCAAGGAGAAGCCATCTCCCAAAGCAACAAATCCTGAGCCCGAAGACCTGCCTGTGCCCAGCAGCACCTACATCTACAATGTCCTGTCAACAGAGCAACAAAAGGCCACGCGCTTGGAGCAGAAAGGCTAAAAGTCATCATTGCCCACCAGCTACCTGGAAATGCACCCGACCTGTCTTCAGGCTCTAAGCATCACTATGGTGTCCAGAGCATCCCAGCTAGGGGTGATGTTTCCTGAAAAGAATTTGGGCTACCAAGAATGTTAAATAACTTAGGGGGTTAAAAAAAAAAAAATCAGCATAAAACCGGATATCCTAAGGGGGGAAAAACAATATAAAGCCCAAGTCCAGCTAACAGGGAAAAGTAGGTTGTAAAAATTAATGAGAATAATTGTTGTGAATTCTTGCTTTTGAAAGAAACCTCAAGAGGGCAGAACCTTAATTATTTCTGTCTATTAGGGTTCATTTCCTGGTCCTAAGTAGAGAGCTAGTACCTAATAAATATGAGCTAGTAACACAATGATTTAAGCTACAGCGAAACGGTACTTAACTGGGGGGGGAAGTTAATATTTGGGAATCAACCTGATTGCAAGCACCCATTGTGTAAACGGCAAGGAAATGAAATGCGCATGTGACCTATTTTAACACCTCAATATTTCTGGGGTCTTTTCTCAGAGCTGAAGAGAGGGGGGAGGTGGCCGACCGAGCTGCTGACAAGCACACTGAAAACTTTACAAAAACTTTCTTCGTAGCTTAACCCTCCTTTTGGGGAGCAGGGCTGGGGAGGGGGAGAGCCCAGTGGGCTTAAATATCTTTGCAGGCTGCCTAAAATATCAGGGGAAATAAGTACAAGCCCTGTATGGGGATTGCAGCTGTGCTATTGAAATAAATTGACTGATCTGAAATCAGGCAGGTATTTCTATAAGCTGTGTAAGCATAGACTCAAACACACTTATGGGCGAGTCATACAATTAATACTGTGATATAATTCACATATAGCATAGCTCTTGAAACCTAAAACATGGGTATGTATAGATTATTGTGTATATATGCGAGTAAAACATGTCAGTGAATAAAAGCTGCGTGTATAAAATGCTTCAGTGTATAAAAACTGTGTGGATAGGAGGATGTGTGTGAAGGGTGTTCTCCAGGTGATGGGTAGAAGTGGGAGCTGTAAATGGGAATAAATAGGTAGTGCACAGACAACGAGATGTGGGAATGGACAGACGGACAGACCCTCCCTGGGGAGCTCTGTACAGACAGACAGCCTGCGACCACTGATGGCAATGGGAAGCACAGTCCCCACTGCAACCTGAAAATGTGCTTTGCACAAAAAAAATCCCATCTCGACTGTGAAAGCTGTGCTGGGGTTTCTGCCTGTGGACAACCCCCCACGGCCATCACCCCACCTGTGCCACTGTGCCAGCAACAGCATCAGCTGCGCACCAGTGCTGAGCTTCACCCACACTGGGGCAAGCTGCAAATTTTATTCCTTTCCCTGGAGGGAGATGCCATTTAGGGTAGATCATTCCCTGGTTTATTTTTATGGCCCTATCTTTCTCAATTGGGGCTTTATCTTGGGGCTACGGCCTCGCTTTTACTCGCTCCCCCAAGCAAGTCGGTGCAGCAAGAGGAGGAATGCACATGTCGGGGATGGAGGGATGCGAGTGTGTGTAAAATGTGTAGGGGGTGTGTAAAATATGTAGTGGTGTCTGCGTGTGTGCGTGTGCATGTGTCTGCTGGGATGCGAGCGCATGTGTGTCTGTAGGGATTCATGCGCTCGTCAGTGTGTGTGTTTTGACAGAGACGGATATGCAGATGTCATTTCTTATCAACCAGATGTTGTTGATTTACAATCAAATATTCCTGCTCCTCCTAATATGGCAGTTTTCCCAAACTACTGTGCTTACATGTTTTTGCTTCGCTTTGTTTTATTTGCATGCTCTTTTTTTTTTTTTTTTCTCTACAAAAGAGTCCTATTTTTCTTCAAAGGAAAGCAGTTAACTTCAGGTCTGTTTTCTCCTAGGGAAATGCATTTAAAGCAAGCAGTGTGTCCTGTTTTATTAACTCCCAGTTCTATTAATATTATATTCTTTCTCCGAATCCATCAAGCAGAAGTTAAACTTGATTTTATAGCATCCACAGCGGAGTTATAATTTAAGGCATAATTTGGCGAGGGCTCAACTTGGATTCAGTTTGCCTCTCCTGGTCGTGCCAACAGCTCCTATTTTAAAGGGCAGGGAAGTATTTTCTTTTCTCCCTAGCTACGGTGAAACACTCTTTCTTCTCCAGCCTACCTCTGCTCCCCACGGCCCCACGGCCAACCGGCGGACGGAGGAAACGCGACCATTTCACGCACGTTTAGGAGCTTCCCTGTTACATCTCCAGGAAAGCATCCAGGGTGTTAAATGACCTTTCTCCATTAAAAAAAAAAAAATAATAATCACATAATTCACTATGTCAAGCATAAGGGAGCTATCCTACATGCCTGTAAGGACAAGTAAAAGCCCTGCTTTCTACACCATTAGGGGAAACCATGCGGAGGCACCCTGGGACAGCCCAAATGGCCACATCTTCATATATTTTGCTTTGTTTTGCTGGGGCAGGAGCAACCAACTGCAGGCACAGAGCCTCCCTTCCTGCCAGGGTCTTGCTGCCAACCCCGCAGCCCTCGGCCGGCAGGGAAGGAGCCGGCCCCGAACAAAGGGACGAAGCGCAGCCAGCCCGGGTTATCAGGGCCCCCTGGCCGCCGAGGGGAGCGCCCGGCTCCCTTCTCCAGCACCAGATTACGAGAGCCTTTGACCGATGGGGGGAAAGGAGATAAAGCCAACTTCCTCGGTTGGTCGTCTCCTCTCTGAGCAAACCATCCTGTTGAGCTCATTCCCCCTCGGCTCGCCCTAAAGTCTTTGGATGCTTTGTGCGCGTCGCCAGGAATAACAGGGGACGGGACAAAACCCGAGGGATGGGGAGGGCGTGCAGGGAGAAGGAAGGGAGCAAAGAAGAAGGGGAGCAGAGGACTTCAAAAGGAGTTGTGGCAGGAGGCAGAGAAGAAGAGGAGAGACAGTTTGCCCGGCACGAAGGCCAGCCCAGCCCCTCACCTTGTGGTTTTGGTAGGAGGTGACGGCGATGAAGGCTGTCTCGGGGAAGACGTGGGTGCAGAAGGCAGTGTTCTTGGAGCCGAAGCCATTGTTCTCGTCGGCCTTCACGATGTGCAGCCGGGGCTGGTACTTGTGCATGGAGTTGAGGATGATCTGGGCATGGGGAGAAGGAGAGGACATCCCGTGGGAATGGAGGGGGCACAACGCCATGCAGCTCCCAGCCCGCAGACAGGGAGAGGAGAAGAGAGGGACCGGCAGGCCCTCTCAAGAAAGCTTTTTTCCTCTCCAGAAGCTTCTCCTCTTCAGCCCCCCCCCCGCCCCCAGCACGGATATTACTTGTGCTGGGGGCATCTCTCCCCAGAAAAGCAGCCTCGCCACAGCCAAAAGAGCCCATCATGAGCTTTTTCTTTTTTTTTTTTTTTTGCACCCCCCCCCCCCCAAGCAGCATCCCTTTGTGGCTGCAGGGCAAGTTGAGTCCTTACCTGCTGCCCGCCCTGAAGCCCTGGATTGTGCTGCTGTGTGTCCCCCCCCCCCCCCCCCAGGAACCCTAATATGTGTTGCCACAGCCAGTGGGGGCTGTTCCTACCCCCACAGCCCCCACCACGACAGCACGGGTATCTCAGCCCCCCTCCCCAGCAACCCTACAAGATATGGGGAGAGAAGCAGGGGGGCGATTTAGTGCTCCCCCCCCCAAACCCTGCCACCCCCACAGGACAAGGACAGGAGGGTGGTGGGGAGGGAAGCGCTGTTTCGGAGATAAAAAGCGGCCCCTCCTCGGTACCGGGTTAATCTCTGGGGACGGTGGCGGGGGGGGGGTTGGGGAGGGGGGGGACACTGGCGACAGCGAGACGCAGCGCGCCCCGACGCCGGGCCTCGCCGCCTCCCCCGTCCCGGGGGTTTAAGCAAATTGCTTTGACATCCGGGAAAGCCGCAGACATCAACGGTGAACGATCTAATGGGTTTTAATTTCATTACCGCGACGCTAATTGAGAGGCTCCCGGTGCAGCTCCGCCTCTGAAGTCCCTTTTGTCGTCCCCCCCCCCAAGAGCTTTGGCGTTGCTTGCAGAGACTTTTCCCCAGAGCCGCCTGCTCGCAGCGGGGGGATGCCTTCCCCCTCCACATACACCCCCAAAAAATAAAAAGCTCCCCCCCCCGAAAAGAAAAAACCGCCCCTGGGGTGGGAGAGGTGCCCCCCGAGCTCCCCACCCATTTCCTGGCACGTCCTGGGCCCTGGAAAGCAGCGCTCGCAAAGCGCCTCTCCCCAGGTCCCACGGTAAAGGCAATAAAACACAATAAAATGAAATAAAATAAATTAAAACACCCCCCGCCTGGAGACGGAACGGGGGCTAGGCAAAGGATGCTCGGCATTGGGGTGGGCTGAGGGCTCCGCCGGCCGCTTCTCAGCCCCCACGTGGGCGTGTTTAAGAACACAAGATTTAACATGAAAAAAGAGGAAAAAAAAAAAAAAAGCTTGGGGAAAAAAATGAAACTGAAGTGTTGAAATGAGACTGGAGAAAAATACGCTCTTGGAAGGGGGTGGTGGGATCTGGATTCGGATACCCGCTTAAGTAATTATATATATAATTATATATATATATATATATTACTCATACATGCACATATACATTCGCTCAGAGAAACACGTATCTTTGGAGACTTTCGAAGGCGAGCTGTTTCTGGCTGCAGAATTCACACAAGCTTTCACGGTCCCTTGGGTCTAGCAAAGCCCTTTTTATGTCCAAGAAGCTCTTGTGGGATGTTTTTTTCTCCTTTTTTATTGTCTTTAATTATTGTTGCCTTTTTTTTTTTTTTCTTTGGATCGAGGGATCCGCATGGCTTTAGGTCCTATTTCCTCGAATAATTACGCCTGATAGATTTTACCTGTTAGCCAAATTCGCGGAGGCAGCGAGCAGATTTTACCGCTCGGAGACTCCCCATGAGGTTAAAACCAGGTAGCTAAATAGTCAATTAAGCCGGGCCCTGGGGTCTGTAATCAATTCCCACTCAGCGCTGCGAAATACTTTTTTTTTTTTCCTTTTTTTTTTTTTTTAATAATTTATGGAATTTCTGGGGGTGCCCATCACTGGGGTTCATCCCCCCCTAAAAAGGCAGAAAATAACACCCCACCAAGACAAAGGGTTCGGACCGTGCCCTTCGTGGCTCTGGGGGGATGCCACGCGTGGGGACACCCACGGGAGCACGCGTGGGTTGCCGGCCGCCCTCCCCCGTGGGAACCCGCATCTCCCGACCCCAAACCACCGTGGGTGGACTCACATGTCCGAAGGGATCGAGGTGGTTGTTGGTGAGTTTGAGCTTCTGGAAGGACACCAGCTGCCGCATCCAGTGCGCTCCGGTGGCGGGGGAGTCGGGGTGCACGTAGAGGCGGCCGGGCATGGCCGGCTCTGCCTTCCCCGTCACGGACCTGCGTGGGACAGGGACACTGAGCTCCGGCGGAGGCACCCACACCCTTGGGTGTCCCAGCACCGCGCAGGTGGCCCCGGGTTTCAGAGGCAGCCGGGCGGTCTTCGGGAGAAAAGACATTTACAGACACACGCACGGCGCGGAGAATTAATTGAGAGCTTTGGCACTTTTCCCGTCCCAGATCGCTGTTTCCCCGTTTAACCCCATCCTTCCCCCTTCCTAATTACCTACACCCCAGCCAGGAGCAGAGCAACCGCGGCGTACCCATCCTTCACCGTTTCCCTGCCCGCAGATATTTAATTACAATTAAACCATCCGCTCCACAATAGCCAATAGTCCCCATCGTTAAATGGGATTGCAGGTATTGTTAGCTAATTGCAACTTTTTTTTTCCTTTTCCTTTTCCTTTTTCTTTTTTTTTCCTTGTTTATTTGTATTTATTTATTTACTTATTTATTTTTACTTTCCTCTCCCGAGCAGCAACCCGAAGCCCCAGCACCGACAAGAGGTGCTCGCCGCCGGTTCGCGAGCATCTCCCAGCCCGTGTTGCCCAGGTTTCCCGACACGAAGCAACCCTCCGTCCCCTTCCCCCCGGGCTTGCGTACCATTTATTATCTGCAAATTTATATCTGTGGTCATCCGCTGGTACAATATCCATCAATAGTATGTACTTAGTTTTTGGATTAAGTCCAGTGACCTTCACTTTGTAACTGGGGAACATGCGCCTGTAAAAAGAAATAAGTACATCAGTATAAAAAGGAGAGAAGGGAAAGTTTCTCAAGGTGATTTTGTGAGTGTGTTTGCGAGGACGAGCCCGGGGAGGGGGCTTTTAAGAAAGGGGCGATGCCGTGCTCTGGGGTGGCCCCTGCAGCCGGGCTGGGGCGTGGGAGCCGGGCGGGCTCCCGGCTGAGTCGTAGTTCCGAGCTTGGCAGCTTTATTTGTTTACCTGGTCGTGTATTCCTATCTTTATTATCACCTATTTCGCCAATACTTCGATACTCCTTTAAAAAAAATAAAATAAAATAAACAAATCCGGTCGTGAGATCTTTTGGAAGCAAGTTCCTTTCCTGTTTGTTTAAAGTGTTGGAACAGCAGGGGAGATTTGCCAAAAAAAGAAAGTAAAAATATATATATTTCTGTAAATGTACGTATTTAAAATACGTATATTTCAACAAGCCTCCGTGTGTATCAACGGTTCTATGTTCAGACATGGAAAAAATACAGGCGCTCAGGTGTAACACCGAATCTGTGCGCATACAAAGACATCAGCAAACACACCTGACAAATACTTGGAAACATTCAGATACACGCTGAGGACAGGGGTTTTTCGAAATATTTTCCATTACTGCGAGGCAGAGACTTAAAACACCGATGTTATTTTAGTTTGAGCTTTCCAAATATTTAAAAATAAAGCAGATGAAAACGTATCCCTTGACTTAAACCACGCATAAACAAAAAACCCCACACCTCTAAAAATACTGCACTCCTCTCCAAGCCTTGGGCTCTTATCTCTGCGATAGGGCATCTGGGCTGGTTTTTAAATTCACAGTAAAAAGCCGAAGGGGGAGAAAAAAGGGCAGTAACGGAAAAAGTTGGGGCTTAGCCTTAACGTTTTGATGGCGAAGAAACCAAACTCCACCTGAACGACGATCTGTAACTTCATCGAAAACACCTGACCAACAAGATCCCGGGCTTCTCCAACAATAAACAGAAGGAATTATATAAATAAGTAAAACTATCCCATATCTACCCCGGTAAAGCGTGCGCTCTCCCCTAAAGACCCCGCGCTGTAAATGTCTATTTTATTGCTCTCCAGACGAGGTTCCTAGCCGTGGAGATATTTGTTTGAAATTTCTGCAAGGTGGTTCGTGTCTGTCTCCCTTCGTGAGCTGCTTTTTGGGAAAAATAAACCGCTTTTTCGCGAAGTCCCTGCACCCCCGAGCGGAGCCGGCGCCGAGCCACCGGCTGTCCCCAGCTCCCGCACCGCCGTTTTTCCTTTAGAAATCGCCATTTTCAGCTTGCAGGGAGCTTCAAAAGCTAGGAGAGCCGTGAGACAAATCTATTTGTAAAACTTTATGCAGCCGGCTCTGTTTTTTTTTTTTTTCCTCCCTCTTCAGGCAAATTTTGGAAGACCACAACAACTACCAGATGACAGAGCAAAATGAAAGTTTGGCTCCGCGTGGCTTGTTGTGCCCTCGCAGTCTAAAGCTGTTTTTAAATCTATTTCTGTGCCGAGGCAGTGGCAGGTAAGTCGCTGAATTTAACATCGCGACAAGAAGAGCCCCGCGACAGGAGTTTGCTGATGGGACCGGAGAAACTGCTCCTGGGTTTCTGCCTTAGGCACTCCGTTTAACAGCCCTCCAGGACGTCAATATTAGGGATAATGTTAAATCGCCTCAAATATATTCGCGTACACATATAAATATATCTGCGGATCACGTTTACTCAGCCGCTCATGGAAGCGATTACGCCCAGTCCCAATAAAGTTGGGTTTGCGAGGCTGTATATTTTTCTACACACCCACGCAGACAAACACACACGTATAGAAATGTGTATCTGGCCACAGCTAGATACGCATGCTATTTATTTGCGGGCACATCTATCTCTGCATCTAAACAGCCACGATATCAGTACATAAACAGGAGCTTCAGACCACATCGACTTTTAAATGGGGTGGCGTGGGTGTTCTGGTTATATTCTCCCCAATGAGCACGTAATAAATAAGAAGCCTCGGGAAACAGCGGAAGGCATTACAAAATCGCAGAAGGACGGGGCTGCTCCTTTAATTAAAAAAAAAATAATAGTAATAATTAATAATAATAATGAAATTGCTCCGCGAGCTGCTCTAAACAAGGTTAGCTTTTGGCCAAGTGGTTGCAACTCGCGCTTGCCTGGAAAGCTTCCAAAGGCCTGAAATTGGGATTAACGATCCAACTGTTCTGGTTAAGAAAAGAGCCAGAAGAAACAATTTCTCCTCAATATATCCTCGCAGGGAGGGCCCGGCAGTGCCGGGGCAGAGCCGAGCAGCCCGGGCAATGCTGTGCGGGCTGTCCCGGGACCGCGACACGCACCCGTGGCCTCTCCACGGGAGACACGAACATCCCCGGGGCTCGGGGAAGCAGCGGCTGGGCACCCACAGAACACGCGAACACGCGTGGGGAGGCCCGGAGGGGCAGCCCGGTGCAAAGCCATCCCTGCAAACACGCGTGAACCAAGGAGAATCCAGCCCCACGGCCCCAAAAAGGGGGGCGAAGGGCTTGCTGGATGCTCGTTGCTTACCTTCCAGCCTTTGTTATGATCATCTCCGTCCCCACTTCGTGAAATTTCAGCCACAGCTCCCGCTCGTGCAAAAACACTTTGATTCCTTCCATGCCCTGCAAGGGAGGGAGGCAGAGCCGGGTTACCCGGCCGGGGAGCCTCGGAGCCCCCAAACCCCGGGGGGAAGCGGGAGTTTGGTTTGCAGAGCCGGGGGGAGGCCGAGGGGGACCCCGGTGGTGCTGAGCAAGGGGAGCCCCGGGGCAGGATCCTCGGTGCGCTGGGAGTGGGGAGCAATACCCAGCTGTTCCCCCCCACACCCTAAACCAAGCACATCTCCTCCTCCTAAATAAAAAGGAAGGCCGAAGGCCGAGCAGGCACTGAGTGTGAGGTCTCCCAGTGAGGATTTACCCACGAGGAACACGCGAGCGAGCTCGGTGGTGAAACCCCTCTTCACCCACCCCCCCACCGATGCCCCCAGCCCCCTCCTCGGCAATGAGGGGAGCAGCGGCCGGTGTGCCCCCGGGGGAGTCCACGCGTGTCCCAGCACCACGCAGAGCTCCGGGGGGGGGGGGGGGGCGAGGGCTTGTGGGGGGGGTGCGAGGGGGACCGCCGGGGGTGCCTAGCCCCTTGTGGCTGCGGGGGTGCCCACGCGTGACCCCCCATTCGGGTGCGTGGGTGCGGGCAGAGCAGTGTAAGTGCGCGCCCGGCCGTGGGGTGGGAGCTCGTCTGCGTGTAAATGTCACGCTGAGAGGCACGGGAGTCCGTGGGCAGGTAGAAATCCGTGCACATGGCCTCAGGGGACATTTGCACACCCAGGTGTGGACGCGTGGGACCGTGCGTGTCAGTGCAGGAGGGGGTGCATGTTTCTGGTGGGTTTTCCTCCCGTGCCCCCCCCCCCCACGCAACCCACGGACACGTTCACCATTCATTCAGCGCCTGACCACGGCCCCGGATAATGGCAAAGCAGAGAAAAAAAAAAAATTTCTGACAACCAGGTGGGAGTTTTCTCTCCCGTGGGGCCTAAAAGGACTCCTCACTGCCCAGAGCTGGGGGGAAAAATGCGAAGCAAAGGGAAAAATAAAAAGCAAAGGGGAGGCTGGCTGAGGCCGGGTCCTTACCTGCTGGGTGAAGGCTGCCTGGGGAGAGGTGGGGGGCTTGCTGGGGGCCCCCAGCTGCGTGTCCTGCTTGGCGTCAGCCTGCAGCTCCTTGGCCTCCGAGTCAGCCGGCGTGGTGGGGAGCCCAAAGCCTTCCTCGCTATCCGCCATGTTACGAGCTTCCTTCGCCGAATCCCCCACTGCAGGCACACATCGGGGAAAGAGCAGAGATAAGAGGCGCAGAAGTCAAGGCTGACGTTTAATAAAATAGATATATATAAATATAGAAATTCACATGCACGGAGCCCGGCGCTTGCGGGGCTGGTGGGCGAACCCGCAACTCACTTCCAGCCGCTTGGGGAAGGGAACGAGGCCCTTTAACTTTGGGAGAGGGAGAAATAAAGACTTTTATTTATTATCGCAGCCCGCAAGGGATGATAGGATTTGGGGGGGGGGCGGGGGGGGGGGGAGGGAGAGAGGGGAGGCGGTATTATTAAATGCATCTTTTGGAAAAAGGTAAACAGCCTCTCTCCCGCAGCCCGATGGCAGAGCGTACCGGGGGGCTGCGTGGGGGCACCTGGCCGGGGACCGAGGGACTCATGGCACGAGTGGCCGAGGAGATGGGGTGTCCCCCCCCTGGGGAGGGTGGCAGAGCCTCACCCCGGCCCTGAGAGCCTCCCAGCCCCCGGGCCGAGGCCGGGCTCGCTGAGGCCGAGGAGGCTCCAAGCCTCCCCGGTCCTCCCAGGGAGGTGGAAGCCCCTGGAGAAGAAGCTTGGTTGCCACCAGGCAAATGCCCCCGAAACGTGATGCCGTTTGTGTGACCCCATTTTCTAAGAAAACCCAACTCCCTGCACCCCTGCGAAGCGCGACCTTTCTGGGGTAAAAAAAAAAAAAAAAAAAAAAAGAAAAGAAAAGCCGTTTATTCGTCCCCAAACCCAACACCCCCGGCCCGAACAGTTGCAAGACAAGCAGCGTCGGATGGACGAGACGACTGGAAAATAAAAGTGCAAGTAAATCCATCGGCCCAGATAATGTACAAGGTAACCTGCGTACAAGCTTGGGGACGCGGGTTGCGCTCGGGGCTGAAGCGAGCAAAGCCCTAACGTGAGTAAAACTGCACCAGCAGAGAAAACCGAGCTTAAAAAATACGGCTTACGTCCGATGCGAGTAACAACGGCGGGTTTTAAAGGCACTATTTTGATGGAGCTTTAAAGGCTCCATCAGGAATGGCAAAAGTTTCAAAGCAGGAGAAAAAAAAAAAGATAAAAGCGTTTGAATTATCTGTTAGGTTTTTTGTTCTTAAGGAGTTTAGAGTTTTAGCAGCTTAAAAAAAATATCTCTCGCATGTTTCAAAGAAGAGGATTCAATTTTGAAAGGCCAACCATATGGAGACAATATTGTTTTTAAGTACACGAGAATGGTCTGAAATGAGTTCTCCTTCTCCCTGCAACAATATGTAAAAACCTTTAAAACAAAAATAAAATAAAAAGGCAATTCTCCTTTAAATGTAGAGGAAAATTGGGAGTGGGAAGGGGGGGGGGGGCGGGAGAGAAAATGATCTTCCCTGCTAGTGGTGGGCAATTTATACATACACCATATATAATTTAAAAGGACAAAAAGCGAAGGGACTCCGGGTCCGCACCTCTGGAGCTAAAGATCATTCCCAGCACCGGCCGTGCCCCCCTCCCGCCCTTCCCAATGCTCCTTTCCCACAACGCCCCAAGCAGGCGGGCTGCGCTCGGGGGCTGCAGGGCAAAGCAAAACCGCGCAAAGTGCGCGGAAAGTGCGCGGCCGGCAGCGGGAGCAGGGCCCCGGGCTGGGCAGATCGCACGGGCTCCGGGGCAGCCCCGAAGCTCCCGAGACAGAGACCATGTAAGGCTTTTCTCTTCCCCTCCTCCTCTTTTCCCGAGCTGTTTTTTTTTTTCTTTTTTCTTTCAATTTCCCCCCCCCCCTTTTTCTTTTCCTTTTTTATTTTTTTCCCCTGGTGCAGCTTCGGAAATCCCAGCTACTCATTTTTAATCGATTTCCCTCCAGCTCCGATCCCTTATTCCCCCCCCCCCGAGCCGGCAAAGTTCAGGGGAGGGCGATGGAAAAAAAGCATGTTTTATTAAAACAAAGAGGGACCCAGCTATGGGGAGCCCGGCTCCAGCGAGCCTCTGCGCAGCGCTCCGCACGTCGGTGGGTCCAGGCATAATTAAACAGATTTTTAAAATAATAATAACAATCGGGGAGGGGGGGATCAAAAAAATAACCCACCAACTCGGAGCAATTGGCGAGCCGCGGCTTCTAATTTTTTCCCCTTTAAAGAGCTTCTGAGAAGAAATGGAGCTTGACAGAACCAGGCCGCGGCGGCTGTATGAAAAATGCATCTCGCTTTGCTAAAGTAGCACCAAGTGGGTTTGCAATAAAGGAAAAAAAAAAAAAAAAAAAAAGAAGGAAAAAAAAAAACACCCTAAGCCTTTTGTTCCAGCCTGTGCTCGCTTCGCCCCGTACACCGCGGCCCCCCCAGGCCCCCCAGCCAGCCCCGGGAGCGCTGCAGAGAACGGCCCCCCCCCCCGCACCCCGCGGCTCCCGGGGCCTTGCAGGCTCGGCACAGACAATTTGTGTACAACAATGACCCCAGCCAGGCACTTTCGCTCTCTCCCGGTCACACACGCACGCACGCACACACACTTATTACAGACACCGACGGACATACATGGCAATGGAAGAGCTGTTACCTTGCTTGTTGAATTCCATGCAATCAATGCATCTCCATATATATATGTATGTGTATATTTTCCCCTTTGGCAATGGAAATTACAATGGGATCAGGCTTCTCGTGTGCATATTTCCTTTTATTTATTTATTTGCGGATCAGCATGTGAAAACCCAGCCTGGAAGAAAAAGATCTATCCAACGCAAGCTGCTTGCCTGCTTCTTTCTCTCTCTCCCTCTCTCTCTCTCTCTCTCTCTCTCTCTCTCCTGCTCTCTCCAAACACTTCCAGGTTGTCAGACGCACTAGAAAGGATCCTGAGACCAAGATAAAGCCCCCACCCCCACCCTTTTTCTCAGCCTGCTCTGGAAGACAGTTTTCCCCACCCCACTCTTCCTACTCCCCCTCCTCAAAATAGCAATAATAATTAAAAAAAAAAAAAACTAATAATTTAAGGAAAAAAAAAAAGAGGGAGGGGACGAAAGAGAGGAAAAAGAGCACCCTCCTTTAAAAATAAATAATAATTTAAAAAAAAAGCAATTTGCAGAAAGTTCCGGGTGGGCGGGCAGGGGCTGCGCGGAGCGGGGTGCGCTGGGCTACAGGGCGCTGCGCGGAGCGCGGAGGTGCCGCGGGCTCGTCCAGCTCCGCTCGCCAAGTGCCGGGCCCCGTTGGCCAACCAGCTGGGATCCTGCTCCGAAGAGACTCGCTCTTCTTCCTCCCCACCCCCCCCCACCCCAAGCCCTCCCCCCCGCCCCCTCCCCCCCCAAAGCTCCTTTTTTCCAGCCTATTTTTCTGGCCGGCAAACAAGAACAAGGCACAAAGACAATCGCCAAACTCCCCAGCAGCCCTCCCCCTCTGCCTTACCTCCTCTCCCTCCCTCCCTCCTCCATCCATCTCTCCCAACCAAAGAGAAAATTCAGCGCCTGGGAATATTCACCCCCCCCCCCCCCCACCATCCACCCCCCCTTCTCCTCCCTCACCCCTTTAAATAAATCGCTGGCTCCGCTAACCTCACACCACCCCCGGCCCCCCCTGCCCTCAAAGGCAGCCTGGAGGTGTGGATTTGCGCCCATCTCCAGCTTTGCTCACAGAGGCCTTTTTTTTTTTTTTTAATTATTATTATATTTTGGGGGGGAGGGGGGGGGGGAGATGTCCCCCGAGTGGACTCTCCTAACCTGGCCAAAGAGATGAAACACGGACAAGTGGGGCTAAAACACAGCCGATGGGGGACCCCTTGAGCTTTCCACCCCCTCGAGCCCCTCTCCATCCTCTTCCTCGCCCCGCTGCCCGGCCGAGGGCCGCAGCCCCCGGAGCCTCCGCTGTGCTCAAATAATCAAGCCGTCAGCGAGGAGCGGGGATGTGGCTTTATCTGCATCTTCCCTCGCGCCCACCACGCCCTCTTTTTTTTTTTTTTTTTTTTTTTTTTTAATGTATTATTTTGAGGGTAAAGTTGAATAGGTCAGCGCAGGGTAAACAGCCTCCCTGTCGCATTCTGCAGCCTGAAGAGAACCAGATTGGCGAGTCGGATTTTTGATAAGACTTGGAATAAATGGCATGGTTTAGATCTGCTCTGCCCACCCTCCTCCTCCTTCCCCCACCCTCTCCTCGCCCCCCCCCCCACCCCAAACCTTCGCTCTTTTCTCCCTCTCGGACATTTCTCGTGCATTTCGCCGAAGTTTCAGCAAATCGAGCCTTTTTCCGAGCCCTCGCAGGGCGCGATAACGCCGCAGCCCCCCGAAAAGTTGGAGGTGAGCAAAAAAATAAATAAAAAGGCACCAGGCGAGAAGTCCGCGGGGGTCAGAGGCTCCGGGGGGGGGGGGGGGGGGGGGCGTGTGTAGGTGTAAATTTGGCATCTCCCAAACCCTCCCCGGGCGCACTCCAGTTTCACAGCGACTCGAGGAGATCCAGCGCACGCTAAACGGTTGCAAATCAGAATAATAAAATAACTGCACTTGTAGCCGCAGAGAATTAGCCAGCGAACGCTACTTAAACAAACAGAACAAAGCTAGTCCCATATTTCATTATTTTTAGAGGGAAACGAGCCGTGGAGCCCTTCCAAACACAAACAAACGAGGGAGCAAACCGGGCGGGTCTTCCCCCGCGGGTGCCGTAGCCCCAAGCCCCGGCCTGGGTGCGGGCACGGCGAGGGCTGGAGGAGCCCTTCCATTGCCTGGCCGCCCCTCGGAAAGGTGCAAATTGGGGGAAAAACAAGAAAAGTAGCAGCTCCCGTCCAGGCTGGGGGAAAGCCGGGCCGAGGGGGAAGCAACGGCTGCTGGGGGAAGGTTCCCCAAATAGCCAGCGAGCCCGAGATTTATTTTTTTTTTCTCCTTAAAAAATAAATCCGAGCAGTAAGGGAAAAAGGTTGCCCGCAGCTGGGAGCGAGAGAGAACACCACCTTCCCTCCCCTCGCCAGAAAGAAAGGGAAAAGTGAAAATCTCGAAGTTTGCAGGAGCACGGCTGCTGCCCGCTGCCTGAAAGCACTGCTAGCGCAAAGCAAGCACTCACCTCTCCAATGCCACACTAGCTCTCAAACACCTTGAAGACAAGTTGAAAACGATGCAAATAAATCGAATTTATTTCCGTCTGCAGGTTGGGGGGGGGTGAAGAAGGAGGAAAAAAAAAAAAAAAGCTGGGAAAAAGACCGCAAGTCCAGGCTCTCTAGGACTGTAATGTCAAGGCGAAGGAGCCTTCCAGCTAGAAGCCGATTTGTGGTCTCAGACAAATTAAATATTACTGTTTATTACCAGCCATACTCCAATAAAATAAAGAGAGTTCAAGGCGATAGCTGCTATCTCACGAGCTTTGCTCCTATAGGACACGGAGACGTCACCAACCACGCAACTGGCCTATTCTGTCATGGTTGACTGCAGCAGTAATGGAAGGTTAATTTGTATTATTCTCCTCTTTTAAAGCCCTATCAGTGAGATTCCTTTTTTTTCTTTCTTTCTTTTTTTTTCTTTCTTTTTTTTTTTTTTTTTTTTTTTCCAAGAAACCATTCGGCGCAACGCACAGTACGCCGAGACTGGCCGTGCTCCTCTGCGTGTGTGCACCCTCCCCACATAGATGCGAGTGCACGTATAGACATGAATATATAAGACACACAATGCACGCACATGTATACATGTGGGTGTGACGGAGTGCGTGTTATATATGTGTGTGTATCACCCAAGCAGGCATCGAGTCTCTGGAAACTCCAGGAAAACCCACTCCTTCTTGGGGCGGAAAAAGGGGAAACCAGTAGCAAAGCTCCCGCTTCATCAGGAGCAGCCCGGTTAATCCAACGGTATTAGCATTATTCAGCCTAATTTTTAAAGGAAAAAAAAAAAAGCTATTAGAGTGAGCAGGAAACTTGTCAAGTGAATGCTCAGGCGCCTCTGGAAGCAAACACTCTGGGCTATATATAGTAAATGATAACCTGGTTATTTGCACAGATTCAAGCGTGCTTCGGGAACCAATTATTTGCTGTGATTAAAAAAAAAAAGTAGTAAATCGAGGCGATTATTTGCCAAATGAGATTGACAAGCGAAGGGGAAAAAAAAAAAAAAAAAAAAAAGCCCCAAACCCCCAAATCCCTCCAGCGCAGCCAGTGGCTGCAGAGGAGCCGCGGCGCTCCCCGCGTCCCAGCGCCTTTCCTATTAACCTGCGGGGATTTTTGCGATGCACTCGCGGCAGCTTGCAGCAAACATTTCGCCAAAGATGCTTAAAACATTCTTTCCTCCAACAGAAAAAAAAAAAAAAAAAAAGAAAAGAGAGAGGAGGAGGAAGAGGAGGAGGAGAAATAGGGAGAGAGAAAATAAAGAGCATCACCTAAGGAAGAACGAGAAGTTGCTGCAGGATCTGGACGCCGGGTAAGTGTTCCCAAAAAGGGCCCCCCCAGCCCTGCCGACACCCGGGGCTCCTCGGGAAGCAGGCCCTGGCAAAAAGCAGCAGAGAGGATGGCAAACAAAAAAAAAGGGGTCGGGGAGGAGAAGCCCCCCACCCGGCCCCGATTTGCCCTGCACGGCCCTCAGCTGGGGACACCCGAACAAATGAGCGGGGTGGGGAGGGCGAACCCCCCCCTCCCCCCGGCAGCCTAGGGACGATCGTGCCCTTTGCAAAGCCTGCCCCGCTGCTTCGGGGCCGGCAAACGCGGCCCTATACGGGCAAACCCAAGCAGTCGGAGCGGAATAGCAGCATATAGGAGCCCATATATATATATATATATATATATATATATATAGGAGCCCATATATATATATATATATATATATATATACGTGACCCAGAGGTGTGCGCGCACGCCCGGGGGCGAACACACGCGCGGTTTGCCAAAAAAATAAACCACGTTGGCACGGGGCCGTGTCCTCGATAAAGAATTGATGCAAATTTTATACATGGAGGCTGCACGTGGGACGCACACGCGTGCAGAAATACATCGGTGAGAGAGAATATAAGTGCTGTATGGATGCTCGGACACGCGCATCGCCAAGACACACGTGCAAATAACGAGGCCACCGTGCACACGCACACAGCAGCATTTACGCGTGTGCAAGCCCCCCTTGCCCGAGCCGCTACCCACGCGGGACTCTTTCTATTCCCACCTATATTTCCCGCACGCATTTTGGGTGAGCACAAGCAGAAATCCGCCTCCCCCCTCTTGGATCCCGCTGCTCGTTCTCCAGAGTGCGTGCAAAGCCGTGCACACCCAAAAAAAAAGCAGGGGAGAGGACAGATGTGCGTGCACCGCCTATATGCTCATCTATAGGCGCTATAGGTTCCCGCACTCGCTGAAACCCCCGAGCATCCCCTCACGGGGGCACTTACCTGCGTGGGCTGGGGGTGCGTGGCCGGGTGGGGGAGCCCTCTCAGCCCCACCCAGCTCGCTCAGCTCCTCTCCACCAGCGCAGGATCAGGCCCCCTCAACCCGGGCCCGGCCTTCCCGCTCCCGAGGGTCGCAGACCGCGGGGAGACCCCGCTTTTGTGGGTGGCATGGCTGGAGCCTGGCGGAGCCCCCCTGCCTCCTCGCCGCCTTCAGAGGGTGGCGGGGGGGCCTTCGAGGTTTCTCCTGGCGGGTTTTACCCTGGAGAAGAGGAGGCAGGGAGGCACGGCCGGGGTGCCAGCTTGCAGTAGGGTCGAGGCGTCAGCAGTAAGAAATAGTGCCGAGCGTGAACTCCCCCCCCCAGCCCTGTTCGCTGCCTTTAAGGCCACTTTTTGGGGCCGCACCACAGCCCGGAGCCTTTTGCCCGCAGCTCCCCAGGAGCGCCCCTGGCCAGGGCCGGGGCAGCGCGCCGCTGACCGCCTCGGAGCTTATAAAACCTATATACTGCGGCATTTTTGGCTCTCTAACTCCTTTTTTTTTTTTTTTTTTTCCAGCTCCCCCATAGCAAGAATATATTTTTTCCATTTTTAGGTAATTTACTTCTCTCCGACCAATTCTCCCCTTTTTATTTCTCCTTTTTTTTTTTTTTTTTTTTTTTTCTTTGGCCTCATACCCTCTTTGGTGAAATACGCACCTGGGAGAAAACAAGTATTTAAAATAATCATCTTCTCTGGAAGTACTTAAGTACTTTGGTCCATTCACTTCCCCCCCCCCGCCTTTTTTTTTTTTGGGGGGGGCAGTGGCTCGCTCTATTGATTTGAGGGTTCGTCAGAAAGATGTTTGTCTCAAAGTAACGCAAACGCGGTTCTCGTCGTGTCACTATTTCCACTGCAAAACCATATATTCGGTGGTCGAGAATTTCTGCGTTTAGAAGACCCTTCGGCGTAGATACCTGGGTCGAGCTTTTTGTTTGATTTTTCGTTATTACAGGTGAACAGCATTTTTCTTTAAAAGTTTGTGGTTTCGGGTCTTTCTTCCCGCCCTTCTTACTGCTTTAAAAAAAAAAAAAAGTTTGCAATTAAAAAACACCCCCTCCCCCCAGCCCATTAATTTCCCAGGAAAAGTCCAGGCTTTAAAACGCTGACGAAAATGAAAAATAACCAGCGGGGCAGAGGCAGGGCTGCAAAACGCGGCGCTGTGCAGGCACCAGCGCTGCCTTCCACACGTGCCCGTGGGATGGAAATCCCTTTTCTTTTTTCCCCTTTTTCCCACCTGCAGGTTCCAGCTGGCAACCGGGGAGCGGGTGAAGGGGTCCCAAAATCAAGCTAGGAGCATCCCCGGAGCAAGAGGCACCCATTCTCCCAGCCCTCTCTGCCTCCAAAAAGGCATTTTAACTGCAGCCCGGGGGGTGCCCGGGGCTCGGCCCTCTCCCCAGATTTTCCTGCTCGCTCAGTGCAGCCCAGGGAAGGGGGAATGGGCTTTTTTTTCTCATTTCCCCCCTTTTCAGGGAGCCAGCCCGGGGGTGACTTTTTGGCACGGGGTGCTCAGCATCCCCCTCCCCGCCCCAATCAATGCGTCCCGATGGAGCGAGGCGCGTTATTGATGCCAGAATAGAAACGCTAATCTGCCATCGCCAAACAGGGTGTCAATCAGGGCTTTATCTCGGGCCGAAGGAAAAAATAAAAGAAGATAAGGCCTCACTCTCGCCCTGGGAAGAAAGCTAAAGGGGGCAAGAGGGGGAAAGTCTTCTGCGCTCCGTGCCTTTCGCTGAAAGTGATCTTGCAATGACCTTGGCGGGGGAGCCGGGGGCGGGGTGGCCCAGGATGGGCTGGGGAGAAGGGGCCCGAGGCCACCCCAGGGCCACCTGCCGGCTTCATCCGTCCCCTCCTGTGCCCCAGCGCGGCCCCGACCCCCGGGGGGGACAAGGGACGGGAGCGGGGACAGCACCCGGGGCACGGCGCAGCGCCCTCGCCCCGCCACGTGTTCTCCCTCCCTTGCTTCCCAACACTTTTTTCTTCTTTCCCCCTCTCCCCCTTTCCATTCCCTCTCGCCTTCTTTCTCCCTTTCCCCGTTTCCCCTCATTTTCCCCGTCCCCGTCCCATTTCTTTCCCCTGCCCTACATAACGCAGAGCGAAAGTGCGGCCAAGCCTGGCTGAAGGCATCCTTGATAATAACAGGACCCCCACGCGTTTTAGGGTCCGAACCCCCTCCCCAGCACTCAGAAAGGCAGCTGCGGTCCCCAACCCCACTCCCATCCCGGGGACAGCGGCTGGGAACCGGCTTCGGACGGGTGGAGAGGGCATCCCCCAAATCCGCGTTGTCCTCGCGGTGAAAATACAGCTCCTATGTGTTACCCAAACGGCTCCTAAATGGGACGGTTTGGTGGTGGTGGTGCTCTCCAGCTAACGTTAGTAGCATAATAATAATAATAATAATGTGAAATATTCACAGAATGAAGAGAGCAGGACAAAACGAACCTATCCTCCCCCATCCATAGCCTTGCCCCTTGTGCAAAGGCTGGATGAGGCCGCGATCTGTAAATCTCGGGGCCCTGCGCTGCGGCACCGAAATGGGTTTGGGGGCTGGGGGCTGCAGGTCGCTGTCCCCAAGGGGTTTTTCTCCCTTCAGAGTTGAGGAATGGGGCTGAGCGATTGGGTACAAAGAGCTGCCCGGGGTGGCACTCGGCTGGGTGAAGCCGATTTCGTGCACACACGTGCGCGCTCACCTATATGTACATAATATATATATAGAATGTACATCGCCATATATTTATACCTGTTTCACCTATATTAAGCGTTCAAGCTGGGTACGTGCTTGTCTGTTTTGGTCTAGGTGTAGTGGTGGATGTACACACCCAAAAAAAGGACGTTTTCCCGTATTTGAGACAATATCAGCAGCTCCTTTTGTTCCCGGCAGCTAGTTTTTGGAGGCAGCCGGGTGCCTTTGCTTGCTCGCCCGTGCATCTGCAGGCTGCTAACACAGCCCTTGAGGGCACTTTTTGGGTACCATGCGCTTGGAAACCGTTCGTCTCCAAAGAATAAATATTTTATGCTTCGGAATAATAATAATTTTTAAAAAATAAAGAGAAGAGCTCAAATCTCCGCGCAAAGCCCTCCCTCGCTGGAGCCGAGAGCCCGGGCGCTACCTGCGGCTCCGAGCGCGGTTCCCCCCTCGGCTGCCGGCCCCCGGAGGCCGGAGCAGCCGCCGTTCGAGACAATGCCTATTTTCTGTCATTAATAACTCGTTTCTTTTAAAAAAAAAAAAAAATCTCGTTTGGATCCAAGATTGTTTTTTATGATTCAGTTGGACAAGACGGAACACATGTTAGTTTAAGCAGGTTCATGAAATAGCTGTAAATCAAATAAAGTTTACGAGTTTAGCAGGAAATACTGAATAGATGAAAAAAAAAATCCGCCGAGGCAGAGAACAGCAGGCTAAAATAGTTGGTGGAGTTTGTCCTGCTCTGTGTTTCTCTCTGTTCTCTTGTGCATCTTGCCGATTAAAGGCCTCGAGACCCCGTGTTGGCGCCAAGTGGCATGTTATTAATCAGTTATCCGTAGGTTCAGTCCACATAAGAGAGAAATTTAATCACCAGAAACCAGACCCGACATAAAAGAGAAATCTAAAATCAATTCCCGCCTGCCTCTCCACCCCTCCACCCCCCCCGCCTCCGAAGCGATCCGAACGAGCAGAAGCAATCAAGATCTCGCTCCCTCTCCCTCTTAATTGCACCGGGCGAACCGCAAACTTCTTAGAGCTTTACCCCGAAGACAGTTTAGGAAAAAAAAAAAAAAGGGGGGGGGGGGGGTGGAACCTAACGACCCGCCACCACAACGCAACAAGCTTGTCCTTGATCTCACTATAAAAGCGTGATGGGGGAGAAACAACCCAGGCAGAGCCTTTCATAATGGAAAAAATATATATATATAAATATAACAACGAAACACACTGCTAAAATGATCTTTGAAGGCTCCCCGGGAGGGGTGCCCCCGCCCCAGGTGCTGGCAGGGGGTTCAGCCCCCCCGGTTCCCCTGGCAGAGGTGAGAAGCGCTGTCCCCTCCTTGTCCCCTCGCTGTCCCGCACCACACGGGCATCAGTGGTCCAAAAATGGGAGGAATCCGCCCAAATCCCCCTCGGGGACAGGAACTGTGCTGGGGGGGGCTCTCTCCCCAAAATTCTGTCCTCCCCCCAGCCCCGGAGCTGAGCGCTTCCTTCGGGCGTTCCCCCAACACCAGCACTGCGCCCCTTTTTTCTCCAAGGAATTTTGGGTGGAATTTCCCAGGTTTTGGTTAGGCCGCGTGGTTACGAGAGGAAATTCTTGGCCCTCCGCTGCGTGGGTATCACGGCAGGCGGGGAAGGAGCCCTGCTTTGGGAAGGAAGGGACAGGAGGTGACAGCGGGGGGGGGGGAGAGGACCCGAAAAATCAAACGTGGGGACCGCAGCATCCCCTTCTCCTCCTCCAAAATAAATAAATAAATAAATAAAATAACCCGCTTCCCAGGGAAAGCGAAGAGCAGCTGGGCTCGGCGACTTTCCACGCGTGTTTTGCGTGGGAGACTCGACCCCTGCGGCTACCCGGCTTTCCCCCCCAGCTACCGGGCACGGCCCGGGGGGGCTGCGCTGGTGAAGGGCAATGGGGGGAGGCCGGGGCGGGGGGGACGGGCGCTTCGGGGCTATATTTGGAAAAGTATTTCCAAGCCCTTCCAGCAAATCTGTGCGAAAGGTACGGGCCCGATGGGACAGGCTGCCCCGGGGGCTGCCCCTTCCCCGTGTCCCCCCGCTGCCAGCCTCCGCGTCCCACCCGCGGCGGGGCCGGCGTTTATTCCTCGAAAGAGGGTAGGAAAAAAATCCCGTGCAAAATTTTGCCTGCTCAAATCCGAAAAGCGCTTCTCCCCGGTGTAACCCTCCAGCCCCGATGGCCAAAATTTAGCAAAAGCTCCCCCCCCCCCCCCCCCCCGCGACAGTGGGGACCTCCGTGGGGCGGCTCTGAGCTTGCCTATGCCAGCCGGCTTTGCTTGTTCTGCCTTAAAAAAAAAATAGCAGGGGGCTATTTTCGTCCGCCCCCGACCTCGAGGGGATAAGGGGTGAGGAAGACGCCCCACCTGGGCAGACCCGACTGGGGGATTTTAACCCAAAACCGAACTTTTGCCCGCCTTTTCTATCATCTTTTCCCTCCACCGCCTCGAAAAGCAGTCATTTGGCTTTAGACGCCTGACCTTTTTTTCCCCCCTCCACGCTGTATCTGATCGTTTTCCTCCAGCCCAAATAGACTGGAAACCACAGAGAAAATAATCAAAGTGCAGCATGTTTTCCCGCAGTAGGAATGCATGTTAGCACTCTCTCCACGTCTTGATCCTCTGTTTGCGTGTGGGTATTCCTGGGGAGATGCGTGCAGGGCGGATCTCGCCCAGATGCACGATGCCTTTTTTTTTTTTTAAACCTCCCCCCCCCTCCCCGTGCCTCCAGCCAGCCAGCGGTCGGACAGACGGACGGCTGAGAGCCCCTTGGCCTCGGGGTGCCAGCTGCAGGGAGCTGAGAATTTGTATGGAAACAGAAAAAAGGGAAAGAAAAAAAAAAAATGCTTTCATGGTTGGGCACCCAGCCAACAGCTACACACCTGAAGAGGGGTTCTTGGTACGGACCCGCATTCATGGGTGCCCCCCCTCCCAGTGGGCTCACACCCACCCATGGGTGCCCCACGGGATCCCCGGAGCCTTGCCCTAAGCACGCGCGGGCTCAGCCGGAGCGTGATGCTTGAGGGGGAATGGAAAAATAAAAGAGAAAAGGATGGGGGATGCCCTCCGTGCCGGGACCCGAGCCCACGCGTGCCCGGGCACCTCTACGAGGGGAGGAAGAGGAGGGGAAGAAGGCTCGCTGTGGAGCACAAAATGGTTTTGCAACCCCCCCAAGCCCGTCCGTAACCGCTCCTCTCCCCACCCTCCCGCAGCTGCGCGGCGTAGGTAGCTCCAGATAAGTGAAAGTGGTATTTTTATAGGCTGATAAAAGAGACTTATCTCGGCTTGCCCGAATCTGACAAAGATTCCCTAATTGGGCATTTGCCCACACCAGCTTCCCCAGCCCGGGGCTTGGCTATTTTCAGCCCTCGAAGGGGGTGTCAGGGCCCCAGCCCCCCCATTTCCAGCCCCATCTCGGAGTTTCCCAGCCCGATGACCCCTGCAGAAATCCCACCTCGGGGCTGCCCCAGCCCCCTGTGTCCTGGCAGAGGGAGCCTGTAAACTGCCTACGGGGGCTCCCTGTGACACCCGATTTGTTTCATCAGCTGTAACACTAAATAAATTAATTAAAAAATCACGAAGAAAGGAAATGAATGGGCTAAAGCTCTCTTATGCACAGGCAATGGGTGGGGATGTGCTGTTTTGCACGACTCTGCCGCCTCTGGCCCACCGGGTGCAGAATTTAAATAGAAATTAAAAAAAAAAACAACATGAATTTAAATAGAAATATAAATGTAAATATGAATTGAATCTCCATTTGCATATCCCAGGGCATCCCCAGGCCCACCATACGGCTTGGCAGCCACTACCCAGCCCTGAGAGGCATTGCCAGACCCGGCTCCCCTGCTCACATCAGCTCCCCTTTTCTCCTCCCATGCTTTTCAATCACCAGGCTACCAAAAAACCCAAAGTGCAGAGCAAACACCCTCAATCCTAAACACCCAGACCTTGCAGCCAACTCACATCACAAGCCTCAAAGCGAGCCAGGAAGTCACCCGCTAAACTTATTTCTCATTTTCCTTCCTTTTTTTTTTTTTTTTTTTTTTTTTTTGTGGGGAAGGGGGAAGGGATGGGGAATTAACGGCCCATCTGACCTACCAGTGGTGTACGCACATGAATCAAGCACAATCAAAGGGCCCAGTGTCAACATTAGCTTGACCCCTATGACTGGCGCGGGACTCAGAGCACAGCGAGGCCTGCTCTGGCCGCAGCAGCAGGAACCTTCCCTGGGTTATTAATGCCTGCCAAGGTCTCTGCCCGGCCGGCTGGGTTGGGGTTACAGCCACACGGGGTGTGGGGAAGCACCGGGGGCTGCTCTGGATAGACCAACTCCAGCAACACCAGCAGGATGACCCCACTCGGCGGAGCCCGAACACATCTCTCCGCATCAAATTGTCCTCTTGGAATCACAGAGAAGTGGAAATTGGGTGGGTTTGGGGGTTTCTTGGTTTCTATTTTTTTTCATCAGGAAGTACAGAGAACTGTACGTTCACTCTTTTTGTCACTCCATTTCCCATGTGTGCTTTCCCTGCAGTGGTTTGGAAGAAGATGATGATGCTCAGGTTCCCCTTGGCCACTCTTTGGCAATACAAACCCCATGGAAACAGGTAAAGGTCTGGCCCCAGGGACTGGGGACCCACAACGAGATCCAGATCCAGCCTTGAGGCTCAGCAGGTGCTGAACATGGAGGAACTGAACCCTTCTAAAGTCCAGACAAATACCCCTAAGCCAAACCAGCTTTCATTGGTCTTCACAAAAATGGGTGGCATTTGAGCATGTCCTTTAACACTTTTTTTCACAGAGAGGAATGAAGAGTGCATCACTTCCAAAATCAAGTCCCCAGCAGCAGAGCAGTTTGATTCTGATGTGACAATTTCAGAAAATAGCCCGTGATCCCTCAATTTTCCCCACACCCAAGAGGAGCACACTAATTAACAAGAGATCACCAGCAGGGAAACTGTGTGGCCGCTGCTCTGCAGGAGCAGGCTCTGGAGGGGATGTGCGCAATCCTGTCAAAGTTTCAAGTTCACCCTCCATGTAAATGTCACGTTTAATGGAAATAGTGCGACCTCCTCTTCTCCTCACCCAGTCCAACCCGGGCTATTTTTATTTCTTTCATGCTTGCTTGTACTTAACACTGACTTTTGCTTTTAGCCTCTTCTTTCCAAATACACACGCACACACACATATATATATAATCCTCCTATTAAAAATATTGATGTCAACACTCAGCAACACTTGTCTCTTTGACTGTAATGGCTTAGCTGTCATTAAATCTTGTCATTTTTGGCTTTGCCATGAAAACTGGCTGGGCAAGGGAAGAGCTGGTGGGATCTGGGCAGGGCAATGTGGACTGGGAGGGCTGGCACACCTTCTCCTGCTGCAGCTCCGAGCAGAATGGTGCTGCTCCTGGTTCTCAGCAGGCATGAGAAGGGAGCCTGAAGCAAGGCTCCCATCTAAGCCAAGCTGCCAGGAAGCTCAGCCTGCTCAGCAGCCAGCCTGAGCATCCTGACAGTGAATTCAGAGGGAAGCTGGCCCCGGATGCCAACCGAGAGCAGACTTGGGGCCAGGAGGAGCCGTGAAGTTGTGTCTCCTCTTGAACTCATCTCCTGTCTCAGAGAATCACCACCAGGCAGCCAGGCACATTGAAAACACTACCGCTGCTCACAGCACTGCCTCTGCCAGCAGATTTTGGAGGAGACGCATGCTGCTGGACCACAAACCACAGCCCTGCCCAGGCTGCTTGCGAGCCACCATCCTGAGGGCAAAGCCAAAACAGAAGGATGAAGCAGGGAAGATGTTCACTGGGGTTGCATCCTCACCCTATGGGAGTCCCCAGCTGGGGTCCCCCTGCCCCAGCTTCTTGACCCATGGCTGCGCCAGGGAGTGCTTGCAGCACCAGAGGCACTGGAAATATCAGACCCCTGCACACATTGCCAACATCACAATACAATCAATAGTTAGGTGTCCACTTCAACACCAGTGGGTTGCAAATACCTACAGCCCTGATGGCTTTCCATAACCCCGAGCATAAGAGCTGTGGCTTGTCCCGTTGCGTAGCTCCTGAGTTGGTTTGGTGGTGTCTGTGCAGTCTCTAGTGCATAAGTGTCCTTATTACACCCGGGTCCAGCACACATCCCATGCTCGCAGCTGGTCCCAGAGCGGTTCCCTGGTGAGCTCTGGGCACAGGCTGGTCATGTCAGCACTGATCCCCACATCTGGTAAGGGCAGTTGTGCCTAAGACACCAGTCAGGAGCTCGGAAAGTCCAAGGCCAATGGCTCTGTCCAATTTTGGGCCATGCTTTGAAGAATGGTGGTCCCATTCATAAAATGGTGGCTTAGGAGCTAAGAGATTAAGGGAGCATCTGCCTGTGCCTTCCCAGCACCGGGAACTCTATCTAGAGCATATAGCTGGCTATATTAGTAATGCTGGATACTCAGTAGCCCTTTAATTTGGGTAAGCCTTCCTAGGAAATGCTCTAAAATCTGTATGCTTCTACAGACGTGGTTAAACTGCGGCCTAGATAGCTCTTGCTGCAATTACTGCCATAACCAAGAGCGGAAAGTCAAATCACAGAGAAGAAAAAAAGAGGAACTGGGTTGGGACTGCAGGAAACAGAAGCAAATTTGCCTTAAGAACAGGTTCTTCAGTATCCCTAAGTTAGATTTAAGTGGCACTTAGGACTTTTACAAGCCCTGTGCATCGCAGAAAATTTTGTGGGAGGCAGAGAGGAGCTGCACGGTGCAGAATCCACCACGGCAGATGTACCAACACCAAGCAGGGTTCCTCAGGCCAGGACCTCGAGTAAACCCTCCATAAAGCTTTGTCATCCTTTCAAAAGGCTGAGATTGATTGTAAGCCATAAATCCAGTATACCCTACCTGTCTGGGGACCCTGGCGAGAGAAAAAAGCAGCTCCAGCTGAGCAATGCCTCTTTCCCCAAGCTAGCTGGGGTACCTGCAGAGGGGCCTCCAGCCAGGTTGTGGTGGGATGGAGCCACCTTGCTCATTGCAGCATTTCTGCAGAAAAAGAAATAAAATAGCCTTTTAATTTCTACTTCTACGGGAAGTCCTTAGCGCACATTTGGCGCAGTTTACAGGATGATGATGACAATGTGTTTCTCCTAAATAAAATCCATTTTTAAAGAGTACATGTGCAATTACTTTGGGTTTTGGCCTGTATTCAGGAAAGAATTTCCCCTCGGGTCAGATTTGGCAGGGGCTGGTAAGGTTTTCTTCCTTTCCTCTGTAGGGTGGGCCATGGTCCACTTCCTAAGATCATCTGGACATTTTCACCTAACAATTTCCCTGCTACTGCCGGGACCTGGGACACTGGCAATGCCCTTGATCTCTCCTACATGTTAGAGTTTTTGTGGCTTTTGGTCTTTTGTACTAAGGGTCTTAAATTTGTTATAGGGTGTTGGGAAGTGTTTTATGGCCTGCAGCGTATGCAGTGGATGTTCTGGAGACCCTTCTGGATTAACTGGCTATTACATGGTCACCTGTAATTGTGAGGGCCTGTGCTTGGTGATGCAGGTGGTCCCTCCCCGTGCTGTCACCCCTCCCTTACCTTCCAGTAGCAGGGCTCTGACATCAAACTGCAAGGGAACTGCGCACGCAGCGAAGTCACGTGTGACACCTCTCCTCTCTTTTATTTGAAGTGGGATGCTTATAAACCAAGGTGATGGGGGATATTAGGATAATAAACGAGGTTGAAGCCCTGGGACTGGGAAATTACAAAACCTGGGCTCCGCTCCTGTCTTGCTACTGGCTGGCTGCATGGGACCCTTCCCTCCTTCACACTCCCTTGGCTAGGCATTTAGCCCACTCTGGTTACACCGGGATCCCTCTGAAATCGAGAAAGAGACTGGGGAGGGTGTTTTGTCCAGTCCTAAGACACCTCCTAAAGCAGTAGGGTTGACTTGCCCCTACCCAACCACCGAGAGCACAGAGAGCCTAGACAACCAGCTTAAACTTTCTGATTTTTAGATGTCTTAGCCCTGATGAATGCACACGATGAGCTTAGCACTGTGGTTCTGACCTTGGCTGTGTCTCCACAACTCCTGCAGAGCAGGTGACCAGGACAGATTCATCCCTATTAAGTGCCAGACCTTTGAAACCAAGCACAGCATCAAGTGGTACAGCCTGATGCTTCCTGCTGGGTGACATGGGTACAGATTTCTGTACTCAGTTCATTCCTGGTTACATCATTAATTCATCCGTGCAGCAACACCCCAGTGCAGAGAGTAGGATGGGTGCTGCTACAGCACTGGTAGTGTCCAGCAATGGAAGGAGACACAAGACAGACAGACATCCTGCACGGCAAACCGGTCTGAAACCACTAAACTTAAGCCCAGGCAAAAAATGCCTATGGATCAGGATTACTTTATGGATGAGGCTTCGTCCTGAAGCTCACACCTGCCTGATCTGGGTGCTTCTTGTGACAGCAGTGCTGCTGATAGCACACCACGCTCCTCAGACCCCTATTCTTGCTCACAGACAGCATCGGGATTGTCTCCAGAAACACAAAATACCCAAAGGACCGAGCTGCTGTGGCTTCCTTGGGATCCAGGGGGTCTGTGCACAAGCCCTTGGCCATATCCCGAGCTTTGCTTGTGCAGACACACTCTGCACAGCCAGGAAATCTGGTCCAAAATGAGCAACAGAACCCCACTCCCAGCTCCAATGTGCAGCGCAGATATATTTCCCCCTAATCCTCCAAAGAGAAAAACAAACAAGCGCACCAATGCCAAAACATTAACTACACCCCAAATTACTCAGACTACTGCTAATTAGTATAAATTTACAGCAGCTGCACTACTGGAAGTGAGCTCAGCCTTTAGCCCTGGAAATTACTAGGGAGTATAATTTTTTACAGTTTTTTTTTTTTTCTGAACTTATAGAAATCTACAGGAATGTTCCAGTATACTAACTAACTTCATCAGCATTTCTAAGCCTTCTTTATTCTGCGCATACTGGGGTAACCATGAAGTTTGCAGGCATGAAATCCACAAATGCGTTCACTCTCAAAGACTCCTGTACACAGTAAGTTCAGCAACGTATGTCCGGAGAACCACATAGGAGAGGGTGGGGAGCTCCCTGGCCTGATTTCTTACACCTCGTTCATCAGCTCTTACTGATCAGCACAGATCAATGCTGAAGGCCTTGGAGGTGTTCGTCGTGTTTGGATTTCATTTCTCCTTTTCCTCGCGGAATTACTGAGCAGTGATTTTCTGCGAGCACTACGAAGGCTGGGTCTCAGCAGAATACGATGCAATGCGTTTTCTGGCAGGACAAGCTCGAGATCTGTTTGTCACTGCTCTTCAGAAAGGTGGGAAGGTGCTCTGGGTAATGCTAGCCTGGAGTGGGGCCTTCCACCTGCCTGTGCACGTATGCATCTCAGTGAGAGAACTTCTACAGTAAGTAAAATACAACCATGAACCTCACTGACCGGCAGATTATTCTCCTATCTTGTGTCACCAACCACTCCAAGCTAGTAGACTTTCCTCCCTGAGTAATCCTCATATATTTAGATCCCACTTACTGCTTCAAAACCAGAGGTAGGAACACACAAATTTTATTTGTCCTTAAAAAATCGATCCTGGAGTAACAGCAGGTAGGCAGACAGGTAGGCAGACAGACAGACATGATGATAAGCCATACATCTGGCATGCAAGTATCATGGCAGTGGAATTACCATTCCCCAGCCAAGTTTCACGCTTTGGGGAGTTGTTTTGACGTGCTGTCAATGCAGCACCAGAATAACCTGATTTATTTCCCTTGTTCTCTTTGAAAAAGTCTATTTGGTGCCATTTATTTTACACTCACTTACTTGCCATCCTATCAGGAGGTGGGAGGTCAGGGGGGTCACTCCTAAGAGAGTATCATGTTCTGTACAGAATAGAGAAAATGCTCTACGTTAGTGGGAAGGGAAGAATTCATGTTGGGGCCTCCTTTCAGCCTCTGCTCTCCCACAGTGGGCTCGTATACCTCTTCCCTTCCCACATCCTTGCTCTTCCTTTCAAATGGAAAAGCCAGGACCACTTTTGCTGCTATCCCACCAGCAGCAGTCCCCCCTGCCTCAAATAGCCTGCTTCAGTTTTGCTTCATTTGCGCCTCCTCTGATCCTTGGCTGGGAATTCTCAGGGTTCCCATCTCCATCCATCCTCCCCGTTTCACACAATAAAATCCTCTAGGCTTTTCTGCCTTCGCATATAAAACCCATGTCACGTCCCAAGTGGCCGTAAGAGGAACTGAAGCCGCAGCGGCAAACAGAAGAGGGACACGTTGCTCGTTTCGAGAGGGATCATTACAACAGGCCAAGCCACTTTTAGGCAGAGAGGATACAATGCCTACCTGTATTAGCCTATACACACTTGCAAAAAAGTACTTGTGCCTGGTTCACGCATCAGCTGTACTCCAAGACAGCAAACCTCACGCACACAGTCGTGACAACAGAGCTGCTGCTGCGGCATGGCAAACCCAAAACCCATGGCAGCAGAAAGTGGGCTTGTTGCGATTGCTGCAAAGGCAGACAGGCGAGAGAGAAACCACGAATGGCTACGTGACCTTTTTCTTCTTCTGGAACGTGACACAGATGGGCAAAGCTGGCGCAGGAGTGGAAACAAGAAGTCAGAGGCTGATAGATGCAGCAGGAGGAGCAGCCCGCTGAAGCGGAGAGCCCAGGCAACAGTCCAAGCCACTTGACTCCCACAGCAGAAGCTCAGACCTGCTCAGTAGCAAGGCAGGATCTCCCTCCCACTAAATATCGCCTGTTTTATCATCACCTCCTGCACACAGCTAGCCCCGTGCACTCTTTACTCACTGTTACATCAGTCAGGACTATTGCCTACACTTCCTATGAGCGCGGCTACAGCTCTAGCAGGACAATTTTACCCAGCGACTCTTCACCTAGCACCTTTGCTTTGTTTAGTTCATTAATTGAGGAACATCTAAGCTCGGTACTAGGGGGTGACTGGCCTGGGCATTAGATCATGGAATAACACGAGCTCCATGCGCAGCTGAGAGCCAGCACTTGACACCTGCCTTCTTCCATCTCCGCAGCCTGGTACTTCTGCTCTCGCAGCCTCAAGGCCTCCGTTCCGTTAATCACCCTCACACTTGATAGCTACTGCCTGGCCAGCTGTCCTAATGTTTCCAAACACATGAACCTGCTCCCCTGGTCCTCCGCATCGAGGAATGAGCATTGCACTTGCCACATTGTGCGTGTCTTGGAAATCAGCAGAGCACTGGAAGAATTATGTACAGTTGAGATAAGCACAGAGACAAAGCACTGACATTTATGCAAAGATCTCCTTTGCCTAGGCTGAGCCAGCAGAGGAAAAGGCAACCTAGTCGTCTCCAAAAAAACATTTTAAAAATGGGGAAAAGAGCCAATGTTCAAGAATCAAAAGCAAATATCAATAGGAATAATAAGAGCACCCCAGAAGTAGTCATACGGTCCAGGATTGGGAAAGTAAAAATAGCCAAGTCCAAGGGAAAAGGGGGAGATATTCCAGCACGCACACTGCAGAATTCCCCCTGGAAATGCAGACGGGTTTGCTTCATTTCCTCTTTAGCTTTTGCTGAAATATCAAGCAGCACAAAAGACCCTTATTTGCTCTGAGGATACAACTGTTGAGTGCATAAGCTCTCTCCACATCACGTTAGGCACATTTCCATTCAGCAACCAGCCTTTTTCGACTCCCCTTCCTATTTTAAA
This sequence comes from Cygnus olor, assembly GCF_009769625.2. Classification (NCBI taxonomy): domain Eukaryota; kingdom Metazoa; phylum Chordata; class Aves; order Anseriformes; family Anatidae; genus Cygnus; species Cygnus olor. The sequence continues at coordinate 3,083,600 of NC_049185.1, read as the reverse complement.
AAAAAGAGAGAAATCTGAACTGAGGAGCTAGTTTTGACAGTCCTTTATTTGCAAATCTGCTTGTCTTTCAAAGGCATTTTAGCTAGGAAACCGCACCAAATGAGAACACGAATCTCTCACCAATTCTTCCATCTGTCTAGAGGAAGACTTCCCCACAGGAGGAACTAAGCTTGTCAGGGAGTCACTCTCCCCCTGCTCCCCACTGACCTGCCCTCTTCTCCCTTTCCCACTATCCAGCCTGAGCTCTTCCACATCCTTCTTATTTAAAATCCAGCTGTCTCTCCTACCCAGACCTGTCTCCTCTTCCACTCCCAGAGCTGCGTAAGGACCATTTCCTATTCTACGCATCCCCCTTAAACGACTGTAGTAGAAAATCCAAGTTAGAAGGAACCCAAAGTAGCTGAAAACCAAGAAGGAGGAAGAAAAGCAGATGAGCTTTTAGGTGGGCTTTCAGGCCACGAGTCGAGAGTCACACCTGATGGCCACTGCCGTGAATCAAGGAAGGGATGAGGGGGTGGCGGGCACCAATTCAGACCCAGGAGCAGCAGTGACAGCTACGTGGTGCTTAAAAAACACCAGGCTGCTGGAGATCCCCAAACTGAATGAATACCTGAATGCACTCACTAATTACTATTTTATTACCGTGTTTTAGTTGCCTCAAAGGCTTTGGAAGCATGCGAAGGGATTAGTAAACAATGTTTTCCTTTGTTAACCTTTCTGTCTGCTTTACACTGCTCTGCCAAGATCCGACATCCTCCAAAACAAACAGAACATAATGAAAAAATACAGACCTCATCAGCCCCATGAGATATTGAAACAGGAGTGGTGTAAAAAGACTCAATTGCGTTAAGCATTTGATGGATACAGGAGAACATCTCCAGCATTCCCACTGCAGGATCTTTTATGAGCAATCAATATTGTAGGACTAAGGGAGTTGCAAGACCCTACAGGTGTGATTTTGTATGATTTTCTGTGGCTCAGAGGGTATTCTGTGCTTCTTCAGCATGGCAGGGCTGGTAAAGCTCTCAGGGGAACATCAGTGTAATGTACCTAGCACTGCTACAACTATTTACCTTGGACCATGGGGGATCCATGGAGGACGTCCCAGTAGCCTGAGCGGGGCTGCCTGCCTTGCTACCTGGTTTTAATCCTCACTGCCCTATGCCAAGCTGTGTAATCCTAGGCAGTTAACACCACAGCCCGCTTTCCTAATGCGTTTCTGTGAAAGCAAATACTGCTACATGGACAGCTCAGGCATGGAATAAGGCAGTGCTCATGGCAAAGAAGTTGTATTCAAGACAACCTTCCCGTGAAATCGTGGGTCTGTGGAGAAGCAGTGACAAGGATGGTCCAAAGGGCGACAGCACTGGCAGCTCCTGCGATGAGAAGGGACCCATAAAAAGTTTTTCTGTTTCAGGATGACAACAGCTTTGTGCAGCTAGGGCAGCACAAAGGCCACTGCACTCGGGGCTAATTTTCTCCCCCTAATTCTGTATTGCTACAGCAGCCCCGTTTCTTGCCAGTTTGTAGAGCGAGATGGAGCCTCAGTGCCCAAACCCCAAGGTCCTGCCGAGAGCTTTCTCCTGCCGCCGAAAGTCCCTTCATCATCCTTAAAACTAACATAAAAGTGGCTGAGGTTAATATCAGAGAAGCCAAACTATAAACTGAGAATTACGCTTTAGCCTAAATAAATCATCGCCTGCGAGGCTGGGTGGGGAGTGGAGGGGGAAAGGCTCTGGGATCAGGGAGCACCGGGACCCCCCTGGGGGCTGGCAAAGAGGGATGCAGGATGGCAGCACCAGGGATGTGCACCCGGAGGCCTCATCCAGCTTGCTGGGAGAAACCTCCCCAGTGCAGCCCTGCTCTGGGGACTCGGCTCCCTTACGGAGAGCCTCTCCCCCCACCCCAGGGCCGCTTCCTCTCTCCCTGCGGGAAATGCCCCTCTAATGATTCCCCTGCTCTGCAGTTTGTCAGGCCGGCTGACTTCAAGCCATCCTGCATCTGTTTCGCCTAGAGAGCCACGCTCGCCTACATTTTAATAAACCCTATAATTTACACGTTTCCCTCATACCCTGTAATTTCACCACCCCGAGACGCAGCAAAGGGAGAAAGCACAGAGCTGGGAGTGCTCGTGGAAAGAGCTGCCAGAGAATCAGAAATAAGTAGAGGGCTTAAATCTGCAGCAGTAAAATAATCCAGGGGAGGGAGCCAACAATGACTGAAAAATAAACATCTCCCCCTGCACAGCCTGCAGCCAGCCCCGCTCCTCGCAGCCGCCTCTGCCAAGAGATCGAGTGCGCTGGGAAACGCGCCGGGAGACTCCGGGGAAAAAAAAAAAATTGACGTGGGTTATATGGACCCTTTTTATAAGGCAACTGTTAGCGGTAACTAAGTTTAAATTTATATATTCAATAAAGTCTCTTTTTTTCTTTTTTTTTTTCTTTCTCTCCCCCCCCCCCCCCCCCCAAGTGCCAGAACCACTCGAGGAAGCCGACACACGCTTCCCATTTGAAAATGTGTTATTTGACCATTTTTATTCTCTGCTTTTGTTCTCGGGGCAGCAGCCCCTCCAAATGTGAGGGGGGGGGTATTTCTGCACCGAGATCAAAGGGGCCCTATGTATACACACACTCTCACAAATTATGTATTTGTGATCAAGTAATGTAGCATCAGGAAAAGCTAGGCGGGCATGTGGGAGAGCGAGATATTTACACAGGCCTGGCCAGAGGCAGAGGCATTATTTTAAGTGTTTCTCGCCAGTGCCAAGTCATCTGTTCACATATATGTGTGCGCGTGTAAAGATGATCGGGAGACCATCTCGCCAGAGCCAGGAAATTCAGCATTAAACCCCCAATTCCCCAACACTTCCTGCGTGGCCAGGACTCCTGCCATGCTCCAAACCCGCGTGTCCCCCTCTCCGCTCGTGGCTGGACACACACCGGCCCCACTTGCTTCCCCAAAAGTAGCTTTATAGTCCACATAAAGGAATATATATATTTCCCCTATAAAGGCATGGCTTAACCAGAGGATTTCAGGGTTTTCGACATCAGAGGGAGAGAAAAGAAAAGAAAAGAAAAGAAAAGAAAAGAAAAGAAAAGAAAAGAAAAGAAAAGAAAAGAAAAGAAAAGAAAAGAAAAGAAAAGAAAAGAAAAGAAAAGAAAAGAAAAGAAAAGAAAAGAAAAGAAAAGAAAAGAAAAGAAACTAGGTTGTGCTATGGACTCTATAGATGAGAAATGAAATACTGCCTCTCGAGTTTGGGCCAAGAACGGTAAAAAGCAGAGGACGAGGAGCGAGGATGAGGCCAGAGCTGCGGCGTATCCCTGGGGGTGGCCAGGCAGGGGGGGGGCCATCCCGAGGAACCCCAGGGCAGACCCCGTGGGAAGCCGGCAAGCTCCAAGGCACCGGAAAGAGGAGCAAGAGAGAAGCCAAGTCTGGCAGCGTGTTTACGATGTAAAATCCCGATAAAACTTACGCTGAAAATATTTCCAACCCAAGGAGGGCTTGGGAAGGGAGCTCAAATGGACTCGAAATGTCCTTTGCAGGCGGGCAGCTGCAGGATGGTCGGAGGAGGGGGGATAAATGTCCTCGGGGGGGCTCTGAAGCTGAAAAAGCCTCTCATCTGCGCCAGCACCAAGCCGGGGAGGTGCAGGCAGCGTGCAGCGGCTCCAAAATAGGGCGCAAGCCGCGGCGCAGCGCCCCGGAGCTTGGCGCAAGGCAGGGAAACGGGGAGACCCCCCCCCAACCCCCCCACGTGGAGGAAGCCCCCGGGGCGAGAAAGGGGGCTGCGACCCGCAGCGGTCCCGTGCGCCCCCTTTCTCTGCCCCAAAGCGCCCCCAGCAGCGCAGAGCATCCCCGGCGACACCGCGCACCCAGCCCCAGCCGGCTGCGGGGCTTCTCCCCCCACCCGCTCCTTCCCCTCAATCTGCATTATTATTAGCAGTATTTTATCCTAGGAAAAACAAACGTCTCCCTCCTTTCCCATCACACGCCGGGGGGGTAGGGGGTGGCAGGCCCAGATAACAAAGCAGCTGGTGTGGAACGAAGTTGTAAGGAAATAATTGATATGTAATAAGGCTGAGTGAATCTATCCCAAAGAAAATATTGCGTAAGCGGTTATGATTAAACATGACCGGGCGAAAGACGCTCTCATAAAGGAGTAATGGAGCTAAGGAAACAAATGATCATTGGGAATGTTAAACACAGAGGGGCATTTCATCACACAAACATAAATTCAGCTTGAAAGAGACTTAGGAAAAAAAAAAAAAAACACCACCACTACCACCACCCCTTTACCCTCAGGTTGTGCGATGGACGCCGTTTGATGGTGCTGGGAGCTGCGGGCGACCCCGCTGGCCGAGGAGGGCCCGATCCTGCCCCTCGTTTTTAGACCTAGCACAAACGCGATTTTTCCACCCCACGAAGGGATTTTGTCCTCCTCCACGAAGGGGTGCCCTCACCCGAGCAGGGCACCTCCTTCCCCTCTTCTATCCCAAATCCAGGCCCTTACCGAATTTTTGTTAACGAGCAAAAATAATAAAAGAGACCGAGATTATCTCCCATAAACGAAAAATAGAGCAACCAAACGGGGAGGCCCTCCCTTCCTTTTCGCCTCGCTCCCCTCTCCCGGACAAATCCCAGCTCCGGCGGCACGGAGCGCATCCGCCCGGTGGGACATCTGTGCTCTTTATTCCTAAATCTCCGCTTGACTTGTTTCTAGCTGGTGGCTTTACAGGCGGCAACGTGCTCCTGACTGAAGCCCTGGCACTCAGACACAAGAGCCCGAGCTCGAAAATTCGTTCGGAGAGAAATAATTTGGTGTGGGGAGGTTTGAGCTAGGGGGGGAAGGTGCCCAAGCACAGTCGGGGACCATTCCTCCAACACCACCGCACCTGATTGCAGACCCTGGCGGGGTGCGGGAGAGTTATCGGGCATTTCTACCCGTGCTGTTATCAACCCAAAGAAGAGCAGTTTCCCCCCTCCAGCCCCAAAACGGGCACCCGCTCGGGGCTGCGGGACCAGCCCTGCGCGCCCGGCCCCGGCTCTTCTCGGGAGCGCGGCTTCGTTTGAAGAAAAAAAAAAAAAAAAAGAAAAGGAAAAAAAGACGAGAAAAAAGGGGGGGAGGAAGGAGAAAGAAGGGAGATGTTTGTGTAACAACTTGAAATAATTTACCCCAGAAAAAGGAAATCTGGGCAAGAGTTTATCAGGCAGTTCCCTTTGCCAGCATGTTTAAAATGTATAAGTAATTTTAAAGTGTGTCTTCACTTAATATATTTTCCCCTTTCTCCTTCAGATGACAAGGAAGACCAGTGATTGCAAGATGTCTACAGATAGCGCCCTTTAAGAGTTTCCACATTGTATGGTTAGGGGAAAAAAATGTGTTTGTGGTTCCTACGTCCCTCCCGACAACTTTCTTATACTCGTCTCGTTTTATGGCTCCTATTGTTCAGGCTGCGCACGGCGGCTTTTCCATTTCACTCGTGTCCCCCCCTTCAAATAGGGACCCCTTGGCGGGGGGGGGGGGGGCGGAATTCTGGGGTGTCCGCTTGTGTCTAATGGGAGAGAAAAGGATTTCCTTTACAAACACACTAAAGCAAAGCAAAAAAAAAAAAAAATCCCCCAAATCCATGTCCAAAGCGACTCCCAGCAGCTCGAGGTCTACCGGCAGTTTGGGTTTGGATTTGATGAAATATTTCGGGGGCTGTTTGGAGGGAGCTTTAGAGAAAATCACCGAAGCCTTGTTTTGCTGGAAAATAAAGCAGTTTACGGGCAATATTAGCGAGGGCCCCATTTTCTTCACAGACGTGAAGCCGGGCTGCGAAGGGACAGAGCTGCAGTGGCCTCGATGCGAAAAAACATCGGGCTTGCTACGAACTCAAGTGATAAATTACAATGGCTTCATCACACGAGAAATAGCATTTTTTTTTCTTTACGAAAAAAAAAAAAAGACGGGATTTCTCTGTTTTCGACACAGAATGCACTTCTCTTTTCCTTTCCCCATAATTTAAAACACGAAAGCCTCCCGCGCTGCATTGCACTTGCCGGAGAAAACACGACGGTGTGATGGGCTGAGGAGCTTCTGCAGGACTTTTACAGGGCGGAGGGAAGATGTTTCTTTGCAGATTTCCTCCAAAAGCCGTGCTAGCTCCGAGGGAACCCGGTTACACCGCCCTGCGCTCGCATCGAAGCCGGGAAGTCACCCAGAGAGCCGCAGGAGGAAAGGGGCTGGTTCCTTCCCTCGGCTTCAGGGTGAATATTAAAGTGTCCCGACAAATTATCCTGGGTTTCTGGGGATGGAGCAGCCTCGTAGGGCGCTGGTAGAAAAATTGTCCTCGGCTCCAGAAAGGCACGGCTCCCCTGGAGCTCGCAGCAATTACAGCGAGGAGTCTGTGCACAAACACCTCCAGCGGGGGCAGGCAGGAGAAAGCGAAGCCCCAAATAATTGTGCGAGGAGATGCGTGTGCCCACGGGCTTCCCAGGACATCCAAAGCAACCTCTGAAACCAGCTGCGGGATCGGGCTCATGATTTGCGAGATATTTGGTTAATTTTGTTGGGTTTAGGAGGATATCCTATATAGTTTTTTGCTGGGTATCATTTAGGATCCCGAATCCAGTTTATCCTGACATCGAAGACATAAGCCATAAGATGCTTGCATTTTAGGCGCATTCAAAACCCCGATTTAAAACCAGCCCCGAACCCCTCGGCGTGCCAGGGTCTCTACTATCGCGTTTCTATCCCGACATTAATTCCCCAGTCACCGTTTTTGCTGCAAATCCGCCCAGCGAAAGGCACAATTTTCCCCCTACAACGATCCGCCTCAGCCCTACCCACTGCTTTAGGGGATTTACGAATCCTCGGACGGGCGGGGATGCACCTCCGAGCTTTGGGACGACGCGAAATCGATCAAAACGGGATTATTCCAGTAAACGATACTTTTCCTAAATCTGGGTGAAAATGCCCCATATTCGCAGTCCCTGCCTGCGGACCCCGCTCTCTCCCAGCGGTAACCGAGCGGCCGGGCCGGGCTTTACGTGAATAACGGTTTTCATTATTTTCGAGGTGGGAGGGAGGCGGAAAGAGGAAAAATATATATTTTTGCTGAGCTACTTCTTGGACACGAGCAAACACGGAGTTGCAGCAGAGCCCTGCCAGGGTCCGGGGCGGCTCGGGAGCAGCTCGGCCACGTTCCTCCCCCCCACGGTTGTAGGGCTGGGAGACCCCCAGGCACCCGGCTGCATTTCCCTGAGCTTTGCCCCCCTTCTTTGCCCCGTCCCTTGCAGCTGTCGGGAGGGAAAAGCCAGCCCCGCAGCCTTCGTGACAAGCTGCTAATGCGCATCACCCAAAAATCGTCTTCGAAAAGAGACCAAAAAAGAAAAAAATTTAAAGAGCCAAAACGCCCCAAGTTTTGTGCCATCTATAATCAGGGGGTGCTGGACCCCACCGATGGTGAAGGAAAGGGGAGGCGGGGAAAGTGGGTGGGTTTTTCTTTGATGAATTCCTAAACAATTCCTATTATTACTTTCTTCACCAACCCAGGGTGAATACGGGGTCCAAATGGCAAGATTTGCGTTTCAAAGAGTAACATGAAATCAAAACACCTGTTATACATTAGCCCTCTCCCACTTCCACCTCCCCTGTAAATGAAATCATTTAAATAAAAAAAGAAAAGGAAAGAGGAAAAAAATGAGAGAATAAGCATATTGTTTTTCTCCCTTGACATATGGGACCAGAGCTGGAGAACCGGGCATTATTTAAAGTGAATACACAAATAATAAGGCATTTGGGAAGCAGCTAGATGGCTTCTACCACTCCATCTTCAAGCGCTTTCACATCCAAACCCTGGCAGAGGCAGCCCCAGCCACTCTGCCCACTACACACACCTGGAGGGCAGCCACCGCTCTGGGCAGCATCCCCCAAACCCTCCATGTAGTCCCAAACCTACAGACAACATCCGCACCCATGCATGGGCATCCCCCGCCACAGCCAGCACCTGCCCACTCCATCAGCTCCACCCCACACCCACTCAGTTCCCCCCCACATACCCCCCCCTCACCCCACTCATGTCCAACTCCACAGGGCCAACCCCAGGCGCAGCCCTAAAGCCTGTGGCCAAGGGAACCCCCAGGCGAGGGGGAGCCGGGGGGGCCCAGGGGAGCCCCTTTACCTTGGCGGCAGGCAGGGTCTCATGGGTGCTGAGGCCTGGCAGCAGGCTGGGCTGGCTACCAGCCCTATTTCCGCTTGTAACTATGAGGAGACCCCAAGCCTCTCCTCGATAAGGTATCACAGTGTCTCTGCAGTCCGCGGTCAGCACCTTAGCTCGGAGCTCAGCGGCACCGCTGGCAGCCGTGCCGGGACAGTGGGGAGATGTCGAGGCATTTCTGGGAATAATCACATCACACAAGTGCTTACATTCCGGCTTCCTTTCTCTTTATCCGTACCACCAAGTTTGAAGTCACACCTTCTACCGGATTGTTTAAGGTCTCTGGGTTGGAGTGGGGGTGGGTGGCAAGGAAGAAGTGGGGGAGGTGGGGGGTATTGCTGGTTGTTAATCTATAGGGTTCCTCCAGGCCAATAAAAGTAGCATGGTCAGAAATTTCTCCTTTTCAATAGAAATGTCTCCCTCTCCCCCCCCCTCCCCACACCCCCCCCAACAACCCCCAGCCCTTTCTGTTTGTTTTGTGCCTGGACTTCAGGGTCTGCCAGGTTGGGAGTCCTGAAAGCTGCTCAGGCAGAGCTGCAAAGTAACAAAAAGACTTTGTTTTCCCCCTGTACAATCACGTAGGGGTTCTGGTATACGCATACACATCACGGAAAACACACCTGGAAAGGAGACTTTATAAAAGTATCTCATACACAGGCGCAGGCACCGGGGTAGGTCTCCCAAAATGCAGCTCAAGGCCTTAAACCTGCAGCATCCGGGAGGCTCACGTGTGCACTGGTACGAAAATAAACCACAGCAAACATCTGTGCGCACAAGGACCAAACAGCCAAGTGTGTACAGAGCAGCACAAACACCCCTGTACACTTCTAACACACATTTTGCATATACACAAGGACCAAACAGCCAAGTGTGTACAGAGCAGCACAAACACCCCTGTACACTTCTAACACACATTTTGCATATACAGGCAATTATCTTCATTAGCTTTCATTTTTAAAAATCTGAAAGGTGAGGTTGTCACCAGGAGCTGGGTAGCTCAGTGCTGTAAGCAGCTCTGGAAATTCACACCTTTCACCCACCAGAATCTTTTTCACCAGCATTTTGCTGCATCCTCCCTCTGTTCTCTCTCCAGATCACCTACGGCTTTGTGCTACCATCTCCTGTACACTACATGCTCACCTCTCCATCCCTTTCATTCAAGCAAGGACTGGAGATCTACTCAGAAACATTAAAATCAACCTGGTTACTAATGTGAGTAACAGATCACCAGAAACAAGCTCTGATGCAAAGTGCTGGTGAGTCAGCTGAAACCCCTCTGCTTAGATTTTATACCAGGCGCTTAGCTTGTCTCCCAGGCAGTAGCAGTCCAGAAGACACAGGCTGGTTTATAGCTTTTCTTTTTTTTCCCCTCTTAAGATTTTTTACATTTTCTCTAAGGTTTTTACTTTTTACAAAAAAGGCAACTTCGGGCAGTGGAAGCACTTCTGAGAATATGCCCGGTCGGGGCTGGCCATGAGGTATCCGGTGCTCGCGTGGTTTAATAGGGAAGGTAAAATCAAGCAGATGGAGACGAGTGCTACCTGACTGAGAGGCAGCGGGGACTATTGCATGGCTACTGTCAGAGGGCGAAGCCTTTGGCAGTGCCCTTGATCTCGCTGTCACCCTTCCCATCCTTCATTTAGGTCGTTCTTTTCATACTGCAACCATCCTGGGACCGACAACTGCCTCTTCTTCGTGTAGCTCTTGGACTCAACCAGGACCCCCATCACACTGGGACTCCGCTGTTTTCTCATAAATAATTAGAGCATGTGTGCACCATGCCTATCACCACAAAGTCTGGGCTTTGGCTTGGCTTTCTGGTTATCTCCTAATGCCAATAATAATAACAATAATAATAATAATATGAACATTGCTTTGTGGATTCAGACCTGCCAGAAAGGCAGTAAGCCAAGTATTACACTTGTGGGAGGTATCTTGCAGAGTACTCCAAGGATCTTTTGTTAGGTCTGGTCTTATTTAGTATTTTCATTAATAGCCCTGTAAATGGATTACACAGCCCATTAATAAAATTGGCAGATGCTACCCAGTTTGGGGAACTTGTGAACAGCAAGAGAAGATTTAAAAGGGAGAAAACAGAAGGTCAGAGAAAAATGGGAAAAAAAAAAAAGAAAAAGACAAAGCACAAAATAATTTGTGAAAATTAAATTCAGGGAAAGGTGGCTGGAAGATTATTCAAAATCCAGATTCTTCAATTGTGGTTTTATCCAAAATCCAGTAAAAGTAAATGATTAGTCCCAGAGAGAGTGCGGGGCAGAAAGGGGGTCTGAAGGCTGCAGCAGCAGTGCTGGGAGGCGCAGGTGCCGCGGCAGGAGCGCGGCCCTCACGCAGAGGCAGGACACGAGGGACAGGCAGCCCATGGGCATCTCTTGCACCTTATTGCTGGGCAATCACCAAGAAACAAAAACAAAGCAAACAAAAATACACAACACTCCTAAAATAACCCACCACCCAGAGAGTTTGAGCTGAACATAAAGAAAAATTCATGATGGAAGGGGGAGAAACTGCAATTCTGAGGGCAGGAGACATCAGCCAAGGCAAAGAAGCCCCCATCTTTTGGGATTCCTGTGCCTTCACCATGTAACATCATACAGATCTATTAGAGCAAGTGATGATGATACAGAAGATACTAAACCACTGCAGATGTGTTAGAAACAAAGCAAACTAAGCAGGAAAGTCTACCTGACTGCCCAACCTTCCCTCTTCAGCTCTGCCATGGGCAGCTTGTGGAGCACCAGGGTTGTCCCACAGCCTGAAAATAACACTTCCCAAACACAAAGGGTCTGTGAAGATAAGAGTACACACAGGTGGTGCTGTGTGGAGGAAATGCAGTTGTTCTCCCTCAAGGAGATGCCTGGGATCCTTCGCTGTTGTCCACCTCTTGGCACAGCAGTGACTGGTGGGGACCGAGAGTCCCGCTGGGCTAACAAGAGCTAGGCAATAAGCAGCCCAGGAAAGACAAGAAGGCTCGAGGAAGATTAGGCAAATTTAAGATGAATCAGCAGAAAAATCCTCCCAGAAAGCTCCTGTGGGCTACGAGCAGTGGGAAGTGTTGCAACTCTCCACTGTCTGGATATTAAAATGAGATGATGGAAGCTCATGAACAAGAAGTGAACTGATCGGATACAAGGAGGAAACAAGGAAAAAAAAGACGAAAATATAATCTAATGGGTGTTTCTACCTCTTTAGCTTCTGATAGCCATTTCAGGATGTTTAGATGGATGCAAAGCAAGAAGCAGCACAGGCTCTGTGCCTATACACGTGCCAGCAGAAGAGCTGGGACACCCAACCAGGTGTTCAGAGCTCCTTTGTCAGGACAGGTCACTTGATTTAAACCAAAACAGGAACAGCACCTGAGTGTGTTGCACTTGTTGTTCCACTGAAGGGAATCAGAACAGATCTAGTGACACTGTGAAACCTACAGCAACACCAGATGGGACTGTGGATCAAGTGCATTATTTATTAAAAGGCTATGCATTTAAGTATGTGTCCTGCTTACAGAGACAGGCAGGCTTACAGGTCCAAAGTACCCATGCCTTACACTTTAACAGGTAATTGGATGCTTATCTTTTGAGGATCTGCTATGCTAAAGACTGTGGCTTGACCAAAACCTGCTTCCTTTTGTTATATTTTTCTAAATAATAATGGTAACACTACTTCCAAAAGGCAAAGAAGGAGAAGAAATACACTGGACCCAGTTTACTTCTACATTGCACCTGTTTTATATCTCACACAAAAAATGAATTATACCAGTATAAAACCTACCTGTATCAAAGGATCAAATCTCTATTCTAATCATTGAATCCCAGAATGGCTCGGGTTGGAAGGGACCTCAAAGATCAACAAATTCACCCCTCTGCCATGGGCAGGGATGTCACCCACTACTTCAGGTTGCCCAGGGCCTCATCCAACTTGGCCTTGAGCACCTCCAGGGATGGGGCATCCACAGCTTCTCTGGGCAACCTGTTCCAGTGCCTTACCACCCTCTAAGTGAAGAATTTCCTCCTAACATCTAATTTAAATATTCCCTCTTTTAAAATTACCCCTTGTCCTATCACTATCTGCCCATGTAAAAAGTCTCTCTCCATCTTTCTTAAAGACTCCTTAAAAGTTTTCAATCCTATTTCCCACAAATCCCTAAAATCCTGACTATTTTAACATTTTCCCTTTCCCTTTCAGCACTTACTATCTAACTGTTTTTTTTGTTTGTTTGTTTGTTTTAATACCAGGTCATCACTACAAAATCTTAGCCAAGCTATTTGAAGTCATGAATATGATTATGGCCTGCTAATGTAAACAGGCAGGAAGGGGTAAAAGAGTTGTTGTGTGTGTGTTTCTGAGAGAGGGAGAAAGGGAGGGAGGGAGAGAGGGAGAAGGATCCAGATCCAGTTTATAAACATCCATCTCCAGTAATGAGTCCGCTAGGAAGAAATGAAAAATAGCCCAGGCCTGGTAAAGTCAATTAAGTTGCTTTTAAATAAGAGGTTACCCAGAGAGGCCAAGAGTTAACATGTAAAGGCTTATTGCCAGTGCTGTAAAAAATAAAAGGAGGCTTGAATATTTGAAGACATTTGGTTGCTATTATAAACAAGTGGATCTAATAGTGTGGGTACATTCATAGACTAACTGTAGAAGTTGGGCATCTTATAAGGACACATTGAAAGGAAAAACTGCAAGGTTCCCTGGCTAAATAATTCCAAATGGGTCATTATAAAACCACTGATAAAACACGTGTGGTTGGGACACAGGGTATTTATAAGGAAAGCTTTTCAAACCAACCAATAATGAGCAGCTAACAACAAGAGCACAGCCAAAGGTGTATGTAATCTGCAGAGAACACATGGCAAAGCTTTACGGTGCAAATTCTTATAATGACCTGGAGAGCAGATGGCCCTGACACCAGTTCAAGCCGCTTGGAAAAATCAACCAACGTTTATCACATTCTTGAGATGCAGAATTGGGAAAGTGAGTTTAGTGACGGCACCTTCCAGAGAGAAAGGGGCTGCATTTCAGCAGACAGGAAAAGAAAATAAGTGAAAGGAAAGGCATAAGGAGAACAAAGATGTTCATCTTTTCTCCTGCTTGCTCATCTAAATGATCTGAATTTTTCTCCTGAAAGACTTCTTTTAGTTTGGGTTTGCAAGATTACAATAAGGGGTTGGCAACACTTTCTGCAAAGTAAATTCTTGCAAAGGCAATTAACTTGGAGGTGGAGACACGACATAAGCCCAGGCAGCAAAGTCCCATTCTTGCAGAGGTCAGTACCACGGTCTGATCTCCACAGCCTCTCCCATGCAGAAGAGCTTCCCAAAACACTGGGGTCTTTTGCCTCTTTCTTTCGAAAACGATGGCAGTGTGCTCTGTGCTCCAACAGCCCTGTAAGGACTGATCCATTCCAGCGCCATCTGGGATGCAGCACTTCTATCAATACCAACGGAACCGTGTTTACAAGATTTTCCCATTTTTCAAGGAAAAAAGAGTCACAGCTTAGAAAAACTGAGAAACAGCCACACCATCCTTTCCCAACAGAGACCCAAGATGTCTAGCGTAAGAGCTGACCACCACAGACCCTACCTGCCACAACCTGGTGGCAGCTCCAAGCTGGCCACCAACAAGACCTCTTCATCTCCCCCAGCTACCTTGAATATCTGAATCTCTCCTTACCCTTCACACAACTGTCATTGTATCACACAAATAAAGGACGGTAGATGGGGAAAACAAGGTCTGAAAAAGAACAGAAACCATGTTTTAGGATCCTAAAGAGGCAGAGACAGCAAAGGATGGAATTCTCAGAAGCACCAAGATAAACCTGAGATTAGCATTTGGCTGCTCTTGACTACCCAACAGCAGCAAATTGCCCTTACCCTTCTTAGACCAAGAGGGAAGTCTGCTCCAGGTGAAGCTAACGTGAATTCCCAGGAGACCCACTATCCATGCACAGGATGCACCTCGTCAGCATAGCAAAGGGGAGTGCTGCCTCAAAATTCCCATTTCAGGATTAAAATCTGAAGAATGGACCCTCAGCACGGATGACATTGCTGCTCCTGCCGGGGAGCACAGCACTTATTTCCTGTGTGCTCAGTGAGCAGTGGTGCTGCGGACCACGTGCCCTTCCTACCAGAGCCTCCTGCCTGCCTCACACCCGCCTGTCAGCTGCACGGGAAGGCGAGATCAGCAAACATGAGGTCAAGCGAATTAACGTCACCAGAAAGGAAATGGGGTCAGAGCTAAGCACCCTTCCCCGCACTGACTGCAGGCTGGGAGCGTGGATGCAGACAATTAACTCAAGCAGCTTGATGAGGAGGCAACATCTTCAGTCCGCTCTTTCTTCGGAGGGAGGGGAAGGAAAAGGGCAGTCACCAGAAACACTGTTACCTTTCTGCACCTATCCAAAGGGCCATCAAGGAACGCAGCCCCCTCCTACCTGGCAGCAGACAGAGCCCAGGTGACCCCAGGGCAAAGGTGGGTCCCACACCTCATGGCTGCCCCGGCTGCCCTCTGGAGCACATTTTCAGATGGCAGGGGAGGAGTGGTGCAAATCTGCCTCTGTTTGCTCAAGCCACCAGTAAATTAGCACTGCAAGTCTGCCAGTCTGCCCCTGTGGTTTCAGCAAGATTTTTTCTGGCTTTCTGGTCTGGTGTATTATATACACAGGTTTCCTTCCTAGCCCTTGATAAACATTTCTGACCAGCTACTCAGGAGGAACAGGGTGGGGGGAACATTCCCAAATCCCAGCGCAAAAATCCCAGTGCCTCCCCCATCATGTAAACACTGCTCTTGCCACTGCACAGCTCTGAACAGGGGAAGAGCTCTCCGAGCGCAATACCCGTGTGCTGCAGGGTGCAACGAGGGCTAGGCTGGGAGTCAGCGAGTGTGCACAGCACCAGCGAATTCCTGAGCTCATTTATGAACTCAAGCCAACACCGCCAAAGAGGAGAGCAGCAAGAGTCTGGATACACTGCAGGAGAAGGAAGGAGTGCATGGGGCAAAGATGAGCCAAGTCTATGGAGGTGCAACATTAGGTCTCAAAAGGTGCCCAAAATTTGGGTCCAGAAGTTGTGCAGAGCCCAAATCCTCTAGAGACCCCATGAGAACCTGAAGCCAGCAGGCACAGCAGGCATGGCGTGGGCAGCACTCCCCATCCTTGCCTGCCACAAGCAGAGGAAGCACTGGTGGCTCTCCCAGAGCTGCCACGATGGGCTCCACCTGGAGCAAATTCAGCAGAAAAACTCAAATAAGGGCTTCCTCAAGTTGTTTGGCAGGAGAAAAGCCCTGTTTCAGCAATGTGCTTAGTGTCACAGCATCCGTTGCTATGTGTCATAAGATCTGGGGTCCCTTCCAAGGACTCCAGCTTGGTGTGACCCCCAGTGGGACAAGACCCCAAGGCTCAGCCTATTCCCCAAAGGAAAGGAGGTGAGATCTGTGTGCCCACACTGCCTTACTGTTAGTTCCCTTGTCTCCCTTCACAGCTGGAGAATGTTTTGTCCTGCCTCCACCACATTTGGCAGCCTGCTGCTGCTCTTACAGAACACAGCATGAAAAAGGAAAAAGCTGGTGACCTCACTTGACACAGCCACACTACTGGGCATCAGAGAATCCACAGATGAGATCATTATTAGGAAAGCAACACATGCAGCAAGAAGTTCACTCGAGTAGACACCAGAAAATCTCTCTCTGAGAATGCATGTTTGACAACTGAATTTCTTTGGTTTTGGTACTCACTTGCCCTTTCCAAACATGCTTTTGAGGTCTCCTGTTACATAATCACTGGGGAAAAAGGGCACTCACAACATCGTAGGGTTGGTCCACGTAGACAGTAGTCTTCCAGCTCATTAGGGAAGAACCGCAAGTCACCAGTTTTTCTTCAAGATCCCAAGGATAAAACCTCATGTAGTATTGACCATGGAGGTTGGGAGAGTCGTGGCCCCAGCAGAGGTCTCACCAGCGGGGCAGGGAGGAAAAAAAGGCTCAAGCCCGCTCTGGCTGCACTACTCCCAGGTAATATCTGTTGCACAAACTGCTCTATATACACCTCATCCCTTCTTTCCCCCTCCAGCATCTCTCCTAAATCCCCCTTGTACTAACACACAAGAGCAGGAAGGAAAAAAAGAAACAGATGTGTATATAAGTTACAATTTGGCTGCCAGGAAGGGCTGAGTCAGGTCCCGCAACTGGAAGGGACTGGATGGTGTCATAAATCCTCAGATTCTCCTTCCTCCAGTACAAAACCTGTCTGCTCGACTTCATTCAGACCCCTAACTGCACCTCCATCCATCCCTGGGATGCTCTACCTGGGTGGCAGGAAGAGCCAGGAGCCAACTTGTGCCTCCTCCTTGGCAGAGCAAACAACTCTGACCCTGGGGAGCCCTGCAGTCCTCCTGGGGGACAAAAATACCCAGGACCAATGCATGGAGCCTCCCATCCACCAGGTGATGTGGCCAAACCCAGTTTTGACGTCACTGAGCACCCCAAGGGCAGGGCAGCCACTACCTTTAGCTGCTAAATGCCTGGAAAAGAGTAGGGTTTTATTGCACTTCACCTCGATATAAATAAAATATTTGCCCTTCTTTGGGATGAAATATTTGGATTACATATCTGACAGCCGCTGCTTTGTAACTGAAATACATGTACTCACTCTGCCCATATATTACTGCTCTGCTCCTTGTCAGGCATCTCCCCCAAGCTGAGGGGGAGGCAGGCAGCTGAGCCACCAATTAAAGCCCAGTTCTCATTAAAGGCACCATTGTAGGGAACGGGGGGAAAAAAATAAAAAGATAATTCTGTCAGCACAGATGTCTCCTACGCTGAGAGGTTTGCAAAGAAATAAAACCCAAGCAGCTATTATACCATTTCCCAAGTTATAGACTGTAAGAAAAACAGAGCGAAGCAGTTCCCCCACCTATAGGATACCACAAGCCAGTGGGCAGCACTGACAGGCCTGAGTCTTGCTGTAACTGCCTTATCTTCCTAATCCTCTGGATTATTAATAGTAGTAGGGCTGTGATGGAGTCCAGAGGCCATGCCATGACAGGGCATCACCGTGTGAAGCATCCTATGAGCACGTGAGGAGAGGCTGCTCCTGCCTCTTGTGCAGCTGGGGGCAAGACGGGCACGCGGCTCAGCGAGGTGCCTGGGTCCACATGGTGCTGCAGCAGTTGCATGGAGAGAACAGCTGCTTTCCCCCAAGCCATTTGCCTATCTCATCATATCTAGAACAGGATTCTCACTGATCCTGTCTTGTTTTCCTCTCCATCATCCTTTGGCAGCATCCTCCCTTGGCTTGGTCACAGAGTGAAGCCGCTCTGACAGCAGAGAGAGTATAGAGCAACGAGGTGTTCAGTTCAATACCTGATCCGACACAAAATCCAGTCTCTTTGCCCTATTTTCTAGGGGTTTTGTCTGCCATCAGACCAGCCAGATGAACCTGTTCACCTCACCTTGTGAGGTCTGGTGCAAGGGAAGTGGTAGGAACTGAGCACAGAGAGCAAGGCGAGGGAAGGATTAGCCCACCCCTCTGCACAGCAGCTTGAGCTGGGCTAGGACATGAAACCATGCACAAAGCTAGGGAGAAAAAGCAACAAACTGAGATTAATTAAACCGCCCACAGTATGGAAAGGGAGTCCCTGCTCCACTCTGATATTTCTTAATTTCTCTCCCACCAAAACGCCTGAAGTTTGTGATGAGCTGTATATGGGGGCATAGGGAGGTGGGCAAGGAGCAACAGCATCTGCTGTGAGACCAAGCATGGGGGTCCTACCAGACAGCACATGCAGACCTGGAAAGAGTCATCACCACATGTTCTGACTCCGCCCATCTGTGAGACTGGTCCTGAGGACTGCAGCATCCCGTTGCTGAGGCCAGAGACAAGAATGGGACGGGCTAGGAAGGACAGATGCCCTCCAGGGTAGGACTTCTAGTTCTTAAAAACAAAGGAAAAAAAAACTAACAGTGTTTTCTAAGGGCCTGGAGTAAGGGCAGCAGTAAGAGAAGTCTGTTCCTGCTTCTCAAGTCTCACTGGGACTTTTCAGGAGGATCCCAGACAGCTTCTGAATATTCGAAAGGAGAATCTAAAGTCCAATGGGAGCTCATAGCAATGCCAAACCTACAGCCTCTGACTGCCTGCTGCCCACCTCTTCTTCCCCCTCGCTGCTTTAGGGGGAACCTTTATGCTTGCTCCTAGCTCTGCTCATCCTTCTGGGACAACATGAGCCCGGATGAATAGGGCAACTCTTCCAGGAGTTACCCTCAACCCTCAGAGGGGTCACCAGACTGATTGCTGGTGCGACACCATGTACTTTGGACACCTCTGCTCCCATGGAGGCCATGGCCAGAAATCCTCATCAGCCTCCTTCCTGCCCTCCTTCCTTCTGAACCCACTGTCCCTGAGAGCACTCCCCCTGCCTCCTGCTCATTTAACTTGGCTCCCACGCAGATGCCCACAAAGCCTTGAATTTCCTGCTGGCTCAGGGCTGCTCAAGCTCAGCTCCGTTTCCTCCAGAGGCAAATGGGTGCATTCACCGTAGCAATAAAAACTGAGCGATGTTCTGGGCACGGGGCCTAATCCAACTCCCAGTGAGGTGGAGAAGGTTATTCCATTCAAGGGGGGGCTGAGGGGAAAGGCAGGAGGATGAGGAGGGTCCAGACAGCAGGAATGGGACAGGGGCATTGCCAACCTGGAGGACCTCTTCCGAGGTCACCACAGGGAAGGCAACAAGTGGTAAATGCTTTTTCCCTTGCACGGATGCCCCCTTGTTCTCATTCATGTTTTCTCAGTGCTACCTTGTGCTCCTTAAGCAAGCCATAAATTCAGTCACACGGGTTTTCTCTGTCCTCGATTTTTATTTTATTTTTTTGACATCCATTTAATGACTTTTCTCTTTAATATATGGCAGGCATTTTCCTTCTAAAATACCTGAGGTTTAGGACAGGTAGTAAATGGAGACCTCTCACAGAACCACTGGCCCAGAACCCAGTCTTATTGGCGCTTAGAAAAGGAGATCCATTTTTCCTCTCTGCTCTTCAATTAGCTGTAATGTTTGCCTTTAAAACATAAAATTAGAAGCCTTTTTGGAGGCACAAAGCAATAGTATACTGCAAAACACATTTTTATTCTCCCCTCCCCGCTACAAGTTTAGCGCAGCAGATATATTAGACAGCTGGTTTCTAGGCACTGCTCCCTTCTGAAGATTTAGGGTCCAACACTCAGCTCCTGCAAAAAGTAATGACCTCCCTCACTTTTGGTCGGTCTGTGCTTGACCCTACACTTACTAGCAGGACCTTTCAGGTTGAATACTACAGGATTTAGTGCTGGAGAGCAGAGGCATTGAGCAGAAGAACATCTCAAAGTCCATCCGACTGAGCCAATCATGGAATATACAGGTCACAAGCTCCCACTAAGTACTGTCAGGACTTCTCACATATCCAAGAGCTACTTTCACAAGGAAAGGTAAAACATACTCCTTTTCACCCCCCAGACACCTGTCTACAGAGGAATCAAAAAGCCATGATGGGGAAGGCTCTGGTGGGACATGCTGATGGGGATCCCAGGACTCCATCCTTGAAGAAGGTCATGCTGAATGTGAGGTGGGGCCTCATGCCAGCCACTCCAGCCCAAATCCCTGCCCAGACCAGGCTTACAGAGGTAACCTCAGCCTCTCCATGACAAAGTCCTAACACAGGAGCCACCTCCAAAATACCAGAGAGCTGCCTGCAGCTCACGAATCACAGGTTGGCTGCTCTTGGTTAAAAAGACCAGACCGCAATTTAGCATTTCTGCTAAACCTGAGCTCACACAAACCCTTCCATCTGAATCCCCCCAAAGACACCTTCTGCATCCAGCCCAAAGAGGCTTTGAACCTATCCCCACTCCAGGTAGCATGAGCTACAACAACTGATTCTTTTCTCTCTGGCAATCTCTGCTTCTATCACCACTGGGCTGTCCGACAGCCACAGCCACTCATACATTTCTGCGTCTCTAATAACATGGTACAACAGCAAAGCTAACAAAACTCAGGGGAACAACTCAATCTGTTGTGCTTGATGGGGGTACACAGCTGGTCCATTCCATTCTCTTCCTGGCATTAGTGTTACTGTCACAGATTCATAAACAAACACATTTAACAAAAAAAAAAAAGTTGACATCCATATTTTCTTAAAGTGATTCAAATCACCCATGCTGTACGAAAAAGAAAAACGCCCCAGGATGGGAGCTATTGATCTCAAAAGGCAGCGAATTGTGCTCCATGTTGGATCAAAGGGGAGTACAAAGCAGAGAATAGCCACTTTCTCCACCACACGCCGATGATTTTCCAGATGTCTTTTATGGGAAATAACAGCACTCAGAGCACTGTTAACAAAAAGCAGCCAAATCACGGGAAAGGCAGCCTTGACTCTTTTATCTCGACAGTGTTGCTCATCCATCTCTAGAGCTAGCTGATAGCAGAATGATTGATTCAGAAATCACTTTCCTGAAAAAGAAAAAAAAGCCACTGAAACCTCTAGGACATATTAGCAGATGTACCTAGCCCAAAAGTTCTACCTGTGCCCCCAGTTCCCCTTCACCTTCTGTATCTGGTGGGACAGAGAATACACAGTTGGTGACAATCAGCTAAAAGGAGAGGAGGTTGGACAGGTTAAGGGAGCTTCAGCTGTCACACAAGGACCCCATATTTTTAGAAAACCCACCAAACCCTAGAAAAACTCACAAGAAATCATGACATAAGTATGACAAGGGAATCCTTGATGCTTGCCAGCTCTGAGTAACAGAAAAATCCCTCTTGCCCTTTCCTACAGAATTTGACAGTGGAGATGGAGAAAGAAGGTAGTTTTTCTTGCCTTTTCTCATTTTTACCAGAAATTTTGTTTCCCCACAGTTTTCTGGCCTCTTTAGCCTGAAAGGATGGAAGGGGGTCTTTAGAAAGACAAAATACTGAAAGAAAACACACAAAAAAACCTGCGTACATTCAAAATGGCCGAGCCCAAGCTTCAGCAGTGATGCTGGCCCTTGGGGTCCCTGCTCTTGTCCTGGGGTCCTACACCCCTCATCAGGCTGTCGATCTGTCCCAGCAGCCCCAAAATGCTTGTTCCCGGCAATGGGAGGTGTTTTGTGTGCCGACGAAGTGGATGCTGGGGGAGCCCTTTTGGGACCCGTTACGGGATTGCCTGGGAATGCGGGGAAGGGGCTGAGTGGCCGAGGTGGTTACCTCCAGCCCATCCACACGTCTAACATAAAGCAGGTGTGCTAGCCCCACCACTCTCAAACCTTTTGAAGTTCACCAAGCACTTCAAGTCCTTTATTTCTCTGAATGCAAAAATACTTTTCGTGCTTCTCCAGGTCTTCTCTAAGAGAAAACGGTAAAGGCAGCTGAACTCAGCAGCCAGCCTGAGTGTCTGAAGTTGCATTTGGGCAGCGAGAGAAAAGGGGACTAGCTTTTAGCGGTGATGAACAAGAGAACAAGAGCTGTCTTCCTTGTCTTCACCAAGATTTGTTAGAGCTCAGCACTCCCGAGAATGGCTCCATTTATATTTCAGTGCCTAAAACCGGCTGGAGATGCATAAATTTAGGTTTGCCCCTCAAAAGTCTTAGCACTAGCTCTGCGTTCAAGAGCTCATTGAAAAAACATGGGGGCTTTTTGTGTGTGTGTGTGTGTGTGTGTGTGTGTGTGAACAGTGCTCATTGACATGTCTGAAGAGCTCCAAGTTTTCCACTCCCTCTGAGTTGTTTCAAAACTATGCGTTTTCACCAAAACCGTTCACCCAAAACAAAACAAAACAAGTGGACTGTTTTCTGTCAAAGTTTCAAAAACACCAACCCACACCGCTTACAAGACATGGCTTAAGAATAGTCCAATTAATGAAAATGTTAAATCGGAGGGAAAAGAAAAATCTTCAGGAAAACCGAAGAGAAGTTAAAAACAACTCCTTCAGGAAAGAGAATTTTAATTAAAAATAATATCCCTGTGGATAATTTATGTTTCTATGTAGGGATTTAAATTGCAGAAGCAGCAAAGTGGATTTTTTTAAAATGCCATCGGCATCCAAGAGTGGAAAACACGAGATTTCAAATTCATACATTCTATATTTGAACATCTTGTTTCTATTTAATAGAAAAGGCCTTCTTTCTCTGGGTTCCCCCCCCCCCGCTTTTTAAACATATAATTCATCCTAATATATTACAAATGGCACACTAAAAGAGCATGCCCGGAAAATATTAATAATTGAATTCAAATGAGTTTTTCCTAAGAGTCTCTCGAATCGAGGGGAGAAATTCCTGGTGCATTTGTGAGAGAAAAGAGGGGGAGAAAACTCGAGAGTTTTTTTTTTTTTTCCAGGCGCTCTACGAAGCAGACCGTGTGCTGTGTGGAGTCTCTCCGAGCATGACAGAAAAGGGATTAAAGCAGGTGACACTTTGAACTTAGCTTAGATAAGTGACCCTCAAAATCAACAGTCCAAAAGTTTAGTACACAGATTCCGCGGACACGTCTAGTCGGGTCTTCGTCAAAACCTTCCCGACTTCAGTAAGGCAAATTAAAATAAAGCAGACAGGTTGCTCGGGTTATCTTCTAATATTGTTTTAGCCACTTATTAGCGCTAATGGACAATTAGTGGCCTGCGTAGATACTTCTTCTAATACGAAGCAGAGAGGAAAATTCTTTGTTTGCTTCTGTGTGCGGGAACCTCTTCTGCGGTTGGATGTATAAAAATAGCAGCCAGAAAAGAAGTGTGAAAGACACTAGTTAAACAGTCCAATTTCCAAAGAAGAATATAGTTGAAAACAGATTCTTCTACAGAGTTAAGAAATCCTCCTGATGCACTTGAAGCATAAGGAAGTCTGCACTTTATAAACAACCAAATATATGCCCAGGATAAAAGGCGAGGCTTTTTGAACTCCTAGCTGGCGTGTTAGGAAGACCTTTAATGACATTAGCAGTTCTTCAAAACCAGAAAGGCCACATTATTTCTGATCCTATATGGTCACCACATGTAGCTTTATAAAGAGGAAAAAAAAAATCCTCTCTTCATGCCAATAAATAACTTGCCAGAAGAGAAAATATTTACCACCGCTTTTCAAAATTCTTTACGCATGCAGTAAAATCCTCCTCGGAGAAAATGAGCCCGTAAAGAAACCCTAGGCGTTTCCTACAGCACTACCGGCGGTGCGGGCCCGCTGCCCTCCGCGGGGCTCCGCAGCCCCCGGCGCTAACTGCGCGCTATTTTGCGGGGATGGCGTTTTGCGAGCTTGCGACGGCTTCCCCCAAAGCCGGACCGAAAACTGAGAGTGGCACGGCTGTTCTCTCCCCTCCGAGCCAGAGGTTGGGGGGTTCAAATTAAATTCCCCATCCCGAGCAGCGAGGGGAGCCCCCTCCCCAGCTCCCTACCCGGCCAGGGGAGCAGAGCCGGGGCTCTCCGCAATTCAGGCCGGGAGAAGGGGCTCCGCCGTCGGTTCTCGCCCCTGCACCCTCCCGGTTCGTCGCTGGGCTTTCAGCCGCCTGCAAGAGTACAGAGCACGGATTTAATTCCCCCAACATCTCCGTCGCGTTTGCCTTTCTTGCTCCAAAACACGTTTTCTAATAATTTCTATTTTTTTCCTTAACTAGAGAAGATCTGTTTTTATAAAACTACAAAAAGAAAAGAAAGAAAAAAGGGCCTAAAAGCAGCTTTCTCCCAGCCCCCGGATCGCATCTTTCCCTAGCGGCAGAGCCCAGCGCGGTGGTCGCAGGGCGCTCGATGCCGCCGCACCAGAAACCCGAGCGAGTGGTTTCTGCGGGAAGGAGAACGATGAACAAACCCCGAGCAGGCAGAAAACATTATCCTGGGGACAAGGCTTCTTCCCGCCTAGAAATTCACCGTATCGCCTTAGCATGACGCGAAATAATATAAATATATAACGAATTAAGCTAAAGTTTAAGGCGAAGTATGGGATTTTTGTTCCTATAAATGAATGCGGAAAGTGGACAGGGTAACAGCTCAAGCAGAGCGAGCCGGTGCCCCCACGAGCCCTCAAACAATTGCATTTTTCTCTTTTTTTCCCTTAATCCAGCCATGGAGACGCTGCTTCGGGGAGGGGACCCAACACCAAGGGGAGCGCAGAGGCTCTGGCATCCTCGGTGGGTGACAGCACCAAGGCGCACACGTCTACGAAATAAAGCCTGCATTTTCGGCTTAGTTTGGCTTTCTTCCCCCCCCCCCCCCCTTTCCCTGAACTCTTATCCTGCAGTTTGGAAGGGAAGGCGCTCTCCTGGCGGTTGGACGGACACAGGTCTGCCTTTAGCCTACGCGCTCTTGGCTCTGCCGTTCCTATAAAATTATAAAATAGCGAGCAGCGACTACTCCGTCCCCTGCTCCATCCCAGACGACCTCCCCCGGCGGAATCCACTTTTCCCGAGCGATTTCGAAATTAAAACTACCTCCGTGCCGCTCTTTTTGGTTTCATATTAACGCGCCCTAGTCTAAAGAGGGGAATGCCCCAGAGCTTTGCATGGCAGACGCTGCAAGTGTTACATTCCCTAAAGCCGCTTGCAGAAGCACTAAACCGGCCAGATAATAAATAGATCTTTTATCCTCACGGCCTCCCCCCACGCCTAATTTTCGGGACGTTCTCATTAATTTCCCGGCTGCATGCAGGACGAAGGAACGAGTTTGTGCGGGGCTCAGGAGCGGGCAGGGGGCTCTCGCCCTCTCCTTCCCTAACACCCGACCCCATCCTGCCCAGCAAACTCTCCCTGCTACTTTCCAGGAACAGGAGGGAGAAAGCTCTTTGCCAAACTATTCGCGAGAGCACTTCAGAATAAATGAGTTGCCTACTAAAACTTAATGTTATACAAGATGTCCATTTGTCTATATTAGATTTTAAGCAGCTGTTCGCATGCTCAAATCCGCCGCCACCGCCCCCCTCCCACGAAAGAAAAGTTTGAAGTGAAGAGGGGGGAAGCAAGGAGATAAAACAGGGCATTGTTTATTTTCCTGGCTCCTCTCGCCCCCCCCCCCCCTCCGCGGTGCTGGAGCGGAGCCTCCGCGCTCAGCTTTGCGCAAAGCAGCGCGGCACAAACAACGCCGGCACTGGGCGGGGGGGGCTGCGGCTTTCCCTACGGCCGGCTTTAAATCGTTTCTTTGTTCGCCGAAGTTCCCTGAAAAAAAAAAAAAAAAAAAGCCCAGAGCTGGGATATGGGGAAAAAAAGGTGACAAAAGAGGAGAGCGGGGGTCCGCGCACACACAACCCCCCCCCCCGGCTCGGCAGCCTGTGGCTGCGCAGCGCCCGGCCTTATCGGAGCCCAGTGCTAAGAGGAGATAATTTGGGCCGTGAGAAGGGGGGATGTTCGATTTTTACTTTTTTTTTTTCCTCCCCTTCTTCCCAAGCTGCTGCCCGCACGCCCGGAGGGGGGCTGCGGGGAGCCCCCGGCCCCGCATGCGGGCTCCTGCCGCCGCTCCCGGCTCAGCCCACGAGGATCCGCCGCCAAGAGGGGGCAAAAAAAACGGGGGAAAAAAAAACCTCGGTAACGAAACTATGGGAAACGAGTTTTCGCTGGTAGAAACGCCGGGGAGCCGCGGCAGGCTGGGATCGGGGAACGAGGCTCCCACCCCCAAAAAAGCCGTCCCAAAAGGCCGCCCCGACCTCAGCCCCATCCCCATCTCAAGTCCTTTTCCAGCCCGCTTTCTTTCCCTGCTGCCCCGGCCCATTCCGTTTCTGTGGGACAAACCTCCTGGGAAAGAGCTCCCCAAACCAGACTCCAGCATCCCTCGCACAGCATCAGTGCAAGCCCTACATATTCCATACATCCCCGCCGCACATAGACACACACACACTTCCTGCCGCGCTGAGCTATTCCACTACGATTTACTTCACTGTCTACATCCCTCATTAATCTCTCTTGCCAATTTAAACCGTTTCCCTTCTGCTGCACGGATTTCTGCCTTTTTTTGGGGGGGATGTTTTCCAAGCCTCTTGCGCACAAACCCGTCTAGCCGCTCCCATCCCCTCTAGTTTTGCGGGCAGGAGGATGGGACTCCAAAAATTCTTTCCCCGCCCTGAGAGGCGATAGTTTTTATTAGACCAAATGACATCTCGATGTAGGGGAAGATAAACTCGCCGACACACAAGTCGTTCTTCAAGTTTTAAATATGTTTGCTCGAAGCCAAAATCCGTTGCTCTTTGCTCAAGCAAAAAAACCTACAAGCAGGAGGTTAACAGCTTAAATGAGAGGCTCGGGCAAGGAATGCAGGATCGGCTCCCTACCCCCATTAATAGCCTTAAACGACTTTATGTTTTTATACCCGGAGTCGAGTACTCAAGAACTCTGAGCGTGTTTGTAAGACTAGAAAGATCTATTGAGAGCCTTTCTTTTTAATAGCGCATTAATGTTTCCCAAGACTTCGTATTAATTCAAGAATCACTGAAGGTCGATTTGTAAGTGTCTGGACACTATAAAAGTGTTTGTAAAGCAAAGTCAGTTGCGTGCATTAAAATAAGGAGGTTCCTTTGTGAGATTTCATGCCAGGCCAGGAGCCCTTTTAAATGCTATTCAACTGCCTCATTAGAAGGAGCTAACAGGAGTCAGGCCTCCTCTTTAACCCCCCCATCCCTCCCCCCTTGTTCTCCCCTCAAATCAGCCCTTTAATACATGGACTGGCAGATTAGGGGCTTTTAAAGCTGGGTCTGTCCCGGATAGCCGGTTTCCTATCCTGCTATTGTGACAGCTCTTCCCTGCTATCAATTACATCCCACCCCACGCCAAACGCCCTCCCTTTTCTCTCCTCAGAGCACCTCCACCAGCAGGGCGAGGCCGTCCTCCCCTGTACAGGGAGGCTGGCACCGTGCTCGCCCTGGCCTCCATCCCCAAAACGATGCGCATCCCTTCCTTTCCCCTTCCAGCCAAAAAATAATAATGTATCTATAATGCCTATATGCGCCTGGACCCGAAAATACGTTTCCGAATAGACTAACAACCCCTCCTGTGTTAACACCAGCTCTGTTCTTTTTCTTATTAGATCGCAGAGATGAATGGGTCGGTGGGGGGAGAGGGGGGAAGGTTGGTCACCATTATCTGCGCTCCACATGTTCTCTGTGGGTATATATAAAATATAGGAATGGAGTCCCCTTTAAGTAGTTCTTTTATGACTTGTTTTAACAGAAAACACAGAATAAGCCAATGTTTGATATTACAATATAAAACACATTTGTGGTATGCTAGGGGCTGGCTTGTTCCTCCCTCCTTCCTCCAATTCTCTTCCTCACCCAAATCTGGTCCAGCCCCCACCCCTCAGAGGGGGGCACAAACCTTCCACCCCCTCAAAAACACAGCATCCTCCCCTGCTCTGCACCCACACACAGATTCAGGCCCTTGCAAGAGAATTTGGGCACACAGCTCTTATGAATATGAACCTCCAGTTCTTTACTGTTATTGCTACTAGGCATAATGTTAGAATCATAATTCTCCATTTATATGGGGGTCTGGATTCAAAAAGCCTATTGGAGCCTGATAGAACAGAACAACATAAATCTGAAATCAAAGCCAAGCATGTCCTAATAAAAGCCAAGCCAATGCAGAAATCTGGTGCAGAAACAGCAAGTCCATTCTCACTCCCATGCACCAAGCCCCCAGTCCATAACTACATAATAATTAAAGAAAAACCCAAGCCCTCAAGCTGGCCACAAATGCCATGCACAATCTTGGTTGCGTGGGCTGAAACTTCAAGTGTCAAAAGAAAAAGCACAGTTGAGAACTTGCTCAGAGCACTTGCTTTTGCAAGTGCTCCCAGGGTTGCTACCCAGAAACAGAAGCCATTGTGCCCAGGCTGAGGTCTCATCTCTGCCCCAAACCCAAACTCAGTCTCCCTTGGAAAGTCTGCATGCTTCTGAATGATTTTAATCAGTACTGCAAGGTCTCCCCTTACACTAGGGCAAGTCTGAGGACTTAATTAGAGCCGATTGTGAGCCAACCCACAGTTGTTGAAATTAAATAGGTTCATCTTATACCATTCTGTGGTGTTAGAGCAAGGTCCCTCTTCAAGCAGGGTAGGAGGATTTGCTGGAGCTCGGTCCCATAAGGAAGCAGTGGGAGGATCAGCCACCAGGGAGGTAGGACAGAGGGCATCAGGACAACGTGAAGCTGTGCTCACATTGATTCAACCTTAAATCTGGAGTGCTTCTGTAGCAGAAGGGAACTCTGATGCAGGACATGGCATGCTGTAACCAACTACTTAGGATATATACCTGGCTTTAAAAAAAAAAAAAAGGCAGCTCTGTTATAATTCCCAGCCCTTGCAGCAAATAGACAAATATTTGATTTTCAGGGCAAATATTCCTTTCCAGGCACACGAGCCCAGGCACCCAGCCCTGATGACAGTCATGTCTTAGCCTGGAAGGCCCCAATTTGGAAATGTACCCCATCAGCAAACCACTTCAGCACCTGCTTAACTTTGGGGCTGGATTAAATCGCCCTCCAGAACATGCTTTCAATTTATTAATAGCTTAAAGCATCAGGAACAGATTGGGGGTGAGGGGGATATTTTAAAAGCCATGCTGCATTAGAATTTCTAGGGGTGGAAATGAAAATTAAAAGAAAAATGAATTATTCAGGTGAGGCTAAAAAGAGGATGAAAGTCTCCTCAAATAGATATATTTTAAAAGAAATGCCTCTGTCCACCCCCCCTCCCCCTGCTCTGCTAGCATATTTCAAGCACTTTGGATGTTTGTGTCTGTCTTCCTTTCAAGAAACCCTGAGCACATGAATGGGCAGAGCAGCAGAATGAATGGGACACTTCAAAGAAAATGAAAACCATTACTGCGAAATCTGTTTATAGAGAGAATGAATGATTATGAGAGAAGATGCCAGTGGAGAGAGAACACAAGTGAGCACGTTCTCTACACAGTGCACAACAAGATATCACAGAGGTAGTCAGAACTTCTCCTTAGCAGTTCCCTTGTATAAATTTGGGGTGAAAAGCCCCCCTCTAAGGCTCCTCAGCAAGGGCAGAGCCCCCCCCAATGCCATGGGAATGGCAGCATTCCCCACGACCCCCATGCACCTGCTCCCAAGCCTCAGGGGGCTGACTCCTCACTCCCTCCCAATGTCAAGATGGGATATTAAAAGAAATTATTTCCATTGCAAGGTGTAGATGAGAAATGGATAAACAGCATGTCACTCGCCTTCCTAGTAGGTAAACTCCATTTACCCTTGACACCACTGCATGGAGACCCTGCCCTGAGAACTGCTGATTTTATCTGAACCTTACAACATTCTCACAGAGTCTCATCCATCTCCACTCTCGTCGTTGTGCTCAAGTCTGTAGAGAGCTCTCCATCGCACACACGCTGCCTGGGGACCAGAAAATCTGCACTAGATCCTCTAGATGCAGATGCATCCTGTCCTGATTCCATCCAACCCAGTTGTTGGCCACCAAACCAGCAGCCTATCTTGTAGGGAGGAAGTGGGAAAGAAAGGATGTTTCCCTGACAAGCATTCCCCTCTTGGCACCAATTATACAACCAGCGCAATCTTCTGCACAGGGAGCCTAGGAGATTTCCATGCCTCCATTCAGCATCTAAAGCATCTAAGGCAGATCTACCAAGGCAGAACAAATGGCCCCTTGTCACCCCCATCTCCATCAGCCTTGCTCAGCAGAGCATACATGACCAGATGCCTGACAGATGGACAGATACATTGGTTACTCCCTAAATCAATGCCACAGCTGCCTCTTGCTTGCTGACAGAGAAGAGAAAGGCAAGTTGTATGGACCACAGTAATGGTGCTATAAGGCCCTATTTAGGAACCACAGCCTTACACTAGAGCAGGGAGGTGGCAGCAGAAAATAGCCCTCCAACACCCTTGTTGTTTTTGGCTTAAAGAGCCAGAAAATATTTGTGCTTCTTTGAATACTGGGAATATTTGTACCATGACCAGCATGGGTTTCACAGTACTCTCAGGAGATGCAGAGATGGATGCTGACATCCCTGGGACTGGGCCAGTGGCATGCCATATGCCAACACTGTAGTCCTCCAAGAGCTCAAGGAGTAACACTGATGTAACATCAGAGCACTTGCTGGTGGAGCTGCCAGTTTTTCCCATGCTGCTGACTTCAGGAGAAGACAAACCTTTCCTAGAAAATAGTAAAGCCACAACAAAGTTCAGTGCTTTCACCCTAGAAGGTCCCATATCCTCCAGTTATGCTCCACAACCTCAAAACATTATCACGCTCAGAGAAAAGCAATGATCAGTGGGTCGCTGATGACTACAACTGGGAAACTGCCTTCTAAAGTCCTTCCTCAGAGCCTCCACTGACTTGGCATCACTCTGCTCCTTTCCTCTCCATAGGAGCTCACTGCTGGCCACCTTGGCAGCGAGCCACTCGGATCCACTGCCCACCCAGTTTCCCCAGCACAGCCCTATGCTGCTCTGCACATAGGTGGGCATTGTCAGCCCTTCACCACTCTAATCATCTCCCATTACAATTTGGACTTCAATAATCCAAAGTGAAAAGTGAAAGTAGGCTGAGCTCCAGCAGAGTGTGAATGCAGCAGCTGTGCCAACTAGCTTTCAGTGGCTCGCTTCATCCCCTGCTCTCAAGGGAGGGATGGGGAGCTCAAGTCAGTGACAGACCAGCTCAGTGTCAGTGACCCAATGCAGACATCCACTTTCTGTGCCCCTATCTCCCACTTAATCCCCCCAGGATCTCACCACAGTGATTATCTTTGTTGGCCATGTCTATAAAGAGGGACCTATTCTTGCCCATTTAACTCCATGTGATTTAAGTTGCCCATTTTACACATCAAGCAGGTAAAGTGACCTTCCTTTGTGAGCATGGACATGGATAGGCACAAGAAAAGCCCTACAAAACTAGGAATTGCAGTTGCCTAGCAGCCTCTTCACAGCATTCTGAGCATGCTGGTACAGCATCCGGATTACCACAATCCTCAACTCCTGCCCTAGGAAACATCTCCAGCTCCTCACAAAGAGACCCATCAGGTGAACCAACCACTGGCACCCTCAGTGCTAATGCCAGCTTAGAGGTGTTCCTGGAGAAGAGGGGAAAAAACAAGCATTTCCCATTCCTTATTTTCATGGCAACATTCCACCAGCTTCCCCCAAGGTGGGTGGGTGACTGAAGGAGAGTAGGGATGCTGCCAGCCTCCTGCCTGCTCTCCAGCCCAGCAACACTGGAAAGCACTCAGGCTTCACTCCTATGCTGTCACCAAGCCCCCCATCCACATATTTAACAAGAATAAGTGACTGGGAACCGTAAATTGCAAAGTTATATTACGTCCAGAGAGGTGATATAACAAATGAAACTAGAATAGAGCTCTAGTGACGTAAGTTATCGCAACCCCTGGATGCATGCATACCCTTGGATACAATTTCACCTTATTTTCTTGGGCTGATTGTGTGGCTTTTCGATTTAAAAGAACAAAAGGCTTCAGTCTTCTTTCCCTCCAGCATGCTTGCCTTCCCACCTGAGGCCCAGCTCTCCTATTTACTACAAACCTTGTGTTTCAGGGGTATCAAGTCTTACCCCCAACACAGTATGCTCTCAAGAAGTCAGTATCAATGAAACCAGGTAACTACAGGTTGGCTGAGAACCCGAAAAGAATGAGGACATGGCAAAGTTATTAGGCTTGTTCCTAAGCAGTTTGAAGAGAGAGAATAGTGAGAAGGGAAAACACACTTTGTGTTAACCCCGTATTTTATTTTGAATCTAGCTGACAGTCAGGGATGCTGAGCATCTCAGGGTTTCATTAGATTCCTAGAAGCAATGGTGAATTCAGGATTACAGGCCACCCTTGAAAAAAACAAGGATTGAAGGAAAAGTTTCAAGAAATGAGTCCATGACTGATGACAAAGCACCACTGGAAGAAAAAAAAAATCAGTAGAATTTAGGCTTTGAAGTCACTTTAACTCCTGTAAGCTTACATTTACACCTGAACCTGCTGGGGTACATGGATAATGCTGAAGTCTCACCTACAACTTAGGTCTCAGAAAAACAACTTTACAACAAAATTCAACGATATTTGGGGATGCCAAGACTCATTCCCAGGAAATCCCAGTTCAAAGTCAGGTAAACTGCAGCCAGCACAGGAAAGGATCCAACAGCTAAATGTGCAGCAGCAGGCAAGTACCCTGAGCTGGGGCAATTCCTGAACAAGCTGCATGACCCATGCCAAGCCCTGCAAGGACTTTTCCCTCTTGCTTTACTCTCAGATGTTTTCCCCACAGGGCACCACACCAGGCTGGTGTACCAGCTCTGGGGTTTCTTCCCCATGCTTCACACAGATGTTCTCAACATACTCAACAGCAGCAGCTTCCCCAAGTGGAGATTGAAACTTAATCCCTCTCCCTTTCAAAGCTGGTGTAAGAGGCAGGAATAGGTCCACTGGGTAAACTGAAGGCTTGAAAGCCTTTGCCCTAAGCTTTTTAAGTCAAAAGAATACAGCTGGGTCCACACCAATGCTGGAAAGTGAATTTACTGACATGGGCTTTGCTTTGCTTTTTTCCCCCCAACTGCAGAGCCAGTTCTGCAAGCCACATGCTGGCCCAGGTCTTGGGAGGCCACATCAGTGCTTCCACCCGCAAGGCAGGCGTCCCATATGACACAGGCACATCCTTTAGCACCTCTGCATAGGTAGGGAAAGCCACGGCATGGGCTAAACACTGCAGAGATTAACACAAGCCGGGTTTGAGACCGAGCAGCCAACATGCATGAAGACTTGGAGATCTGCAGCTCAAATTCTGCAGGGGGTTCCCGTTCCTCCAGCCAGAGAGCACCAGGCTTCAGCTCAGCCCTGGCCCAGGGCTTCCCAAACCTGTCACTGGCTCTGACCAGCCCCAAGGGTTCAAGCTCCTCCAAGCTTCAGCAAAGCCTTGCTCCAAGATGCAAGCACCAGGGCCCAGTTTTTGATGGTGCATTTACTGATGAGGTGAAATATGAATCTGGTTTTGACTTTAAAAAGCCAATTGTATTTTGGGGGCGGAGGGAGGGGGAAGGGGTGCTCTGACCTGACCTGCTAATCTCTTTTTCTTCCTTTAAAGTTGTCTTCTAAATCTGAACATTAAAGGTGATTAGATACCTAAGGGACTTCCCATGTCATTAGTTAATACTTTAGAGCTTGTTTTGGTTCCAGCTAGCAGTAATGCAGAGCCCTTTTGATAATACATCACCCTGCTCAAATATGCCTGCATAGTCTCCAGATGATATACCCCACCAGTGTCTGCCTCTGTACAGCTCACAGATTGGAAGGGTCGGAGACGAGTTTAATTTAAAGATGAGCCGCCCTTGGGCTGCCAAAGGAAATGGCGTGTCAGCTACGTCAAAAATAGATACTGTTGTGCAGATATATGGAGGGAGAGATGGACGCTGCCAGTGCTATCAATTACCTGGATTGCCTTTAAATGTCAAAGCAAATCCTTACCCATTCCTTCTCTAAAACCTAAATCACTGAGAGAGACAAGGTCAACCCAAGCAGGCTGGAATTCTGGGAGAGGAAAACATGTACATAACGGTGTGTGTGTGAGGGGGTAATTTGTGCGCGCACACTGATTGAGCTTTCAAAAGCATATTGACTCACAAATTTAAATTCCAAAATAGGGTTGCTGGGTTTTTCAGATGTCATCCAAAACATCAGTCCCCAAAAGAAAGATCACTTCCAAGACAATAAGTGACCTCCTGGATTAAATATATTTTAAATTCTCATGTCACTCCTATCTTGCATTGTTGCAGTACTTTTTTTCCATGGGGATATAGGTGTCTTTGACAGATTCAAAGGAAACCACACAAATCTAAACTGCCTCTGGGAAAGACCAGAGTAAACTGCATCTCTGTACATACTTTTCCCTCTCACTGCAGTGCAACTAATATCAACAAAACATATGTGCACCTACATATCAGCATCATTCAAGGCAGACCTCCTGGGAAACAGCATGAAGTGATCCCTTGGGAAGGGCCCCAGCCCTTTCGGGAACAGGATATGGGGAAATCGAGGAGTGGGGAAAAGGGGAAATCATCAAATCCTACAGGTGGGTAAATAAAAGGAGACAAAGTTTATTACAATAGCAAGGCAAACATAAGGTTTAAGCCTGGTCTCTTAAGCAATGAGGCTTATGCAATCAGTCTGCACGTGGGATACATATATAAAATATAAATAAAATAAACATACTCATCTCCCCTGCCTCCAATAACTTTTGGATTTTTTGGCCAGTTCTAACCCAGCTCAGTGGAGGGGGCAGAGGTCTTACAGTTCCTATAAGTTTTATGAAAATAGGACCCTCTCCTGTATCCTGAGACCTATTAATGCCCACACTGAAAAAAATTGTTGAGCTCACATTGCAGCCTATTAGCAATATTATTAGACACTGGAGAATCCACAGGGGAAGGAGAAATATTAAGAACACCCCAATGGCAGGAAAAGCTTCAGTTGGAGTCTACACCTTCTTGGACACTAGAGGATCCAACCACAAGACACCAGCCAGCTGAAACCCCCCATTTCATTGCATCTCCTGCTAATAACCACATCTACATAAAGATATTTTGAGTATTCCCGGCCTGGCCTCATAGCAAAACCCACACCAGCCAATTAAGCCAGGCTGTAATTTACAGCTCCCTGCTTCCTTCACCTTCTTCCTAGGAGGGATTAGTTAGCAAGGCTGAGACATGCAGAAGAGGAATGTAATCACAGGGGTACATTTATCACCTGCATTTGCACTGGGGACACTGGGCTGATTTCTGTTCTCTTCTTCCTTCAACAGGATCATCTCCTCTAGATAACTCCGCACCAGGCCAGCAACCAGATGTACATTAAGCACTGATTTCAGCACAGTGCATCCGAGAGCTCCGCCACTTCCCATGCATGGGACAAGGGTAAAAATGTAAAGAATTTCAGATAAACGCATTTGGAAAGCCACTTAGGGCTACTGGACAGATGAAGGCAAAGAAGGCAGGGGAATATTTTTGCAATGAAGAGGCAAAGAGGGGCACTGATCTTCTCCTGAAACATGTTAGTGAACTGCTCTCAGTTCTAGAGATTTCAGGTTTTGGCTGGCCAGCTGCGCCTCGAGCACCAAAGACTTAAAGACACCCTGTAGGGAGTGGAAGGCAAAAGGGGATGGATCAGGTTTGTGTTAAGGCTGTCCTTGCTTTAGTTCCAGTAGTTTGACAATACAGGGAAAATATTCAGCACAAGTAGGCATACAGCTGCCCTGGTGTAGTTTGGTGTCACAGGTACTGCACAGAGAAACAAACACATTTAGTACCACCACAAACACATGAACAAAGACTGTCCCAAGGCAAAAGCAATTCACCTGGAAGGTTTCCCTTCTTGATTTCTAAAGGAAAACTGAGAAAGGAGCTGTGGGGTTTTAGGAGGCAGCCATACAGCACGACGGGGTCCAGCCCTGATCTGCTCCCAGCCCTACAACCCTGTCTCCAGCATCACTGGTCTTCTGCTGACAGTACATCAGCCTGCTTGTTCCCTTTCCTATCCATTCCTGCAGCACAATGAAATGCTTACAGCTCCCTCCCTCCAGGGGCTGTTTTTCCAGCTGCATATGACAGGGTAGATTTTTAGGTTGTTTCAGTGCAAAATGAGAAAATTTATCGCTTCACCCACTAAGTCAGGATGATGCAGGTGCCTGCAGGAACAAGTGAAAAGCACAGTGATGGCCTTAAGCACAGCAAGCAAAAGGCAAGAACTGCCCATTACTGCTCTTTTACAGAGATCCTCCTCTTCCCACCGACTGGAGGATCAAAGGAGTTAGAGGAAGGAGAAACTTGTTACTAGGCCAAAGCATCAGGCTGGGAGATACCATGGGAGCCAGGAAGCAATGCCTCTGATTTCCACAGGGCTGGGATCTGTTCTTACCTCAGATTACTCTGAAAAGCCTGGAAGCAACCGCAGCCCACCAGCTCTGCAGAGCAAGTGCCACAAACCCACCTGTCCTGAGCACCCTGGGCTCTGTTCCAGCCTCCAGAAACCAGTGTTGGGGTCAATGGGAAGTTCACCTTGGTCCTCAGGAGAGCAGAACTTGACCATCAATTAACAGCTAAAACACTGCTGCTTCTTATACGTGTAAAGTCCCAGCGGTGTTGGGGTCTCTATGAATAATTGATGGCCAGATGGAGCTGTGGTTATCAGGATGACTGCAATACTGTACTGGGAAGAAATTTCCAGTCCATAAGGAACAGAAAACACCCCGTTCCCCCCTCACGCAGCAATGTAGGACCCACGGTCATGCTCCTCTTTACTCATTCAAGCCCGCTTTCGTGCACCAGACAGTCTCCTGTGATGGTCTACAAGCATCTCACCCGATATGGGCTCGATTCTGCAGCCTCAGAGTTGCAATTTCCCCAAGAATGCCTGGAATTTCCCCCTTTATGCAACACACATTTGGCAGGTTCTTGCTTTGATGAGTGAATATCTTCATTTACTGGTGGAAATATTCCCACACACGTTATCTCTTTGAACAGCTCGAGCCACCAGCTTAAACCCAAGGCAGATGAATTACCCATCCTCTTTCTTGGGGCCTCTAAAAACCTTGAGATTTTTATTTTAAGGGGTGTATGTTTTGATTTAAGTCTCACATCTAAGTTGATTCTGCCTTTTCTTCATTTGCTTGTTTGCCACCTTGCAGAAAGCTCTGGGTTTTGCCAACTGGAAAAGAAATCTTTAAGTATTAAAGTATTTTTAAGTATTAAATTATTAAATTATCTTCACCAACAGAAATCCTTATTTTGTAGGTGAGGTTCCTATTTCTCAGTTTATTAGTTGAGAGGGGGGTTGCTTTAATATTAGACTATTCAGTAAAAGACTAGATCAAAGAGAGAAGTTGCAAGTTGGAAACTGAAGATTTGTACCTTGAAAAAAAGCCTGAGTACCTGTCTTTTGCATTTTATACAAACTGAATAGCTTTAAGATACTCTTCTAACCCAAGTGCCCTTTTTTTTTTTTTAATAAAATTGTTTCATTTATTTGTGGATGAAGACTCAGGGATGACAAAGCTCATTTCTCTCTCCTGGGGCACCCTCCCCTTTTTCCTCAAGTCCCTTAGGGAGGCACCAGCTTGCACTGCAGGAATTCCCTTCCCTTTAGACCCTACTCTTCTCCTGTGGTTTGCTGATCTCAGGGGATTTTGATTTGAAAAAGCTGAGGATCGTGAAGGGAAATCCCCTGGGCCAGATCCCCAGCTCAAACCAGCCACCTCTGCTGTGAAGCCCTTAAAAGTTGGGTGAAAAGGCTAGGAAAAAAAAGGTTTGTGAGCACAGAGCCACCAACACCAATTCTGTCCCCAAAAAGTTCACTCTACCAACACTCCACTTGTCTCAGCCTCAAGCCCTCACAGAAAATCACTAGTCTGAATAATCACTCACATAGCTTTCCCCCGTTAAAGGTTTGTCCTGGACCATGTCTGAATCCTCAAGTGTGTCCAGGTCTGGTCCCTGAGCTGCAGAGTCCATCAGCACAGCCCCGGGCAGCAGGGTTCAGAGTCTGAGCACTGCCATCAGCAGGGGAAGGAGAAGAACTGCTGGGGACCACGCAGGGATTTAGAGTCTGCACAGAGCTGGCTTTTACCTTTTAGCTAGGTTTAGACTGCTATTTTGCTTGGATAATTCCCCATTTCAGTGCAGCTCTCAATACACTTACTGCAGATGTCAAAAATATTGTCTTTCATTACTTGGACTTTCTGGGCATTGTCCCTGCTCCAACCCCAACTCTTAGGCTTTTTGTAAGAAAAAAATGATGGCAGATTGCAGTAGTGTTTCCTGAGAGACTTCCCATCCGCAGCACTCAAAGCATGGATTACCATTCAGTGGGACTCAAATCTGCATCTGGGAGCTTTTGCTGTGACCTTAGTACTAAAAACCAGGCATTGAACAGAAAGAGGCTATTTGGGAGGGGGTTCCAGCACAGCAAAGCCTTCATCCCAGTTCAACATGCCAGCAAGAGCAGAAAGACAGCATCAGGAAGATCAGAAGACAAGAATTTGTTACCAAAAGATGCAAGGCTTTTGATTTCAGTTCCACTTGATTTTAAGGAGAAAGGAAAAATAAGGATCAAGATCTTTAAATATTTTCCAGAATGTTAACTCTGAAACATTCCAAGATTAGGTTTTTGACTTCAGCATACACTCCAGGAGTCAGAACAAACTTGTGTCAAAACAAAAGAAATAAACACTTCAGTTTCATGTTGTCTGAATGTCCTTTGAAGGATATTGAACTAGGGCAGGATCCCACACCACCTTCTTCTGCAGACACAGCATCTGCTTCATAGGAAAACCAATCCTTGTCACTATTTTGGACCAAGAAATTAAGCATTTCCTGCTTGAAATACATTCAGAGAAGCCAGGCAAGTTGCAGCCTCACAACCATGACAAAATACACCTAAATCCTGTAGCTCCTGTAGCAGAGGGATCCTTTTGAATTTGTGCATCCCTTTTGTCTCAGGAATCTCCAGCATTCAGGTTACAGAAACCAGGATGCTCCCTCGAAGACCCATGCTGCTGCAGCTTAATAGGACTCCCAGATTCTAAGAGCAAATCCAGGAGGCCTGTGAAAGCTGCCAACATTTGGGATGGAAGAAAAATATCCCCGGATGAAAAAAATCAGAACTAGACAGTGACATTGGGGGATTGCTATTCTGATACGGTTTCGAGCATGCTGAGATCTGATTTAAAAAACAAAAAGGAAAGGGGGATCTTATCTTGTGCCCTGTAAATAGAGCACTGGGAGGTGCTGGGGAAGGCGCAGCCAGCAGCATCGCCCCAAAATCCGCATCCTTTCAGTGCCCTCTCGTGGCCGCCGCCCGGCGCTGCATCCCCGGCCGACCCTGGCACAGGAGGTGGCCGAGTGGAAAACCGGAGCTGCAGGGTCATGGGGAGAGGGATTTCCCCCCCCCATGATGTTGGCAGGACCCGCGTGTTGTTAGGGACAACGAGATACGGGGCTGTGTCCAGGCCGTTGTGTTTATTTGGGCATTTTTTCTGAGCACCGATCATCTCTCCAAGGCTGGGACTTGGGTCTTCACACCTCCCAGAGCAGTGACTTTCCCATCTTATTAAATCTCACATTTAAAATAAAGCCTCTTTTCCACCTGCAGCACCAAGGAGCCAAACCCCTCAGCATTAATCCCTCCCTGAACAGCAGCATCTTGCAGCAGGCACACAACAGGAGCCTCACCTGGCCTCCGCAGGCAAAACAAGCTGCTCCCTTCAAGGGCATCAACCTGGGGCTGTATCCTTTTGGGCTTGTCAAGTAGTGACACAGCATGGACCGCATCTGGAGCATCAGCTCTCCATCAGGGAGGGGTGCTGGAGCAGTGCTGAAGGCTTGGAGCATGCCTGGGTACACAGCACGCTGCGGTCTCTTCGCAGAGGTCAGGAGGCTGAAGACCACAAGAGGTGCTGCAGCCATGTGCAGGCATTGTCTTGGCTGTGGGGAGAGGCTCAGGACAGGAGCCAGTGGGGAAAGTCTCCCCACAGACCTGCCAGATCTGATAGCTTGGTGAGAAGCACAGCTTGTACGTGCAGTGAGATGAATCAATACACAGCTCGAGATGCTTGCTCCAGGCAGGAGGATGGCAGCAAGCACTCAGGACCCTCTCCTCCTGCAAGAGCTCTTCCTAAGACCCCAACACACCATCGTACCACTTTTCAGCAGTGATCTGGGTACAGGTGGCTCAGTTTTAAACACCCTGAGTGCTGACGTGCTGGTATGACCTAGCCCTTTTCCCAGGGTTAGCAGCATTCAAAGCCTCTC
This sequence comes from Cygnus olor, assembly GCF_009769625.2. Lineage (NCBI taxonomy): Eukaryota > Metazoa > Chordata > Aves > Anseriformes > Anatidae > Cygnus > Cygnus olor. Next base: position 3,043,650 of record NC_049185.1, on the reverse strand, counting down.
ATGCTGTGCATGATCTTGCCTGTTCTTCCAGCCTATTTTGATGACTCACTCCATTTCCACAGCAACAGGCCTGAAAATATACTTTCCCTTTGAATTCCCATGTAATTCTAATAGCATCCCTGTGTGGTCCCCAGTGAACTCTAAATGATCTGTCTGAAGAGTTTCATTCCTCCAGATTCAAGGCAGATGAATCTCCATGATTAGAAACTCTGGACTAAATTGCAAGAGGACTGAAATTAAATCCAAGCCTAATCCCACTGTTGGTGCATGACTCAAGATTTAGCCCCAGGAAGGTCAGACCCATCCTGACCTAACAGGAATTAACATACACAAAATCCATCCCATACAGTCCCTCCTGGACACAGCTTTTTCACTTACACAAATTAAGATTCCTCTCTACTATTCAACTTTTGTATTCCTAGATATTTTTCACAATTCATGACAACTGCAAATTACTCTTCAAAGTCAGCTGGTCTAATAAATGCATACTCCTGCTGTGTTTGTAAACAAGGGGGATGCTCTGGATCAGCTGTCCAGCTGTACAATGAGGCAGTTTCATCTGAACCTGAGTATTCAGGCTTTCCCCTCTCAAATCTGTTAGAAGGATCAGTCACATCTCCAATACTCCATTAAGTTTCCCATGGAAAACAATTGTGCAAAACCTGCAGTGATCTATTTGGAAGATGAGGCAAAATGAGATGGCCTTGGGATTACCACTTGGGAACAGAACCCTTTTAGGATTTTTAGTTTGGACTCCTTTCTGGTTTTAAGTGGTATTTTCTGCAACCCTCTTCACCTCTCTCTCTCACATACAATCTTCAAGGGGAAAAAAAATACTCCTTTTATTTATTTTTCACTTGCAGGGGAAAAAGGGATTCCCATTACACACTGTCAGTCAAGGAGTTTGCATTGCCTCTGAAGAGGTGATTTACCAGAACAAAATGTCCCTCTCCTCCCTCCCTGTCCCAAAGCTAGAACAGGGAAAGAATCACAACTTTGTGCCCTCACTTCACCTGCTGACACTTTGACATCCCCAAATCCTCCACAATCAGCCCAAATCTGGTTATTTACACTCAGTGGTCAGCAGGGCTGGACAACCACCTTGTTCCATCAGTCCCAAGCAGAAGACAGGGCAGAACTCAGGGCCAGAAGCGTGGAAAAGATTCAGATTCCTCAACCTTTAAGCTGCTCTGGGGTTCAGACCAAGCCTGAAAGCCAAGCACAGATTTGCTTGTGAGTGACATGGGCAGGAGGACGCCCTGACACGAGCCTGTTGGCAGCCAGCAGCGAATCCACGTGGGGAGGAATAGGAGCGAGGAGGCCTTGCGGAGGCAGACCTGTAGCACCAGTTACACAGCACCTATGCACAGAGCCGAGCCTCAGGCTACACTCTCACTGTTCTGCAAATTTCCCACTTTTGTGCATTTCTTCCGAACTTTGAAGAAGGAGCTGCTCCTCCGATCCAAATCCCTGCCTGAGGCATCGCAGGATGGAGTGAAAGTTCCTTTCTGAGGATGGATTTCACTGTCTCCAGCCTGTTCCCACTGTCCCACCCACTCCTCAGCCCCTGCCAGGAAGATGGGTTTCTGCAAGCTCATTCATGTGCAAGGCAGAGCCCTGGAAGTGTCAGAAAACATGCTTTGTTCCCAAGGTAAGGGCTGGAGGTGGAACAGGAGGATGCACCCAGGGAAAACCAGCCTGGTGGAGCAGACCAGGTGCCAGCAGCCTTGCCAAGAGGGACTGAGCTGTCACTGAGCTGCCACCTTCTCCAGGCCTTTTCCAGCCACACAAGAGGAATAGGGAGGAGACAAGGTGCTCCCAGGCCTTGCTTTAAGCCATTACCCACAGAGGGAGATGCTGGGGGCAAGAGCAGGATCCTGGGTTTGCTCTCCTCTGCCACAAAGCCAGCTACATGACCTCAGACAAGTCCCCACTGTGCCACCAAGCATGCAGAGGGTGACAGCAGACCAAGCTCTTCAGGACCAGACTCTCAATCTGGGCTTAATTCAGACTTTGAACATCCCTGGGCCCAGCTTGGGACCACTTCCCAGGTATAACCATGCAAAGCCCAGCTGCACCACAAGCAGAAGCAGCATCCTTTAAGCCCAGAGCGAAGCAATGGGCCAGGGGGTGCTGGGGGTGGCTCCCCAGGCTCTGCACCCATCTCTGGCAGCTCACAGCCATCTGGCACCAGGAGGCCAAGGTGGTTTCCTCCCACTCCACCCAGTGCTGGGGGAGAGCAGACACTTCCTCACAGGCAGCAGAGGGCCCCGGGCAGGCAGGCGGGCATGCAGAGCTCACCCACAGCCCTTCCAGCTACACAGCCAGAGACTTCCCAGGTGAGAGATGAAAAGCAGATGCCATAAACCAGCTTGGAATTCAAGTCCTGTGAAACCAGAGATCCCAAAAAAGGAGGGGGTTGTGGAAGGGGGGAGCTTAGGAAGAGCTCTGAGCCCAGATGTGCTCCCAGCCTCCCCTCAGACCTTGCCTCCAGGTCTCCACCACTTGCCTGACATCTCTCTAGCACAACTGTCCTGATCCCAACCAAGACAGCAAACACAGGTAACATTCTGGCAGAGGCAGCTCTCTGCTGGAGCTACTGCACTCCCTGCAGGCTAAATGGTGTCAAAGGACAGCCCTGGTAATGAACTGCATCCGTGAAAGAGGAAATCAGGTTGTCCATGGATATAGCCCAAGGAGTTCAAGCACCAAGACATTGCAATTGAGTTCACATACCCAGCTATTTGAGGCTTCTTTGAACATCCCTGCCTTTAATTACAAGCTTTTCCATGCTTCTCTATTCTCCCCACGCTGTGCAGTGACTCATGGCTGGAGTACTAAGGAGCCCAGGGATTCCCAGGACTGCCAGGGCTGGCAGCAGCACCCCCAGTATCACAGGCGTCCAGCTATACACCACACTGGATGGACAGATTGCCTGGCAATGATACAAACAGGGGGATGCTTTCTTTAAAAGGATGGCTTGGATACAATCAGTATTACAATTTGTCTCAAGGCTCTGTTGGTAACTCAAGCCACATGAGCAAATTTAGCTGTTAAAGGTCTGACTGCTTTTTGATCATTCTCAGTGCCTGGTGAGCACCCCATCTTGGCAGCATGTTCCCATGCTCCTGAAACAGTTCCTTCCCCTCCTGACCCATCCATGGTACAGGTCCCAGGCTGTACACTGTGTGCTGGGAGCTACACAACACAAAAGCAGATGCACGCTCATCTGGACAGCAACACCCAGAACCTGAGCTGTGATCTGAACCGAGCTGGCAGGCACTATTTCCAGCTCCTGATAATGAGACTCCCTAATGAAGTGCCACTTCACCAGAGGATGCCCGAGAAGCACATTCATCCCTCCTCTCACCCACCGCTGGGCTGCTCATGACACGTTCCCATGTCCTGCAGGTTCCCAGATAGAGATGTCTGGCCCATTGATTATAACCTTGGACCTCTTCCCCTAACCACACTGCTTCAAAATAAGCTAAGAGGCAGAAATCCAAGCTATTTTCATTTCAAGCTTCAAAGAAGATGCTCAAAACAAAAAGGGAACACTTAAGCAAAGCATGTATAAACAGGGAGCATCTGGTATTTTCTCTGGCAACACCGAGTCCTGAGATGTGCACAAAGGAGTTACCAATAAAGTCAGGTAACAAAAAGGTTTACTGTTACTAGCTCATACAAGACAGTGTCTGGGCTGATTCATGCTGTGAAGTCCAATTCACTTCCATGACCTTAAACAAGAGAAAAGTCAACACATTTCAGCCCACTCAAAGTTAACATCTCTGCTTCACATCTCAGTGGGGGTACAGCCCTTTGGTAGAGCCTGTTGTGTGTTAGCCTCCCTTTATAAAGCACCATACAGAGCAACACACACCTGATTCCACTACTTGCATTTGTTTCAGCAAAGCAGCTCTTTGCTCTCCAGATCCTGTGCTCAGACAAAAGAGGCAGGCAACCATCTGCTTCTCCAGGGCTACGGATACTCAGCAAGATACTGCGGCTTAATACAAGCGTTCCTCTGGGTCAAGTGGCAGAGCTAACTGCTTCCTCTACACCGCAGTCTTCACTTCAGAAAGGAAGAGATTCAATTAGCAGCCTGTGAGCAGCGGAAGTCTCCTGGTGAGCAGTCATATCTTCAAGATCATGTCCCACACATGCTCAGAGAACACAGCTTTTCATGCACCTGGGCGGTCCTCCAAACCAATTTCTGCAAGGGAATCATTGCAGCCTCAGGCCGTATGCTGGAGAAACCAGAAAACTTCATGGTGGAACTGTAGTCCCACAGAGGCATTTGCTAAACCAGCAGGAAAACAAAGCCACTGTGACAAAACATGGCCAGTAACAAGACTGTACCTACTCTACAAGGATGGGCAACAGCATACCCACAAGATTCTTTCCTCTCTGGAAAAGGAGAGAAAAAATTCTATCCTGGATGAAAACTTTAAGAGTCCCATCACTGAAAGCCTCGCTGATCCAGCTTGCTCCCCCACAGTTCCCATTCCCTCAGCTCAGCTACAAGCTAGGGAAGAGATGCCTCTGCCCCGGTGTACTTGAAATTCTTAAGGGCAAAGCTGACCTGCAACCCAATTCATCTTTTGAGGGGCTGTTTGGAAGCATCTCTAGAAGTGAGATGCTCTGGCTTTGCTCAAGCCACCTAGAAACTCACTTAGTATTCTAATAAGGTTAATTAGATATAATATTAATTCCTTACAGGACCAGAAGCATTACTGCTTCAGCTCCATCTTAACCAGCAAGCGGTCTGGCCATGTATCTGCTGACTGGTGACTAGATTTCTTTTTATATCAAGGAGCCTTTGTCCCACTGAAATAAGTTTGGAAATCAGAACATGGCCTGCAGGGCTAAGAGCTTGGGTAACACCTAGGAAATACCAATACGCTCTTGACATTACCTTAATAAATAACGAACAAAGTATAGGTAAGGTGATTATATAGACAGTGAGACTTAACTACAGGTGTGTTAAGTACAGCAAACCTGTGAAGTATGATTAAAGGATTTAAAGGTCTGTCTTGTTGCTCAAACAATTATCCCAGAGTAGACAGCATCTGTTCAATAGCAGCTGTAGATGCCAACCTCTTAAGATGCAAAAGACTCCAGCCAAATTGAAAACAAAAGGGTGTTGAATAAAGCAATTACAGATTGCCAACCTGAAGTAGGAAGACTGCTACAACCTCTTGTAAAAGTCAATAAATGTCTAATTGTTCACTGGATTCTGGAGTCAAGAACAGACACCAATTCTGACAGGAGTCTGAAGCCCAGGTTTGCCTTTCCCTTTACCTCCCAGAAGGACCAGCTCAGAAACTTATGTTAATTTCAGGGGACTGTGTGCAGAGTTAAATCCATTTCACACAAGTGTTGTGCGACTATTTACTTCCATTTATCACTCCTTGTTAAGAAATGCCACTGATTTTAATGTTGCAAATGCCTGACAAAACCTGACACCCGTGGTATAAGGGGCACCAACTTGCATTCAGTGCCTCATATGTTTGCTGCTCCAAAGCTGTGATTATGGTTTTTGGGGTTGGTTTATTGTGGGTTCCCCCCCACCAAGGTGAGGAGGGACAAGGAGAGAAGAGGAAGACTAGGAAGAGAAAAGCACTGTTGTCTGCCAAATCAGCAACATAGGGATCCCTAAACTGACAGACTCTACCCAGCATGAGCCTCCAGAACATCTCCCAACTGGGACACATGGCAGTTCAGTCAGTTGGGCTAAGCTGGAGTCTAAGAGTACTTGATCAAAAATTTCACTCATCTTTTAACCAAAACAGGAAGCACTCTCCACATTTTGGGGGTAAAAAGTAGACAGTCAAGCCTAAGCTGTGATCCGAAAGACATCCTGTTCCGCTGCCACTTTAGCTCATGATACTACCCCCTGAAGCTGGAAATATTTCCAGGAGGATTTTCAGAAGCAGAACTTCTATATGGGCAGCCCAGGCCCATACAAGAGCCTCTTGTTCCTCAGTGTAGTAGCTGGCATGTTCCAAAAGACCTAGCCTGAAATCCCAATATGCACTGGTGAGCTAGACTTCCACCACACTGCAACAACTGGAATTGTTTTTGTATCATAGCTTGTAGCTAAAATATCCATCCAGTGCATGGGACCCAAACCTAATTCTCTTCTAAGAGGCTCCCAGATACCTAGCTGCCAGCACAGAGCTGCAGCCACGGTGTAGGGTTTGGTGGGGAGTTAACCAGCTTGTACTGTCCTTCACCCAAATGAAGTCAGCAAGCTTCCAGAGAAAGTGGAAAAGCTAAGCCAACACCTCTATTTCAGATCCTGTCTTATGAATGATAAGCTTTCCTTAGTCTACTGTTTAAACCTTGCTTCTTTCCCTTTGAAATACCAAAAATACTTTGTTTAAAACACTGGAGCCTTGAGTGACAACCAATGCCATCCAGCTATTGGAGAAAGATTGCTCAAGTCCATCTAAGCCCTATCTACCAGTAGTTTCTGCTGCCAACCTGCATTGCCATTACACGCCCACCACAATTCATCACAGATTTGTGCTTTCAGAAGTGCCAGCTTTCAGGAAGAAGCAGAGGACTCTGAACCCCCTGGAGCATCTACAGCTGGCCTCAGCCCCTTCAAGGATGTTTTCATTAATCTAGATTAAGAAAATCATCAAATAATGGATTTGATCAGAAACACTTAAGCCTCACCTTTTCTCAATCCTCCCAAGACACACACAGGAGCAGGAACAGGCACCTTATTCCAACTTCTATTTTTATTGAAAATGGTCATCAGTTTTGTTTCCACTAAAAATGGAAAGCCATTTTTAGACGTGGGTTTCAGAATAAGCAGCATGTAAAGAAATCTACTTCTTGCCAGAACTCTGTGCTTCTCTAATAACTTCAAGAAAAGCAAAAATCTAATGCAGAGCCAAAACATACCACTTGGTCTCGCATGGGATCTGATCAAACATCTAAAGGCAGTCAAAATTCCAGGAAGGGAGAGCTTCCTCATTCTTAAGGAATATTACAGAATGTACAGAAGGAATGAATTTGTTTCATTGAAGTCTCTTATGATTTACCCCCTTGATCAATAAACCCAAAAGCTTTGAAATAGACTGAGTATTCCAAGCATTCACCTGCAGTCAGTGGGAGACATAGGACACCATTTAATTAAGAGATAATAAACATGCTATGTTCAGCATTTGTTTGTTTGAAAGTCAGAAGGGTTTTCAGACCTGCCTGCTTAGCCTATCTCCTACAAAAGCCAAAATCTCCCTCTTCTCACTAAACCAAACCATATTCTTATGCTTAAATCATGAACAAGCTCAAAGACCAGAGGAATTTGCAAGCACCAGCCCTTTTCTTCCTTCCCAACTTACCCTGTGGCCTTCAACAAGTCTCTAAAAATCCAGCTTTCGGGAGAGACCTCATCTTTCATTTGGGGAAGTAGTTTCTTTGAAAGACATGCACTCTACTGTTGACCTGCCATATTTGCACAAGAGTGTGCTAGGACTGAAAAGGATATTTCTTGATCCCATAAATGTTATTCAAAGGCAGGGATATGTCATGCTTGCCTTTATGATTGCCAATATACTATGAAAGTCATCCTGATACATAACTGGGTGGAAGAAAGTCACATAACAATCAACTAATGTGGAATAGAAAACTGAGTATCAGATCATGGCAAAAATATTGAGCATTGGAACAGTGGAAAAACGGGTGAAGTTCTGGACAGTCTAACCCACGAAACAAGCAGCACATATCCATCCTGGCTGTAATTTCCCTGGGATCCGAGAACTCCATCATCCACTCTTCCTGGAAGAATACCTTCCCAATGGCATAGGTGGTTCCATACACAGCCCCCACCTCATGGTGAGGAACCTTCCAGAAAAAAACCTTCCAGCTGCACGGCCCCTTTGGTCCTCACCGGTCAATGGTGGAAAACCATGCTCAAACCCAGTAGGCTCAGTCAATAATAAGGCCAGAGAAAGCATCCTTCTACAAAGACCCTGAGATGTGTTTCATTGCACACCTGGCCTGGTGTGCAGGACTCAAATGGGGCATCGGTTGTCCTGTTGGGGCTGCTGAATCCAAGGACTCATATTTATGTCTAGGAATTAGCTCTGTGAAACTTTGTTGGTAATGTTAAATAGCCTTATCTCACCTTTTAAAGGAGGGTAGTTACAGCCTTTGCTGTTTAGACTTCAAACACTTGGGAAGAAGATAGGGCCTACTTCTAGGCAATCAGATGCAATCTAAATGGAGAAAATGCTGTCTCCATGATGAAAGGAAGCCACTTGAGCTTGCTTTAACAGTCTTTAAACCCTCATACCCCACACACTACAGTACAGGGGAAGAGGGGGAAAGCAAAGAACAAAGTTGAGAACAAGGCAAAAAAAATAGGCCGGTGAACACTTTTGCAATCTTGAGATATTCTTGCTTCCCTGGTGATTAGTCATCCCTCTTCCAGAGGAGCAGCTGTGCACCAAACAAAACCCAGCCCTGAAGCCCAGCAGAGCCAGTGAGAGGTGGTCTCCCCTTCAGAAAGCTTTGGATGATAACCAGCAAGAACCCTATTTTAAAGCATAGAGGACTGAGTGTTCCCACAGGACTTGTGGATGGCACTGATGAGCCAGAAGGATGCATTTAACAGTTGCTTAAGTTCTGGCACCCACACATTTCCTTACAATAAAGCCCAACACAGGCAGCCTTCAGATGTTGTGTAAATATTGTCAGTACTCTGGCACAACTCCTTTAAATTTGTTTTGCACAATCCCCAGGAGTTTCATAAACACTAATTATCTCCTGATTCCTCTAAGTGAGCTGCGAGTGGTCTAAATATGAGGAAACTAAAGCAAAGTGAGGATTCACTGCTTCCCACCAGTGCATGGACAGAGGTGAGCAGGCTGAAGGAGCTTCGACCACCTCCCATGGAAGAGCCCACTACCTGCCACGAGAAGGTGGCAATTTACCCAAAGTCACTGTTGTTGCCAGCTCAGCTGTGTTTCTAGGATTGAGCAGCAGGGTAGCAGTTTGGAATTATGAGCTTCTTAATAGCCATGCAATTTAAATCTTCTTCTCCCCATAACGCTGTAGAGATCTTCAGTTTCAACATTGTGTCGTAAGCCATACCATCTGCTGAACACTTCAAGCTGTTTATGGAGTTCCTAGAAAATGAATCCTATCCCCAACTCCCTAGATATATCTTGCAGATATCTTCAAAGCAGTAACAGTACTACCAGTTCAGTCATGGCACAGGTATTTCGCCTTTGCATTTTGCCCCAACACATAACTAAACAGGCTGAAGCTATCACCTGGGTCCATTTTTCTCAAAGACTATTCTATCAATTTGTGTGCTTGCCAGGCATTATTAGTGCCAGAAAATATCAAAAGAACCAAGAGTACCACATAAATGAGGCTGGAGCCCAGAGAGTTTCCAGGTGAGTGCTACCTATGTGCAAAGTTTTTATGATTAATGGCTTTTGCAAAATAGGAGCAGTAAACCCCAGCACTGAAGGTACATTTGACTAGAAGTCACTTCGGTGCAGAGCACTCCTGTTTCCATCATCTGCTACTGAATCTACAGCTACGTGTTTTGCAAGGAATGATGGGCGTTAGAGATGAGCTGAGAGATTAAACTCAAAAGCATTTTATGGAAGATAACTGGACACGATATACCTGACAAAGAGAGGGACCTCAAGTCTTAATAATGTTTTCTCATCACCTAGAGAAGGATATTTACACAGATGGAGATTGGTGGACCATGACCAGATCCGTTTTTCTTCCCCTGTAATGCACAGACCATGCAAGGAGTCCTGCAAAACCATCACATCTCACAGCATGACACACTGCCCAACAAAGGAGGGATTTCAAAACCAACAGGGCACAGTTATAGTGCTGGAATTTCTGCATTTTAAAGGGAAATCAGCCTTCAATAGAGTTTTGGTTAGTTTCATACATTTTTCTTTTGACAGAAGAACCTATTGTTTTTTGCTAAGCCTTGGCAATTCCACAAGAGTTACCCATCCCTATTCTAGACAATAAAACAGTAACAAGCTGTCACTGATGGGGAACACACCCACAGCTCACACACCTCACAGGTGAGCTCCAGTGCCAACACTGCTGTATTTTAAACCAGCACTCTGAGAAAGTGTTCCCTTCAAGCTGAAACAGAATCCACGCATAAAAGTTTTCACACCAGCCTGTAGAAAGGCTGAGATATAACCTGGGTGCTGCTTTTGCAAAAGTCCTACAATATACCTTCAAATCCCTAAAGAGAATTTGGGCTTATCCAAGGCTCCACATTTGAGCTAATTGTTTTTGCTCTAAGGAAAATGCAATGAGAAATTTTCTGCCAACTTGCTCACTCATTTGCACCTGATCCCTTTCCTCCTGCAATCTCAGTGTTAGAGCAGCACTGCAAAAACTTTCAGCACCCGCAGCGAACAGGCAGATATGGCTGTGCCACCGAGGACTCCAAATAAGGCTGTGCAACAAAGCCAGCAGCTTGTTTGCAGAGTCTGGACAGCCAGTCCTATTTCAGCAGGAATCCCATTTTCCTCTGTATTTGCCAGTTGTCCATGACACAGCTGCAGACACCAGCCCATGACCTCTGCAGCCATGTTTCTCCACCAAGTGTGCATCTCGGCCCTTCCTCTTCTTCACATGATGGGAAAAACTCATGAAGGATTATCACTTATGGTCCTGCAATGTTAGTTAGGGATGTGTGTCTGCCATAACAGGTGGATTTTGCACCATTAATCTGGGTTGTAAGCTCTCTGATGAGAGGAGCATCCCCGTAACTTGAAGGGGAAACATGCTATGAAATACACCCAGTTCAGTTAATGGAGTGACTTAAATATTCCAGAGCAAAGAGTAATACGTAGTATTTCCACCTCTATTCCATACCACATAATTTGGCCTTTGTAGAGGTCTTACACAGAGATATAATTCCTTTTCTTTACTGAACATGTTACACCTAATATTACACCTAAAGTAAGCATGTGTAAAAGAAAGGGGATAAGCAGCTTCATCCTCACTGAAAGGCAAGATGACAGTAGTTTAATACCCTGCACAATTTATTTGGGCATCAAAATTCTGCAAACATTAACTGTGTTCTGACATGAATGCAGCAGGATTTAGGGCATGGGTCATGCATTTACTATGCTTGGCACAAAAAAAGTCTGCTCTTCAACAGCACCAGAAAGATACAAGATGAAGAGGTCAGGACAGTATGCATCAGATCCATCTCAGAGGCACAATGAGCCACTGAAGATAAAAAAAATCTGCATCCTGGATTTATAAATCATTGCTTTATGGTCAGTTTGAGAACACAGATTTCACTGCTGCTCCCAGCACTACTCTAAAATAAAGCAGCCTGTGCCAACACAGCAGGCAAATTTTGACTAAGTTTGTGAAAAAGCACATGCATGCCAGTCTGTTTTGTAACTCAGGTGGTTTATTGCACTGTACCTTACATATTGATTAAACACCTAAATTCTGCACTCAGGCAGTTAGCAAGCCTTACATTACTTGTGGCACACATTATACATGCCTCCACTCACATTTTACTCTGTGCTCCAGCATTAACGGGATTTTGGAAAAGGCACCAAGAGGAAGGAAGCAAATCCTGATGCACTATTATACAATAATGCAGCATGGCCCAGAGGAGGTCCAGCTACTGCAGGAAAACTGAGTTTTCATCTGTTCCAACCACACATCAATCTTTCAGTGAACAATACAAGCGTGGGCTGAAAAACCCTATTGCAGCTTTAGTCTGACACCTCAGGACATCGCTACATATTCTAGAGATGAACAAGGCACAGCATCCACTATTTTCATCTTTGAACCAAGTAACAGGAAAAATTTACACCATCTTAATTGAATGGTCTTAATTAGAGATTAAGTGGGAGAGGTGTTCAAGGCATGAAGAGCTGGGCTTTGACACTCCCTGATCTGAAGGCTACATTGGAAAAATCCTTAAGCTATAAAGCATGACCTCACATCTTCCTCTGAACCCAGCCTGTCTGGCAGTTGGACACCCAGATCTTGGTCTAGATAGGAATTAAAAATGAAGCAAAACCAAGGGAGAAAAATGTTAAGTTGGAGAGAGGTGTTTCTAAGCATTCATCCATTTGTCAAGGGTTACAATCTGAGCAGACAGCACCCTGCAGAGCAGTGGCTGAGCAGATGGCAGGGAGCTCCTGACCCAGAGAAGCCACCAAAACCAATTTCATCTCAGTGCAGCATGCAATCAAAGCAATAGCAACCTTCTCAGAGAGGTGCAAGAGACTGCTCTTGCTTCATTCTTCACTCCCTGCAAGCAGTAGTATTTAATGCTCAATGCTCACATGCCAGCTGAGAGCCTGAGGCATCACCATGACCAGGGCTCAACCTGGGCACAGCTGGGAAAGGAATCCTTTAGCAGCACAGACCCCAACAAGCCTTTTACACTGCACAGCCCAGCTCCAAGCAGAGAAGCCCTTGGTGCAAAGCTTCCAAACAAGCAGAGGGTGTTTTACACCTGCTGATTTTCCTCCCTGGAAATGCAAACGACCATACAGGCTGGCAGGCAAGTCTCCATCTTTAGAACAATTTGAGATGCTATTTGTTTTGCCTTTCCTGCAGGACACAAAGTGACATGTGGCTTGTAGCATTACACAGCCTTCAAAAGCTTCCCCACCATTGTAAATTAATCTCGAGGAGGGCAGAGCACACCGAAACAAATAGGCTTCTAAGCAGAAACGCTGCCTCTGGGGAAGTTACCTTGCCTACTTCTCTCCGCCTCCTCCATCTTACCCCTTCATAAAACTCAAATTCAAGTCCCAACAGGCACCACTTTTAATGTTGAGCTGCACAAAGGAGCAGGGTACACATGCTACTGAGCTCGCTACCCCAACTCCTCCCACATGTGTACCTCCTGTGCACCTCTTCACCCCAATTTCCAAGACATCAAATTAATGAAGACTAATGGGTACCCTCCAAACATGCCCCATAAGCTATTTGTGGAAAAGTATCACCTAATTTCCATATTAAAGGATCATTTTTCCCACCCTGAGCACATGAAGTTTAAGCAGACAGCACTGTGTGTCTGTTCCATTAAGTCATAGAAATCACCCCAAGCTCCAATTATAAATAGCACCAAATTGGGGCCCTGTTTTTCTTTCCCCTAAAAACAGCCAAATGTGCAAGATAGCTCTAGGTAGTCAGTTGTATAGCAACCAGAGGCTGCAAAGGCACAAATAAGTTCTCACAAAGCACCAGTCTACTCAAACAGAGTAAGCACAGTGACTAAGGACTGATGTTATCTTTGACAAGCATTTTATGACTAACTGTATCATGAGGTGAACAGAATCTGCTCCAAAGTCAACTGATACTGCTCAAACTCAAATCCAAGGCATCCTCAGACATCTCAGCATATGGAATAGGGGGAAAAAAAAACAAGACAAGCAAGGCTGATAAATAAGAGCTGAAATAAATTCACATTTGTCTAAGTAGCGACACTTGTCTAAATAAATTTATATTTGTCTAAGTAGTAACCATTCTTGCATTAGTAACCATTCTTGCACTTTGCAGAAGCAAAGAAGCTTAGCTTTCCCTTGCTTAGGGTCTGGAGAGACTGATGCACAGCAGATTTTCACCCTTAAATAGCTGTTGGCACCACTTTTAGGGCTGTCCTTCCACTTCAATATCATTTGGGGGTACTCACAGGGAACAAAACAACTTGGTCCTAGCCCTGCCTTGCCACACTCCAACTTCAGCCCACTTCCAACACTCTCAAACTGCCCCTGACTTTGCACTAAGGCAGAACAAGGCTGAAGCACAGGAGAGCCATTTCCTAGATTTTTCCTTAAATTACGCACACATCTCCTTGCCCTGAAGGCCCTCTGCTCCTTGGCTCATAGTCCCTGGCACAGGACTGGAATTAGCTGGCTGGTTCTGCCTCTTTCTGCTTGGAGTGGTGGGAATTTGCAATCTTACCCCAGTTATGGATCAACTCCACATTTAGCCACAGGAAAGAAAGTCTTTGCAATCAGTAACAACCTCATGATTTAGAGCACAAAGCCTTGTTTGACTAACAACCATCACAGAGCAGCCTGCATGCACCTTTTGGTAACACGCCAGATTCATATTTCTGTCATTTTCCCCCCATCTTGCATGTCCATATATCTATACTCATTTCATTAGCAAGTCGCCCCATCTAGTTATTTAGCTATTTGTCAGTGTGGCTGTCACTTAATTACCTCTGTCTACATGGATTGCTATTTATCTGTCTTGTTAGCAATGCACCATCCACCAAATACATTCTTCCCTTAACTATAAGCACTGATGTTATCTGTGAGCCTGACCTAGAGAGCAATGCTCTTAGAAAGACGAGCTGTTTCGAAGCACATGTTTCTGAATTTTACTGTCTCATTAAGAACTCACACTGACAGCACTCCAGGAAAGCCAGCGCCTTCAACTCCCCTGGACAAAGGAGCCCTACACCATGGGCATCACCCATCTCTACAGGGACACTGGGCTCATGGCCACAGTAACAGGGTCTGGCAGAGCTGTGCAAGTCACTAATCTATCACTCATCTCAAGCAACACAGATGGTTGAAAACATGTGAAGTAAGCTAATTTGGGGTCTCCTCCTCCTGTGCATCCCCTTCTTGCTGCACTTTTATCTCATGCATCTGCAGGATGGAGCAGGGCTGTATGTTTGACACTGCAAGGATGCCCCTTCCCTGCATGGTGTGGGAAGTAGCAGCCCCTCCAAAATATCACCCCCTGCAGTTGGTCATAACCCCACCTGCTGTCTTCACCTTTTACCTAGCCCTATTTGAAGGATTTTTGAAACCTCAGACTTATTCCTTAAATGAAAAGCTTTCTTGCTCCACTGCTTTTCCTTTTTCACCAAGTGGAAATCAAAGCCAAAGAGCATTTGAATTCCTCAAGTCCCAGAGCATTCAGCTGGATTCAGGAATACAAAGCACCTTTTAGTAATAAACTCACTGAAGACCACCTTGCACATCTCTACTTCTCTGCTGCCCATCTCTCCTCAAAGGCTCCCATGACAGAAGCATGATAGCAAGTGCCATGTGCCCCTGTGTGCAGATGCTGGCAGCCTTAAGGCTGCAAGCTAGATTCAGGGCACCAGTTGTGGTGAAATCCCACTCCCAACTCCAGGGAAGGGACCTGAAGCATTCCAGCAATCCAGAAGCATTCATTTGTATGGGTGCCAGATGCTCAGTGGGGAAGCAGCCCAGTGTCCACACAACCTGTTCAGAAAAATTTGCTTTAAAAAGGTAAACCCATGCTTGTGCTGCCTGCCTGGGGTGCTTTTGTCTGCTTGTTTCCCAAATGAGGGCCAACAGACCTGCTGGCCTTGGGCACCAGCTAAAGATTTGTGGACAGGCACTAGGGAGAGCCCAACTGCTTTCACCAGACTATTGCAGCTGTGGCCAGCCCACATCCCAGCTCCTGCACAGCTTCCACCCACAGAGCTGTGCACACAGCAGGTGAGCTCTGCAGACCTTGCTGTAATCCACTTGGAAGCACGCACCTCTGCAGAAACCAGTTCTTAACTCCTTGAAACACAGGTTATAAAACAGCACCCTTAAACCCAGCTCTAAGTCAGACCCAAGGTCCCTCCAGACAAGCACCCTGCCTCCAGCCAGGCCAACAGCCCACACCCAGGGGCATAATGGGCCCACACATCTTTCCCAGTGTTTTCCCAGCCTCCAGCTGTCTGTGGTTACAGCCTTGAGCTCACATGCACACCCCAGACATTTCAGCACAGACCTATTGTTGAAGTTGAGTCAATCAGTTATTCCACCCACATTTTCTTGGTGGCAACAACCAGCTGGATCACTACCTGCCAGCTTCCACACCAGCCTCACACTTGCAGGGCCATGCTATGAAACAAATCACATTTTCTAAGCACCTTTTCCTTTTGCCAGGTTATTCCCCCAGCCAGATTTGTCCCTGATGTGCTCCACAACACAGCCCCACATACATGGAGGACACCTTCAGCTGCTGGTGATGGTGCAACAGCTCCTTCCTTAAATACCAGCAGGTATTGACTTCAAGCCTCTCCTTGTGATCTCCAGAAGAGAAATGCCTCAAACAGAACAACTCCTAGAAATAACATCCCTTCACAAGCCAGTCCAACCCTCCAGGACAAGCTTAAGGGTCTAGAGGAGACACCAAAGGCCACGAGAACCAGTCTGCCACAGGGAAGGAGCCGCTGAGATCAAGGGCACAGCCAGTGTCTGAGGTTCTTACGAAGGTGGGAAATTCTCAGTGAAATAAATGCTAAGCATGAGCTTTAAGGTATGGAAAAGTGACAGTCTTCTCTAAGGAAGGCAAAGGAGTTAACGTGATCTTTCCTGAGAAGTTACATGCATGGGTGGAGGCTGAGAAAGAAAACCCTCAACCCTGGAACAGTGGAGCACTGCCAGCTGTGATGGGTTTACGATAAGCTCGAAAACATCCATAAGCATTCAACTTCAAAAGCAGGGAAAGGAGGACAGGAGCTGCACAGAGTCAAACGCCTGGGGCATCCCATTTTCAGTCAGCACAGAAGGCTATTTTTAGAAAACCTGTGTACACCTACAGGAGTGCTAAGGCTGGAAGGAATTCATTTTAATGGTCCCCTTCTTCACACCCCCTTGGAAGTGGCATTTCTACAAGAGCAGCCGCTCCACCCTTATCCCAAGGAAAGCTGCCTGCAACACCCCCCCCCCCCCCCCCCCCCCCTCCCCCCCCCCCCCCCCCCCCCCCCCCCCCCCCCCACCCCCCCCCCCCCCCCCCCCCCCCCCACCCCCCCCCCCCCCCCCCCCCCCCCCCCCCCCCCCCCCCCCCCCCCCCCCCCCCCCCCACCCCCCCCCCCCCCCCCCCCCCCCCCCCCCCCCCCCCCCAGACTCCTGCCAGCTTCCAGCTCCTGTGGCACTTTGCATTAGCCTGTGGGAAAAACCAGCCAGAATACCCAATGGAGACCTACAGCTATGGTCTGCCATGGGAGATGTGGAGCAGGTGGGAAAGCTGTTCATGGAAAGCAAGCACATGAGGCACCTGAACTGCAACTCCCGCACCGGTTGCTTCAGGGCAGATGAGTATCATAACCAAACTGACATATTCCAACACCGCATCGCATTAAATAACGGCCGACCCCAAGGGTTACAGCCTGAAGGCGCGCACAGTGCTCATGCCGAAGACAGTATTACAGCTGTCTATGGGCTGAAGGGTATGAGGAGGGTTATAGTTGGATTTTGGAGGTTCAGGTGTTGCACTTGGTCTTTTTGTCAACTCAGGACAAGTTACTATTAAGACAAAGGTGGTAAAATATGGAGTCAGGTGATCTACCCCACATTGCCATTTCCAAATGTCTGAACATAAATTGACCAAAGATAAGGGGAGACCTGGAGGACACAGGTGAACTGCACAGACAGCAGCAATGCCCAGGAGTGCATACAGCCTCGGTGACAGCTGCACCATCTCCTCAGGGTCTGACCATCCCCTTCCTCCTCCCTAGGCTGCCCCCAGAGAGCATGCAACAAGTGTTCGTCCACCTGGCCAGCAACAGAGAGCAAACAGCAGGATGCTACAGGTCTACATGAGATGTCACCTTTCACTCCAAGGAACCAACTACCTTACCTCCCAAAACACATGCTAAGTTGGTCAACTATCCTTTTGCTCCCCTACACATATGTTAGCTAAGTGATGGAGTGCCCAAAGTAAAAACATTTCCAAAAATGAACCAGTGCATACACTGACCTTGAAGGCTATGCTTCCAACCCTTATGTTCTCATATATGGATGGCTTGGATTGGATGGGATCTCAAAGACGTCCTAGTTCCAAACCCCCTGCCATGGGCAGGGATGCCACCCACTAGGCCAAGTTGCCCAGGGCCTTGTCCAACCTTGTCTTGAACACCTCCAGAAATGGGCATCTGCAACTTCTCTGGGCATCCTGTTCCATCACTGTCTGCCCATATAAAAATGTCTTTCCATCTTTATGTAAGTAATGTAAGTACTGAAAGGGCACAATGTCATCTCCCTGAAGCCTTTTCTTCAGGCTGAGCATCCCCAGCTCTCTCAGACTTTCTTCATAGGAGAAGTGCTCCAGCCCCTAATCATCTTCATGGCCCTTCTCTGGATCTGTTCTAATTTCTACAATATCAGGAGAAATCTCACTAGAGCCAGTAAAGCTGCACTCCATGCTCCAAAACCAATCCCAAACAATATGCTTTGCACTTTAAATTTGTGGAATTGCCAAGAGACCCAAAAATTTCCATTTTCCCTACCAATAAATTACTGTTGTAAGTTAATGAAGTTCAGAACATGTGTAGTCCAGTGTAGTCCATGTGTATATGAGTCCAGTAGTATATCAAGTTGTTGACAAGAGCTACCCACCCCAAATGGTTTGGGTTCATAGCCACCAGCTCAGATGCACTGGGAGGAGAGCTTATCCACGAGCTCTCCAGTATCACTGTGATAGCTTTTTTTAAAGGTAGTTTACCATTTCTGTAGCAACAGAACCACCAATTCCTCTGACTCTTGAAGTACAGTAGTGCAAGGTGTCACTGCTCCACCCCATGCCATCAACATTGCTCCCTGTGTTTCTAGTTTCCACAATTTCTACTATGAAAAAAAACACTCGCTGAAGAGCAAGTTACTGTTCTTTGTCCTTGCAGTCATTGAAGGTATAGGTACAGTGAAGGCAGAGGAGATAAATGAGGAATAGAAACCCATCTCCCCCCCCATCATCCCTCAAAACTGATCTGGGACCAACCCATCTTCCCCTCCCCACTGTCCCTTCCACCACAAAGGAGCAGGCCAATTTCTTCCCCTCCACATGACCAGGGAAACACCCTTCAGAAATTCCACCTATTTAAGACTGCAAAGAAAGCTTTTGTTAAAAAGTTTGGTAGCATCCCTTTAAGTGAGCATTGTGGTTTTGGCTCAGCATTTTCTTGTTTGCATGCTAGACACACACTTGGATGGCAGCATCATGTTTCCCAGCTGAACCCAACCACATCCCTGCACCTGCATAGCTAGGAGCAACATGAGAAGTCTTCAGCACGCAATTCAGATAGGGATCTCTCCAAGCAGCTTTATTGATGTTAATGGAGTTACTTGGGATTTACACTCACTTAAATCAGAGCACAGGTGGATGATAAATACTTGCAACTGGCAACAATATGGGAAGGCCAATTTCACTCCTGGTGTAATGCTGCTCATGTCAAAAGCCATGCACCAAGCAGCAGCTGTGTTCACACACCACCTTAATCATGCAAATCAGCTCATTGCAAATAAACCTGTATATTCACACAACATCCCTCAGTAGCTCCAGCAGAGATTGCACAGGTTCAGGACTCCACCCAAACAGATTATGTTGCAAGTTTATTGCTTTAAAATATTTTAAAGTGTTTAAGATAACATTTTCAGTGAACTTGGGCAAGCAATAGGCAGCCAACATTTGCTCATAGTTGTCTCATCCTTTGCAAATGATGTCACCTTTGGTGATAGATAATTCTGCACTGGTTGTTCGAAGCTACAGGAGTTGTTGGGCAAGGTACAACCCTAGCTGGCCTTCAAAAGTGGCCTGACAACCAGGCATCATGATGGACATAAATGCTTTCAACTTGAGGGACAGACAAGGATGAGCAAAGGGTTGTGGCATTCCTGTGCACACCACTGCCCTTCCTGCTCACCCTTGCCACACAGCTGACCAGAATCAGGATGCTTTTGCATTGGAGGCCTTTGCCTTGTCACCTTAGGGTTGGCAACCCACCTCCCTGCAGTCCCCAAGGACCTGACAAGTAGCAGCAGCATTTCAGTTTCATAAGCCTGTAATAAAACCTCATTTTCTTCCCTCTTCCCTGAACTTTTGTATGACCAGAGCAGCAAGAAAAACACCTTTCAGTGGGAATCATTAGGACACAAGGAGATAAGCAACAGTTAACCAAAGCCCTCCGAGACCAGTCATCAGGGGACCCTGGGGGTAATCATGACCTTGGCAGCAGAGGCAGGAAGAGGTGAGGGTCAGATACATGGGGGAAACGGCAAGTGTCCAAATTGCACCTTCCTCTCCTGGACACAAGTCCAAGCCTCACAGCAAGAGTCAGAACCACAGAAGTCAGTCAGGATCTGCCTGATTACATCTAATAGGGACAGCTAGGAACACATAGGAGCAGATTACAGAGATTATTGTAGTGGTCTTAAGCTATCAACACTCCCAAACACCAACACATAAATGGCAGGTGGCCTCATGTAAGGTGTCCTCCCTTCTCTGCCTGGCCACCAGGGTGTATTCACCCCCCAGGGGCCACTGCTCACACTCCCAGGGCTTAACCTCCCACCCTATTAATTGTTTGCCACCCTGCCATGACTAATCTGGTTTACAACCCGGAAAGCAGTAGGGAAAAGAATCTGATCAAAAGGACAATCCTCACAGCCAGAAAACAAGAAAGGGCTGTGTAGCCAGTTGTTCCAGGACACTTAATCCATCGAGCCTTTGCCTTTCTACCCTTGGGCTTAGGCTGAGTCAGTTGTGATTTGCTTAAAACCATGAGAATTCCCCCTCCTCAAAAAAAAAAGCCAGTTGTAAAGTTTGACAAGAAAGGAAAACCAGGGGCTCACAGTACACTTGTACATTATGATTCAGTAGCTAATGATCAGCCAATTGGCAGTTTTCCATCTGCAGCATCTCCATGCCTCTGAATGCCAAAGCAAACACTTCATTTTACCTAAAAAGCTTTGCATTCAGCTAGACGTATTTGTTCTTACGCTGACATTTACACTGCAGGTCCAGAACCACAGAGTCCCACAAGAACATTTATCTTTTGGAGCCAACTACTACAAAAGCACCAAAGTTGAGCCCTGTTGCAGTATCACTTGCCTACTGGGGGAAAAGGAGAGTCTGGGGCCCAAATACTTTTTCCCTGAGAGGAAGAAAATAGATGTATTGTCAGGCCAGTAGCAGTGGCCATGAAGCATCAGTCACTAAGGTTCTCACTCTTCTTTTACCTTTGAGGATAAACCAAATCACCCAGAGGAAATGTCCCATTCATAAACTGCTGAAGTACACCCAGTAGATGAGGATTTATTTCTATCCCCTAAATCCCAACTTGTATCACTTTGGGCCACTCACCAAGCCCTAAGATCCAGACTTGCTGAGACTTCTGTACTCCCAGGAGCTGAGAGATTCCCTTGGCTCCTGGATCTAACACAAGCTGAGCTCAACCTCTCTGCAGTGTTCCCCATGCTTTGGAAGTGATCCAATATCCCCTGGACTCAGAGGTTTTCCATTGGTTTTAGTGAGTTCTGGAGAAGGGCCTTAAAGATGTTTCTTTTTTTTTTTTCCTCCCCCCTGCAGCTTAGCAGAAGTCAGAGCCACTTTGCCTGCAGTTTTACGAGAGGCAGCTGGTGAAAGGTTAGATAACCAGACAACATAGCCAAGCTCAGGGGAGTCTAAAGAAACCCCTATTTGTGGGCTTTCATGCCAAGTTATTGCTTACAACCTTCTTTTTTCAGGAAAGGGCTGTCTATTAAGCCAGAAGTTCCTTTCCACTCTATCTGATGATCAAGTACCTTTTACAAGGAAACTCAAAGGTACCAACCAGATGTACAAACTATCTGCATCTTAACAGCAAGTTCGGGGGGGGGGGGGGGGGGGGGCAATAAACCACTTCAGAAGCATCAAGTAGGAAAACTGCCTAGCTTGCAAAGTGGGATCAGTCTTTCTTCACTTGCAACCTTCAGGATCACATTCATCTTGAGCCTGCTTTTCACTGAAGATTGGACAACGATCTGAGATAAGTAGGTTGCACTCTTAGTTGAGATGCTTTCCTGGCTCAGCAGGAAACACAAACACCTCATAACCTCCCCAGAACCCCTTCTGATTCCTTAGCAGTGTGATGGAAAAATGCACAGCACCTCTATACACAGAGCAGGCAGAATTTTAGGATTCTCAAAGCAATGATGCCCACTAGCCTGAAGAGGTAATGTTTTCCAGCAGCTTCCTATAGGAAGAGCCCCTACTGTTTTCCCAAGAGAAAACTCTTATGGAAATAATCTACTCTACAAAGCAACAAACTATTTTGGGTACCTTTTCAGGGAAGACACTCAAAGCCCATTCTGAAAATTGGTTATAGAGTCTACATTTGGCACATTGTAGGATAAAAGTGGGGGAATTCAAAGCCCGTATAGGCATCTTACACAGATGCTCTCACTGAGAAAAACAGTAACTTGAAGAAAAATAAACAAAATGGGATGAAATGCCAGGCAAGAGATCATCTCACATGAATTCTTTATCAAACTGAATCCTCTTTTCTGAATGACGAGATGTCAAATGGGACACCAGAGATAGTTAGCAAGGCCTTTTCTACAACTTCCTCCACCTTCTGGACAGGCTCACACTCTCCAATGTAACAGGGAGAGATTTAGAAGAACTTACTCTAGGAGTTGCAGGCCACTTGAAAAACCTGCCCTAACACAAGTCTATTATTGTACACCCTGTTTACTTAAATTCATTCCACAGCCTGGGAGACTTTGCACAAGGAAATTTACAGCTCAAGTTAATAGAGCAAAATGTAAAACTGCTGGCTTTTGGCTGAGGCTGTGAGCAAAGGACAGGCACAGGTTGTGACTGGGGTGTTTTCACAGGGCCACTGACACAGAATGTGTTTTCAGGGAGTATTTATTTTAAATAAGGAAAGTTATACAGCTTGAGAAAATTATTGGGAAGGAAATTAAATCTCGTTCTGTTGCTCTTCCGTCTCACCTTGACACTTGCTGTTCTCCTCCCTCCCCAGGGCTTGGTTAGGGCAGGTTTCACTCGCAGAAAATTGCCTTCCTCATGCATACTGATTTACAACCAGCCCATGGACGAGCTTTCTACACATTTCAGGGGAGAAGGGCAAGCAAGACCCATTCCTCCCCTACCTTGACCCCAGGATGGGGTTCAGGAGGACAGGGATATGTGGCATTAGGTGGAGGTTGCATCCCATCCTGAGAAACCCACAAAGACAGGACCCCTCCCAAGCAAAACTACCCTCAGTTCATGGGTGGGAGGGGAGCAGCTTTCTCCCCAAGCTCCTCCAGAAGCTGAGCCGATGCTACTCCAGCTTGGGAGCAGCTCAGTTTGGGAAGCCGTGGCCCCAGCAGCACTGTTGGCAGAGATCAGCATTCCTTCTTCCAGCCCAGGCACAGCTCAGCCACACGGGGCCAGCACAGCCTGTTCCTCTCCTGCCCCAGACCTCCCCACCCTGGTGAGCCAAACAAGAAACATCAGCACCAGCTGCACAAGCAGCCATGCAGCAGGGTCCTCTGGTGCAGCCAAGCCAGTATTTACAGGCAATTTTATTATTTTCCATCTTAGCAAGAGTTTCCTCCCTACCTCCCAGTGATATTTCCAAGGGCTCCCAGCATAGACTTGGACACTGGGCCCAGTTGCTGTCACACTGGTTCTAGAGGGTGGGAATGACAAAGTATAAGGCCACGAGGAGCCATCTGAGGCAACACCTCTCCAGTTTCCTCCAGGCACAGACACCCATGCAACTCTCCATCCCAAAGGGCCCATAGAATACCCACTTCCTCCTGCTGCATCCAACACACCACAAAATACTTAATTCCTCACATTGCTAAAAGTTTGAAATTCAAGAGCCTCAAGATGCACCCTGCAATTACCGCTTGGCACATTCATAGCACATATCCCCTTAGCAAGCAGATCACAAGGATCCCATGACCACCACTGCCACCTAAAAACTCAGCAGCAATCAGGCTAAAAAGTCTGAGTAAAGTCCTTGCAGCAATGCATTGGCAGGCTCACTTGCCTACCCCACCCCACAAAACCAGGGGTCTGAGCAAACAGTGAAGTGCTGCAGCAGGACCTGCAGCCCACAGAGCAGGTTCAGCCAACCCCAAATGCTCAAATCATTGCTCTTCTGCATTTTGCCTTCCAGAATTTCCTCCTCCCACAGGTAAAAATCCTGACTGAGACCTTCAGCAGGTGGCAGGCAGCACATTTCCCTTCCCATCAACACAACAGCAGCAGGACACTGATTCAGCAGCTACTTGCCATGGTTCAACTGGAACTAAACAAGCAAAACCCCAAAATAGCAGCTTCATAGGCTCCCCAGCCCCAAAGGGCTCAATATCAGGTTTATCTGTCACAGATGAAGTTTATTCAGTGAGCAGCTTTTTTTATTTATGATGCTGTCTAGAAACCAGGAGGAAAACAACAGCTTTAAATTGATATTTCAGGATGGACAGAGGCAAGTTGAAGATTGCAGGGAAAAAGGCTCCCGCCTACTGAACAAAGCATCTCAGGCTTGCCATCCTTTTCTGATGGAATGTCCTGCTGCATTGATCCATGGTTACCCAGAACCTCTTTTCCTAGTGGGTGTTAATTCAGCTCACTTCTATATTGAGACCAAAAATGGGACAGATATTTGCCCTGTGGATAAAACATCCCAAAAAGTAAGGCTGTGCTTGAACTGGTGTGAATTTCATAGGAGGAAAGCCATACTTCTCACCAAAAAGATCTGTGCTCTATCTCAGGGTTTTTCCACTGACAGCCCACAGCCACATTTGAAGTAACAGCTCGCCCTGAGGTTTACATCTGAAGGCAGGTTTGCTGTTAGATTGAGCAAGAGGTCTTGTGGGAGAGTTATCATGCTTTCTCTGACCAACTCATAAAACAAACCACACTTATGAGCATAGCTACTCCCTCCTGTGCACCATTAGTTTCTGCTGTCATCAGCAGGCACAGACAGCAGTTAGGATCTTTTGACGCCTCAGCTTGTGTCCTTCAACAAGCAAAGTCATTCAAGGTTTCTTGGTCTTTCAACATTTGTCACCTTCTTTGGAAGGCAGGAGACAGCAGCATCTTGGAGACTCAAACAATAGGTTACAGTTTTTTTCAGAGCACTTGAAACCCGGTGAGTAATTAACTGACACCCTTAGGTGTTATTAATCCCACTAAACATGGGAGGAAACCTAGAAAGGAAACCAGACAAACCCTTGGATCCACTCCAGTTTGCCTCGGAGCAAAGCTTGGCTTGGAAGAGCAGCACTGCTCGCCTGGGGCCCCACAAGAAGTCCATATCAGAGGGAAGAGGGCTGCAACTTCCCTGTCTGCAAGATAGCAGGTACTTCCCCGGCCCACAGCGAGGTGCAAGGCAGGGATGGAGCCGCAGCAGCCCCAAGGGGAGGCTGCCCTGCAGCCTTCAGCAGCAGTACCCAACCTGCCTGCAGCACTGCGAAGCCTCTGAGATCTCATTTCAGTGCTAACTTGTGTGTCAGCACATCCCAGCAAGCTGGCTTTGTTACAGGTAGACAACTTATCCTCTGCTCCCCCTCCTAAACAGATTAGGGAGCAGTCCGCTCTTCCTGAGGGACCACCAGGCCAGGCACAACAGCACAGTCTATGGCAGGGCCCTTTTGCTGTTTTACCTCCCCAGGTTCTCCATATTCCCTATCTCTCCACCACCAGTGAAGCTCCAGTCATTAAATCCTCAGAGCTCATCAGCACTAGAGAAGCACTGCTCAGTTGTTAGCACTCAAATCCTTCCTGGTCCCCAGAGACTGAGGTCTCAAGTACAGACCACAGGCACATGGCAGATACCACACTCCCCTCCTAGCCCCAGGAGAAGACCATTTTCTCCCTTTTAAATTAGCACAGCTACCACCTTCCCCTCCAGGTGACCTCTAACACCCAGCCAGGTTCCTGGTTGAAGTGGCAGCCATAGCTAGGATTTGGTATTTGGTATCCCCCCATAAGGCCAGCCTCCAGCATACCCACGCAGTACATGATGGTTTAGGAGGGAAGCACAGCTTGTTTCAGCATCCCAGCTAAAAGACAGTCCTCTGGGCCCAAGCCCCAGCTCTCAGGCCAGCAGACACCAGTGGTTCACCCATCACAAGGCTTTGGGCATCACTGACCCTCACATGGGACCTCACACAGCTTGTTTTTGGATGGGGTGCTGTCTGTGGGTTACTCCAAGAAACCTGGCTAATTTTCCAGCCTGTTTTGGTCTGTGGCAATTGGATCCACAACCTCCGCACAGGCTATAGAGCCAGCCTCACCAGGCAGCCACCCCTTCCACCGATGGCTACGGAGATAGGACACCAGGCTAGAACAGACAGCTCACACCATTCCTCCAGGGAAGCACCACACCTGCACGCTCCTGTGATGCAAGACCCAGCAGAAGGTGCTGTGAAAGATAAGAGCATGTGGGAGCCCTCAGCTTTCCTCGTTCTTTCCCACTGCTCATGTTTCAGCAATTGGACTCTGCTAGCCCCATCCCTTCCCCGGAGCAGGCCCACAGCAAGGCCAGGTGCCTGCTAGAGGCTGCCCTAGCCTCTCAGTCCCTTGGGCCCCGCAGCCTGAACGGGCTTCTTCCTGGGGCCATCTAGTGGCATATTTTAATATAGTTCTTCAAACACAAGCATGCTCAGCTGGAGTTTATGCAAACACAGCTCTATGAGAGCCTGGGGTACATCCGAGAGCAAACCTGGCTCTCCAGCACAGCCATCGCCTCCAGCAGCAGCGCCCCAGCTGCCTCACCAGCACCACTGGCAGACCAGGAACAGCACACGCTCCCCCTTTCTCCTCTATTTATCATCTCTAGAGACAAAGCACACAAGACTTCTTAGTCCAAAAGATGCTCTCACCAAGAAACCAGGCTGACAGATGAGGCCATCACTCAGCCAAGTCAGACAGACCAGGACTGCTAGCTCCAAGGTGTTGCCTCCTCAAAGTTAGGAACAACACCTACAACTCTGGGCCTCTACATCCATTCTTCTGTTAAAGCAGCGATTTTTTTCCAATTACATTTTGTTCAATTTATATATAGCTGTTTCTCTTCACTGAGCCAAGTGTCAAAAAAATCTCCTTTTGCCTGAAGCAGATTTATGTTGAACAAGATATTCCTGCATAAGTCTAGGAAAAAAACATCCCCCCATCCAGATGAGGCTACCCCAATATGAGATCAGTGAAATTCTGATGGCTTTCCTCCACACTACAGCAAAGCAAAGGGCTGATGCCCATAAACCCTGGCCCCAAGAGCAGCCAGCCCCAGCAGACTAAGTGACACAAGTCAGGAGGGAGAGGGCAGCCCTGCCCCTGAGCAATGAGGAACTCCACAGCTCTCCCCCAGTGAGATGTCAGCAGGGACTGGAGGTTATTTGCAGAGTGCTCCTGGGCAACTGCATCACTGAGCACAGGAGACTGATTTCTGAGCCCTGAAGTAGCCAGGGCTGTGATCTTGGCCTCCTCCCCTTGCTTTGTTCCCTGCCTCAGTGCCATTGTAGAGGCCACAAAGCTAATTGCTGCTGGTAAACCATGCAGCTGGCTCTTCAACCCTCAGTAGTGAGACATAAGCTCCATCCTCCCCACCTGCTGTTCACCCTCATCATGTGGCCTGATAGGTTACCAGTAAGTCATCAGGAGGCCAGCATTTATGCAAGGGATGGGGGACAGGTGTGCTGTTCCTTCCCCATGCCCTTCTGGAAGGAAAAAAGGCTTCCAATGTGGATGTAACATTAATTTTGCTTCTAGTTTTCACTGAATTGCAGAATTATACTATTGGGAACATAAGCATTTTCCTAGAGGGCTGTGTTTCACTCCCACACACATCACATTTTCTAACAAATGAAGAATTAATCCAGACCATTTGCTCCTTCTGGAAGATAGGTATTTCCTCAGTGATCAAGGATCTGGTATTGCCATTGCCTTGTAGCAAAGATGAGCCAGCTAGTTCTGAAGATTAAATTCTTAAATTTGAGACTATTCCTGGAATACACCAAGAGCTACACATGGTTATTGAAGCCCTGCTTTTCCCACGTTGTGTCCAAGTAGCTAATGTGAGCTACAGGGAGTGCTACAGCATGCACCATCCATGTACCTACACACCAGTCCAACACTCCTGACCTTTGAAGGGTACCTACTCTTGTTGAGGTTGATTTTACCCATCCCTTTCCAGTATCAGACAACAGGTTAATTGGATGGAGCTAGGATCAGCTTGAAGATCTCTGGTTTGGGGCAGGCCTTCTCCCATTTCCAAGTGACAGAAGTTTGGTCTAGGCTGCTTGAACTGGGTCTTCCAGATGAAATAGGCTTCATGTTCCCCAATCAATACTATCTCAGTGATCCCCATACCCAAGACAAGAGTAGTCTGTATAACAAAGCCTAAAGAACAAGACCTGCCTTGTCCTGGAGTGCTGTTGGACATAGCCAAGGGGACAGAATATATCCCACATAGTGTTTCTGTTCATCTTGGACCCATTAAAGGCAAACACCCTCAAGACCCAGCAGGAAGGGCCCCAGCTAAAGCCTTTGCCCTTCTATTTGCCATTCAGGCCTACTTGCAGCTGAAGACTCATGCATTTGTGAAAGCTCCTACAGCCAGACAGCCACACTGCCAGCAGGAAAGGAGACTTTCTGAAAATCCACAACTCCTAACACAACCAACAGCCTGCACAACACCAGCTTCTACTGGTAGGAGGAGAGCTGCACACACTAAGTAATCTTATGCTCAGCACAGAGAGCTGAGCAAAAAAACTTAGCCAAGGTCATGGAGACCAGTCTTCACTCCACTCCCTGCTGCTTTTCAACTGCCTAATCTTTAGATCAAAGATAACAGCATTTTCACATACACCACTGTTTTTCTGCAGTGCTAGAAGAGGAAAGCCTCATGGAGAAACCAGGAGCTCTCATGGTTATTTTCCCCCATACTCTGCAAAGCCAGGACAGGGAGCTGGCTGCCCAGTTTCACAGGACATTGAGCACACTACAATGAGGAGGAGGAAACTGAGGCCACCAGGCCCATCACCCCAGTGCAGTGACAATCCAAAGTGAACAGCCCAAGTTTCAGTCCAGCTTTGGAGCCCTTGAGTCACATGGCTGCTCTCACACAGCTTTCTCTAGCACAAGAAACTTATTGTGACTCAGTTCCCAAGCCATTTTTTATTTTTTTTTAAGTTAACCCTCCTGTTGTGGAATAGGTTGATGACACAGGGAAACCCACCCATAAAGAGGCAAACAAGAATATCCAGCAACAGTTTAAAGCTACAACAGGGGAATAGCTGGGCTTAAAAACATACACCATAAAATCAGACAGACCCATCCCACCTTTCTCTCCACACCCATCCAAGTTTTATTCCCTCTGCCACATTAATTCTCTAGATGGGGCAAAAGGCTGCTTTCAAGTTGAAAGAACATAGGTTAAGACTCTGTCCATCACAATTTCCTGGGAACAATTTTTCAAAATGAGTATGGAAATGGAGTGTTTCTACTCCATTTCAGACCAAAAATATCATGGTATTGAGTAACATAAGCTCCCATCCCAAAAACTACCCTATTCCTGCATACTGGTTACTGACAGTTGTCCTAGGGAACACACAGCCCCAGGTGGCACTGGTTATCAGCAGAATACTGTCCCAGACTGGCTGGGTGTGCCTTGCCTGAAATGGGAAACTACACATTGATGCTTTACCTGACTGAGGTCCTTGAAAATAAGGAAACACCACCAGTAGTTTTGGGGCTTCTCACATAAGAAAGCAGGTGTTGAACAGACCAGCCAGGCTGGCAGATGAAGGCAGGATGACAAAAGGCTGCCAGGCCACCTAGAGGGAGTGTGGCACTTGTTTATCAAGTTCCTTCCCCTCCAGCTACACTCCTAACTCTCAGTCTTTGCCACACTCACCCCTGGGTTTCAACATCCTCCCCAAATGCAGGCCGCCCCCTTTGTTCCCCAGCCAAGGGGCTCCAAAAATCAAAGAGCACAACAGACTGATTACACAGGACCCAGCATACACCTCGAGACATTTTACATCCACTTTCAGGGCACCGTGGATTGCCTGCAAGCTCTCTGCAAGGACACATTGGCACCTGGGGAAAAAAACACATTAGGCTCACTTAGACCTACCTCAAATCCCACAGACAGGTCTAGTAGAGCCCCAGCAGGGAGAATAACCTAGGTAGGTGCACATCCACCACAGTTACACGCCTGAAAACCAAGGCCCCCTTCTATTTTGTCTGAAGGGTGCTCACAGCCACAAGACAGAAACCAGCAGACACAATCCCTGAAGCCCTCCAAGGACTAAGGAACACATTTTCAACACATGCTGGACTTTCTCCATGAAAAAATCCACCTCATAGCTCCCAAGGAGCAGCCAAGAAGCCATACAGCATCTACCGCCAGCACCTCATCTACATCAAGTCCCTTTTTCTTCCCCCATAGCCTCCTACCTCCACAGGGAATCCATTGCAGGTCCTCTCAGCAGCCTCTTGCAACTTGCAGCTCCTCCAACACCACCACCTTTAGGAAAAAACCCTTCCTTCCCCAAGCCAAGCTTATAAACCCTGCAGTCCCAGCAACTCCACACCTTAATTTTGATTCTACCAGGACCAGCTGGGTCCCTCAGCTGATACTGGATAACAGCTGTCACTTTTGCAAAGCCTGGGTCTGCAGCACACGGGTGGCACTGGGCTGAGCAGGTGGCATTAGGTCCTGGGGAGCAGGGTTTAGCCCCAAATTAAACGTCATTTCCACTACAGCTCATTTCAGTGCAAGAAAGTGGGGTGAGCCCATGTGCACGGTGCACCCTAGTCCCCAAGCCATAAAAGCACTTGGGAACCATCACCATCCATCACTGTGTGCTTGGGCCAGGGGCACGAGGGCGCCCTCCCAACCCTAAATGACATGGCCAAACCCAGGCCTGGCTGCTGTTCCTTCCATCTCTCTCTGACACCTAGAAACCTTATGGAATATAATTTGAAGGGAAAGCTCTGCTCTCAGAGTGGTCTCGCCCCCTGATTTCACCGGGGTGATGTGATTGAAGAAGAAACAGAAAAAAACAGCGATTGATTACCCATGAAGCAGGGTCGCGATCCAATAAATAAATGATAAATCAGCTTGCCTCCTCTCAGCGAGGCGCTGGAGACCCGAAGTTCCCCTGAAAGGATCTGGGCAGAATATCCATTATCCAAACTGATCACAGCTACTCAGGTGGAAAGAGCAGCTGTGCCTTCATGTTTTTGACACTTTTTTCTTGTGCATTACACCATCCTTGCCGGGAATGAAGTGATTTGGACTTGAGATAACTCATTAAGGAGCAGCAAGGACTGCTGCTTTCCAGATTACCTAACCCCCATCCATCCAGCTCAGAACCTGACACCCAAGTAGCGCAGCGTGGTCCCTTTGCTACTTCTCCACCAAATCCTTCCACTGCCAGCAAAACTGCTGCCCTTGGAGTTGTGAATTCCCCCAAAGCGCTGTTCACACAGCTTCACTAAGTGTTTGTGGCAAGACCGGTGCTTCTCTCGCACAACAATCAGCCTGTCGTCTCTGCCTGCTGCTCCTGGAAGCATTACACCAGGCTCCAAGGGTTTAACTCCTTCGTAAATCTTTCAGGCCGCTGGAACCCGGGAATTACCTTCCGCAGAAACCCCGCGCATCAATCCCTGCAAAGCAGCTCTGACGCCTACATGCACATACACAATTCAGGGGCCCTAATGAGCGTGCACCAGCGTGGAAAGGGACAATGGGCATCTCTCATCACTAATCAGAGACAGTCAGAAGTAGGACAGCAGTTTACTTGGAAGCTCTGCTGGACCTGGAAGGCTCTTCCCTAAAGGTCCCTCTGCTCTGGTTCAGAAGTTTCAGTGAAATTTGTCTGCTACCAATTTCTTAAGAGGGCGAGTGTCTTTTTTTTTTTTTTTTTAATTTCCCTGGGAAGGCTTTCTTCCCCATTGTGTTACCACTGCACATTAAAACGCAATCAATATCATTCCCATTGTTTACCCTGAAGTTTGATGCATGTCTTCCTGCTTTTACATCCTTGTTCTCACATTTTAGTGCCCCCAGTTCCACCAAAGCAAGTTGATCTCTCACCCGGAGAGAAGTGTTTCATGCGAAATGGCAGTTTCTGGTGCAGAATAGTTTTGTAATGAGGGAGGAGGCAGAAAACATAAATACGGGTATAATAAGACAAACTGCTTATGAAGAACAGCTGCACGCGTGTGTAAGAGAGAGCAAAAAGTGTAAGGCAGGAAGAATATGAATCAAACTATGAAACAAAATGTAAAAAGATGTTTTCTGTGTGTTTGTATACACAAGGGAGCAACAGGTGAGACTAGCACAAGAAAAAAGATGACAACACAAAGGCAAAATAGCTCAGTACGTATGACTGGGGATATGTGAGGGAGGGCAGCAGAAATGCAAGGAGACAAAGCAAAGGAGGCCTTGTGCTGTGCAAACCAGGGGAGGGAGATGGCTCCTTTCTAGAGCCCTGCCTGCCCCCGAGCACAGCCACTCACACCTGTAAAGCTCTGTGAGGTTCCCTACCAAAATGCCAGGCCTGATGCCACTTCTGTGGGGATGTCCGGCACTGGGATGCTCATTTGGAGTTCACTGAGATCACCAGGAGCCGCCACATCAGTGCTGATGGGATCCTTGCACACATAGCCCCCACACACGATTACAAGAGCACAGAAGGAAGGTGGGCACGCAGGCTTTCAGGATGAAGCTCTTCTTCCTCAGGCTCCGGAGAAACACCTTTTCCACTTTTTCACCTCCCCCCGGAGAAGCCTCGGGGAGCTTCGCGGCCGTGCTGCGGGGCTGCCCCCACCAGGTGGCGCTCCAGGAGCGGGATAACGGCGGGTCCGGACCCGGCACGGCCCCGCTCCCAGCACGGCTCCGGGCACAGCGATCCCGGCCACCGCCACCCCCCGCTTTGTGTTCGGGTCCTGCCGCTGCCGCGATGTCAGCATTTTGGGATTTTGGGACGAGGCATTTGGGGTTTCTGGGACGATTGGGAGCTTCCCCCACTCCTTGCTCTGTGCCCAGAGTCAGCAGGGAGCTGGAAAAGCGGCTCTCACGCCGCCCATCCATCCTCCCGTCAGCAGAAATTTGGAGCCGCGGGATGCCAAGGGCTCCTAAAATTATATTTTAGTACCCTAAAAATCTATTTTTAGCCTCCCTACCCACCCTCGGTTAAAGATTTGGCAGACGGAAGAAACCAGAGAGCGGGCTGTAAGAGGGCTGCGGGTAGCCGGGGGGGGTCCCAGGGGTCCCCGCTCCCCACGAGGGGGGTCCCGGCCCTACAGGGCCGGGGGGGGGGGGGGGGGGCATGGGTGGGCGCCACGGAGGGGGAGCCCGGGGCGGCACGGCGAGCTGTTGCGCGCAAGTGGCCGGCGGGGATGAATTCCCCCGGGACATGCGATAACGCGACTCTGAGCGAGGCAGGGATGCTGAACCCGGCGGATTGAGCCCCCCACCACCACCACCGGGCTGGGGGCACGGCCGTGCTCGGCCGGGAGGGACCGAGCCGGGGTGCGCAGCAGCCTCCGGGGAAGGTGGCGCCGGCAGGGCTCGTGTGCGGGCTGCCGGGGCCGGGACACGCTGTGGCCGATGTCTCGTAGCGTGCACGTCTCCATCAAAGTGAAATAAAGGCGTGCACAGCCCCATCTCTTCCCAAAATCTTTATATACACGCGTGGATATGTATTCGAACTGCGGAAATGTTTGAAATCCAGACAGCGCTTTATGAACGCCTTCCGTCCAGGGAGAGCTACAGCTAAATCAAGTCACACAAAGCCACGGAGCCGCTCCGGCGCTGTGCCCCGGGCTGGGGGCAGCACACAAACGCCCCCGGGGGGCTGCCCGGGTGCCTCCGGCCGGTCCCCTCCATGCTCCGCTCCGGGGCAGCTCGTTCTGCTCACGGCGGTCCTGCTCCTGCAGTTGTGTTTCTTTATATTTATTTTTTTTCCCTTCGTAATTGCTTGAAAAAAAGGCAAAAATCACCAGGTTCACTCAACAAAGTGTCTACTGGCCCGAGACGCAGCTTTTTCCCGGAGCAAACCCTTCGGGGTGCAAAGCAAAGCCCATTTTCTCAAAAAAAAAAAAAAAACACCGCCGCGTTTTTTTTTTTTTTGGGGGGGGGATCCTCGTCTCTCGCTGCGCTCCCACGCGTGTCCCCCCGTGTTTCACCCGGGATCCCCGCCGGGACAGGTCATTGCTTCGCCTGGCCGGGTTCCTGTTGAGAAATCATATTTAAAAACAAACCAAAGAGCCACAAGACCACCGCCAGCACCGTCGTGCGGCTCTCGGGTTAACCCCCCCCACCACCACCCCCAATGACTGACGGCTGGTGCCACTGAGACAAATAAATACATCGTAAGGAGGGCAATGGGTCGCGAGTCGTTTTGGCCCTAAGGTGAGATTTAGCAATGACCGCCCATTAAAACAAGCTTTTCACTTTTCCTAGGGGTAGCCCCTGCCCCCACCCGCTGCAGCAAGCGAAGCGGGGGAGCCTCCTGACCTGCCTTACATCTATATGTAAGGTTTGGGGTGGGTTCTTGTTTGTTTTGCTTGTTGTTGTTCTTTTTCTTTTCCCCCTCTCTTTCTCTTTGTTTTTTAGCTTGGAAGAAATGGAAGCCGGCTAGAATAGGGCTCGGGAGAGCAGGCGAATTTGAAAAAAAAAAAAAAAAGCCCTTCAAAATCCGCGGGAAAGGGCCTGAACTGACAACAAGGGAGCACTTAAAAATAATCTTTTTTTAAAGAAACCCGTCGGAAAGCAATGCCCGAGCGGCTAGGCGACGCTGCGCGGCAGAAGGGAACGAGCCCCGGCCAGAAGCGGTGGCGATGCCGCAGCTCCGGGGGCGCGAGCAGCAGCCGCGGGGAGATGCAGGGGCTGCTGGGCCGGGGCCGCTCCGAGCCCCTTCCCCGGGAGCGAACAGAAACGTGGCTCAACGTTTTGCACAAAAGCTTCCAGCTCCCTCCTTCTCCTGCACCTCTTCCCCAAGAAAGGCTCCGCAATTTCCCCGACCCCTCAAGCCAAAGTGGTGGGACCCCCCCTGGGCTTCCCTGGATGGAGCAGGTCGAGGGGAAAAGGCACCACTGTTTATTTTTATTTTTATTATTTTTCTCTCGGGCTAATTTCACCGATAACTTTATTTTACTTTATTTGTCAGCGGTGCTTTGGCGGCTTGCAAAGAAATAAAGTTTTGAAAGGACTTCGGAAAGGAGAAAAGAGGGGGGCTGCCCCCGAGTTGGGGTCCGGGTGCCCCTGGGGTCGGGGACTCCCGGCTGCGTTAGAGGCTGGCGAGGCTCGGCACAGCCCAGCCCGCTCACGATCATTTGTTTGTTGCTGACTTTTTTTTAATGTGTTGAATAGGGTCTTTCTCTGGAAAGAGCTTTATCTGGGGGAGTGATGGAAGCTAAATCTAGTGAGAAAAACGTGAGCTTCAGCAGGAATTACGGCCCCGGTTAGATGCGGCGAGCTCCTTTTCGGCCGAGAGCGGAAAATAAAAAATGATCACTTTCTCCAAAATCCTCAAATCGTGAAAAATAAGTGCTAGGAATGGGAAAAGCCGAAGGTGGTGCCTGCCCGGCGAGTTGCGGGCTGAGCTCGCCGAGGAGGAGCGGCGGTGCCGTGGGGGCCCCGCTCCGACCCCGCGGCGTGGCGAGGAGCTGGAGCCACGAGTTGCAAAAGTGCCTTAAACGGCCACTTCAGGCTGAGGGCTTCGCCTCGCCGTGTTTTTACACGCCTTAATTATTCCCGAATAATGCGGGGTTTGGAGAAAGCACGTGGGAAGTTGGGGCTGGAAAAAAAAAAAAAAAAAAAAAAAAAAAGAAAAGAAAAAAAAGAAGGAAAAAAAAAAGAAGGAAAAAAAAAACACAACAAAACCCCCCAAAGCATGCATCATCCTCCAGAGCTGCCTCCCTGCGAGCTGTTGGCTTTTCTCTATGCTCGGAGTCAAAAGGCTTCAGGTGTAAAGGGGCGCTCTTTAAAAGCTCGGGAGATGGAAAAGGGTCTGGCTGCAGGGAGAGGTCGGCGGGTCAGGGAGATAAGGCGATGCCAGCCCCCAGCGCCACGGGCTGGAATGTCCCTCTGCGGGGCTGCTGCCGTGTGCGGGGTGGAAGGGGGCTCGGGGGGGCTCCTGGCAAGACGCCGGAGAAGGGAAATTCGGATTTCCCCGCTCCGGTTCGCCCCAGCCCCGCCGTCGCGGCGCCTGCAGCACGGATCCGTCGTGCCCCCGGTGCCCCCAGGGCGCCCGGTCCGTGGTGTCAAGCAGCAGCGCCCCAATAAGCAATCGCCCCATAAGAGCATCTTCCCCTCCCCGGGACAGCAAACGACCCGTCCGTCTGTCCGTCCGTCCCTAGGCAGCCAGGGCCGCTCGAGAGCGGAGCTGAGCGCTTCTTGCAGCCTCTCCCACGGCCACCCCGAGCCCCGGAGTAAAAACCCAGCTGCGGACCCCGGGGGGTCGCCCTGCCCTGTCCTGCCCGCCCCCCCCCCACGCACCCCGCACCCCACGGAGCGGCCGTCGATGGGCTCCCACCCGGGACACGCAGCCCCCCTCCCCCCGGCTCGGGTGCGCTCCGTACACACACGGCTGCTCTATTTTAAGCAACTCTATTTTTTTCCCCTTTTTCTTCCCCTCTTTTTTATTTTTTTCTCCTTCCCTTCTCCCAAGCCCTCTCCCTGCCTTCCCAAATGCGCTTCCCGGTGCAACCCCGCAGCCCGGGGCGAGGGCGGAGGCGGGTTCTGGTCCCCGCTTCCAAGACTTTTTTTTACGAACAATCGTTGAAAAGAAGGAAAAACCTTTTCTCTTCCCCTCGTGCGGAGGACGGAGGAGCCGCTTTGATCTGCGAGGCCTGGCGTGCTGCGAGCCCGCACGACGGCGGGGGGCGGGGGGGGGGGCGCCGTCCGCCGCGGGACCCCCCCAGGCGGGACATGAAAGGCCAAAAAAAAAAAAAAAAAAAAAAGGGCGGCCAGGGTACAGGGGATCGACCGAAGGGCTTCAATATTTCATATTCCTGGAAGCTGTCGAGGCCAAAACCAACAACCCCCCTCCCTACCTCCCTCCCGGTGTTTGCAGAGGGCAGGAGCGAGGGGGCCGGAGCGCGCCGTGCACCGCGGCCGGGAGGCGAGGGAAGGGCCGGGGGGGGGAGGGGGGGGGAAATAAATTTGCGCTTGTAATCAATCAATAATTAACTATTAGCGGAGCTTGGGCCAGGCAGGACGGCGGCGGAGCGGCCGCTCCGTCGGGCCCCGTGGAGGTGGCTCCTGTGCCCCTCCCCGGGCAGCGCCGGTCCCTTTGGGTCGTGTCACCATCCCCTGCCCCCCCTGTGCCCCCCTCCTCCCCCCCCCCCGCTGCCCCATCCCCGCTTTCCCAGAGACTTTGCACCGGCGGCCAAAACACCCCGGGGTGAAAGCCAACTCCGCTCCCAGGAAAGCCAGCAGCGAGCTCTGCCCTCCCTGGGGAATGGGGGGGGGCACCTGTGTCCCCCCCTCGTTTTCCCCCCTCTCGGGGCCCCCACATCCCGCTGGGTGTCCCCCTCCCCCATCCCAAGCCCTGTGCCCCCCCCCGGGGGCTGCCCCGCTCTGCCCGCACTGCCCGAGAGGTGCGCCGCCGCCCCGCCGGACCCCCCCGCCGCCCCCCCCCCCCCCCCCCCCCCAGCGCCGGGTCGCCTGCATCAGCCATAAAACCATTGAGGATATCAAGACAGGCGCCAGGTGAGTAATAGACAGGATAATCCAGAGAGATTGCTCGCTGTTTACCTCCATCCACAAGCGCCACAAGAGTTACTCATTAACGTTACTATATACAAATAAGATACACAGGAGATAAAGCCATTTGCAAGGCAGAGTTACACCTGCGGTACACGGATTTCTTGCTAGGGCATGGGGAGGGGGAGGTCAGTGTTAGGCCCGTGGAAGGGAGGGGGGAAATCCAGCAGGCTGAGCTCCCAGCACCTAAAAACCAAGCGTGCCCTGCAAAAGCGGCTACCTGATACCTGGGCCGGAGGGGGGGCTGAATCCGCAGTGAAATTCATCTCCTGATAGAAAAATCTCCCCCAAGCACGTTAACCGCCCTCCCTTTGCAGGAATTTTTTGGGGGGCAAGCACCAAGGGAGCGGAGAAAAAAAAAAGCAAAAAAAAAAAAAAAAAAAAAAAACTAGAGGTTCCTGACCTCAAATAAATGGCACCGACCTGGGGTTTGGGGGGGGGGGTCCTATGGCACCGAAAGGTGCCCCTGTGCCGGCTCCAAGGCCAGGGCTCGGCGGAGAGGAGACAGTTGAGCCGGGAGGCTGTGGGGTGGCTTCACCGCCCCGACGGGGGGCAGCGCCTCTCTTCCCCCCCTCCGACCCTCCCGGGTGGCAAACGAGCTCCTGCTGCGTGGGGATGCGGCCCCAAGCCCTCAGCCGCTGCCTGCTCTTTTTTTTTTTTTTTCTTATTTTGGGGTTTGTTTTTTGTTTGTTTGTTTTGTTTTGCTTCGCTTTTGCCAGCCCCGACGGAGCACCCCGGCTCCACAAACACACACCACCCCCCCCCCCCGCTCCGAGGAACATCAGCTTAACGTGACATTTCCAGCAGCCCTCACCTTGAGCCATCCGGGGGGGGGGGGGGGGAGGCGGGCGGGAGAGGTGGGGAATAAAATCCTGCTCAGCCCAAACCTTCCCCCCGGCGACCTGGCGGGCTGCATGCCCCGGCTTTTAAATACCCCCAACCCCCCCGGATGAAATGGGAAGGGCCCCCCCGACGCGTGAAGGCGCTGAAGCCAGCAGGAAAAAGGGGTCGGTGTGCAGGGGGGGGTCACTCCGGGGATGCAGGCGGTGCCCGGCCGCCGCGGGCAGCATCCCCCAAAAAATCCCTGCCCAACCCCGCGGGGCTCCGGGGCTCGGGCAGGGGCAGCGCTCGGGTGTACCCCCCCAGGACACCCTCCCCCCCCCCCCCCCCGAGGTTGTCGCAGCCCCTCGGAGCCTCTCGCAGCAAGCCCGGTGGAGGTGGAAGGCGACGTCCTCCCCTTCGGGAGTTTCCCCCGAGGCCGGAAAGTGGAGGCCGGCCGGGGGGGCGCAGCCGGGAGCCCCCTGGCACGGCCGGGAGCGGCGGGGCTGCTCTAAAAAGGGGAAAGTAATGCCCTAAAAAGGGGAAAGCAGCTCTCCGCTGGCACTTTCACCCCGGCCCCCTTTATCTCGCTGGCGCAGGAGCCGGAGGCCGCGGGCCGAGGGGCAGGCAGAGCATCAAACAGGATACGGGCTGGAAGCACATCCTTATAATATTTATTACTGGCGGAGGATGAATCGCTTTCCAATATATGGGCCGCTAGCTGTTGAAGGGGGGAAGATGTCTGCGAGCAGGAGGAATATCCACGTCCCGCTAAAGGATGCGATCGGCTCCGTTCCCACCCAGCATCAGCCCAAGAGCAAGAAGGGGTGGAAAGAAACCCCACGTGTTCATGGGGTCAGTGGGAAGAGGTGCTCTGCCCGGCCGGGAGGGATGAGCCCAGTAACATCATCACCTCTCGAGCACTCTACCTGGAAACTTTTGAGGAGGGCTGCGCATTAAATTTTAACCGATCTATTCTCCGATTCTTCACTTTTGCTTTATTAATTTATGACAGATAAAGCATAGCTGAGCCATTCTCATTAACTTTTCAAATGCCACTTAATATCGTTCCATTAAAAGAGGTGACTTAGGAGCCTCTGGATCTGCTTGAAAAGAGAGAGGGAGAAAGACGCAAAAGGTGCATTAAACAGCTTGCTTAAAACCTGCACTTCCCAGCCGCAACCCAACACCCGAGCCCGAGCCGACTGGTTCCTACCAGCTCCTTCCCCGAGAAAAAAGCTGAATATTGGGGAGGGGATGGGGTGGAGGAGCCAGGCAGGCGGGGGGAGACGGACCTGGCGGCCCCCCCCGGTCTCGCAGGCACTTTCAGGAAGGTTGGGGTGAAGGCATTTCACAGTACGCCCAAGACATTTCAATAAAAATTTATTGAAACTTCAGTGACTTTTAAAAGGGGGGAAAAAAATACAGGGAAAAAAAAAAAAAAAAAAAACCTTCTCAACATTTATATAACACAAAATATACCTTCATTTTTTTTTTCTTTGAATCAGCTCTGAGCACCTGACTTTCAAGCCAAGAAAATATGCACTCACTCAAACAAAGACAACAATAAGCACAGTAGTAAAACTCCATCGTGGTACTATTTTCTTTCTTTTTTTTTTCCTTTTTTTTCCTTTTTTTTTCTTTTTTTTTTTTTCTTTTTTGGGACACCAAGGAAATGGGAAAAAATAATACAAAGTAAAGAAAAATCCTAGAATCTTCATCTTTTTCTCTCAAGCTACTGGAGAAGCCTGTTGTCATGTATTAACGTATAGAACTTTTTTTTTTTTTTTGGTTGAAATTTTAAACGGAAAGTAGCACTTTTAACACTGAAGAAATCGAGGATTAAAAGCTACCGTGGCACGTTGGGTTTTCATTTTCTTTTAATTATTTTTTTTCAAGGTCTTTGATTATTTTTGTTTTGTTTCTTCTTCGCCGTTTGCAATCGGCTCCTTTAGAAAAGGACGAGGTCAGGTTTTCTGTGGGGAGCTCCAGTTTAAAAAGTGAGCACTTAGAATGGAGGCATTTCTCTTCTGGGTTGTTCTGTGTGGGTCGGGGTAGATGCTTAAAGGAATTACGAACTTGAAATGAAAACGACTACAAATAAAAACAGAAGAAAAAAAAACAGCTGCAGTCGTATTTACAGAGATATGTACAATGTCAATAAATTAAAGTTTAATTTCGAGTATTCATATTCCACGTATTTACAAGAGTTATCAAATAATTACATAAATACTTTGTTTTAATAATAGTGTCCGCTTTTTTCTTCTTCTCAGTATGTTTAAACCTTGTTATTGCATATACAATTAAAGAGGGAAAGCTGTGATAAACCTACAGTCAAGCTACAGAGGTTTTTAGATAAAATAAATTCACTTTTTTTTTCTTTCCAACTACACTTCTTATTGTTGTTGCTACAGGGAGGATGTTTAAGGTAGAGGGAAGAGGGTCTTATTTTGTTTTTAATTATTATTTCTTTTTCCCTGGGATTTGAAACGAGCATTAGAAATAAACAACAAAACCCCACCGAAATAAAAAAATAACCCCCCGAAAAGCAGACTACTATGGAACATGCAAAAAAAGCCACCAACTGGCTCTCAGACATCACAATAATATTTTAAACACACAGCTTCCCTTAATAGACTAAGAGGGTTATCGTTCACAACCCGTCCAGGAAACAACTGTTGAAGAACCGATATGCGAGTTACTTACACAGTTTTTTTTTCGGAAAAAAAAAAATCACTTCTCTTATTTAATTTTTATTCATAAGTTTGTTTGGTGATTTTTTTATTTATTATTTCGTTTTTAGGTGTTGGTGTTGGGTTTTTTTGTTTGTTTGTTCCTTTTTTTACACAGTGAAGAAAAGGCTGGCAGGAGGCCCCCCCCCCCAGCCTCGCCGGAGACCTGGCCCGGCCAGCCTCGATGCTGGCAGCCTCCAGCCCAGCGCTGCCTCATCCCAGCCCTCCCACCTCGCCCCCCCCATACCTTTTTTTTGCCAATAAACGCGCACACAACGCCGGGGGATTTTATATTAAAAAAAAAATAATAATAATTAAAAAAAAGGGGGGGGGGTAAAAAAAAAAATCGCGGGACGGAGGCTGTGGTTTCTGTCGAACAAAGTGCACTGCGAGAGTGATTTGAAATGAGCTGGCGGCTACGGGGAGCCGCTGCGGGATCTGTCCTGCTTGGGGTCGAGGCCGCTGACCAGGCGTTGGATGTTTTGCAGTTCGCTGGTGGCAGCCTCCTTGTCGGCCCCCAGCTTGGGGAGAGGGAGACGGAGCCGGACGAGAGGGTGGACGAGCGGCTGGTGAGGTCCGAGGCGGAGTCCAGAGGCCCGGCGCCGGGGCTGGAGGCCAGCCCGGCCGCTTTGGCCTCCCCGGAGGCGGAGGCGAGGCCGGGCAGGGCGGTGGTGAGGAGCTGCTGCCGTCGGGCAGGGGCACAGGCAGCGGGTAGGGGCTGTAGCGCAGCCGGGGCCGCACGGCGTTGAGGAAGGGGTGCCGGTGCACCGAGCTGGAGGCTGCGCTGGAGGCTGCCGCAGCCGCGGCCATGTAGGTGTAGGGGTAAGAGGCTGCCGAAGGGAGACATGGCCAGGCCCTGCGGGGGAGGGGGGAGGGGGGGGGAGGAAGGGGAAGAGAGAGGAGAAAAGTGAGAGGGGAGAAAAGTGTTAGCAGCGTGCGCCCCCCCACCTCGAACACACACACACGAAGGGTGTGAGTGCTGACACCGGCTGCCCCCCAGGCTAAGCTGCTCCCCCCTGTCCCCCCTGCTCTCCCCTGTCCCCCCCCCAGCCCCCAGGGCAGCCCCGGGGCCGGGCATCCTCCCCCCATGCCCCCCCGACGGCTCCGCTCCGCACCGGGACTGCCCCGGGGAAGCCACCAAGACCCGACGGGGGGTGACCCAGGGACCTGAGCCAACCCCCCATACACACCACAAAACTTTCCCAAACCCTCCCCCCTCCTAAAAAAGCCCAGCTCCTCTTTACACCCCGCTCAGGAGCAGCCCCGTCGGGGCGTACCTGCGAGGCCAGGACGTGCTGCTGCAGTGTGAAGGGCATAGCGGATGCTCCCGAAAGTCCTTGAGCTGCCGCCGTGGCCATCACTGTGTTATCCAGCCCCGAAACGCCCGCAGAAGCCCCCGAGACGGTGGCGAGCAGGGGGCCCATGCCCGCGGCCATGCCGGAGAAAGCCCCCCCCCTGGCGAACTGCCCGGGTGCAGCAGCAGCGGGTGCCGTTGCCCAGCGGGTTGAAGAACTGCTGGCCGGCCAGGCCGGGGGGGAAGCCGAGGTTTTGCAAATGTCCCTGGCCAGGTGAGCCGTGCTGTCGGTTTGCACGTCAGGGGGGCGAAGGGCTCTAGTGCCCAGCAGCCGGGGGCTCGTCTCCTTTAGGGCCGTCCCGAAGGGGGCTTTCAGCTCCTCGCCGCTCAGCCCCCCCCGGGTGCTGGACGAGATGGTGGCCGGGCTGTGGCGAGAGTCAGGGGGGGCTTTCTCCGTCCTCTCTCGGCTCCGGCTCGCTGCAGAGTCGCTGGGGAAGAAGTGGCTTTTGGGGGGGCTGCCCCCTTTCTCCCGGGGGTCTTCTCCCCCCGCGGCCGCGGCGGAGCTGGCGGGCGCGTGGGGTGGGGGCCGTGGTCGTGCTGATTTGACCGACTCGCTCGCTTCCAGCAAGGGGTCGTCTTTGCTGTCCGCATCGCTGTCTCCCTCGCTGGGGCACAGATCTGCAACACAAAGGGGCTGGGATCCGGAGCAGCGCGTCCCTAACCTGCCCCCCCAGCCCCGGGGCCGGAGAGAGGGGCACAGACACCTCCGGCCGTCCCGAAATTCAGCCCCAAAGAGATGATTTTTAGTAAATAAACCACCAGCCCCCTCCCCGGCTCCCACCGTCCAGGCGAGCTGAGGTTCCCAGCGCACGAAAGCGGCTGCCACAAAAACTGAGCCCCCTCAGCGGCTCCGCTCCCCCCGGGGACTGGGGCGCCGTCGGGATTTTGTGCCCCTTTTCCAGACTTTTCAGCCCTTTCGACGGGCTTCGAAGTTTGAAATCCCCCCCCCTCGCCCCCAGGCCTCCATCTCGCTGTGGACCCCCCCCCCCTTTCTCCTCCTCCTCCCCGAAGCGTGCACAGCTTCGCTGGATTCCTCTGCACTTCATCTCCTAATTTCAGCGCCCCAGGTGCGAAGCTCTGGTTTGCTTTTCGGGTCCCCTCCCAGCTCCCCTCCCCTCGGCTCGGCAGGACTTTAAACAAACGAGTAAAGCAACAACAAAAAGAGGTTGTTTCCTCCTCCCTCTGCGCTCCCCCCCCCCTGCCCCTGGATGGATTAATACATGTGAAAGAGCTGCAGACAGCTTCCAACCCCGCACGGAGAGAAAGCGAGGGGGGACTTTTCTATAACAAAGTTCGGGACCGTATCCAGGGGAAAGATCCTTCCTCTAATAACAGAATCGGAGAGGAATATTAATGGAGTGACTCCAGTTCTGAACTTTTGCCCCGTGGTCTGTCTTTGCTCCCTTGACTCGGAGCTGGCTCCTTTCTGAGCCGCGGAGGGGGAGGACGAGAGGAGAAGAGGGGCCGGGGGGAGAGGGAAGGGGCAGGGGGGGACGGGGAGAGAGGGGGATAGAGAGAGGGAA
Organism: Cygnus olor; assembly: GCF_009769625.2. Classification (NCBI taxonomy): domain Eukaryota; kingdom Metazoa; phylum Chordata; class Aves; order Anseriformes; family Anatidae; genus Cygnus; species Cygnus olor. Next base: position 2,999,682 of record NC_049185.1, on the reverse strand, counting down.
GGAAAGGAGGTGCGAGGGGAGAAAAGGAAAGAGGGGAGGAGGGAAAGAGAAGGAAAAAAAACAGATTGAGAAGGGAGAGAAGAGAGAGAGGAGTGGGAGAAGAGAGAAAGGAGTGGGAGAAGAGAGAAAGCAGTGGGAGAAGAGAGAAAGCAGTGCGAGAAGGGAGTGGGAGAAGAGAAAACGGAGAGGGAAAAGAGAAAAGGGAGTAGGAGAAGAGATAAAGAAGTGGGAAAAAGAGAGAAAAGAGTGGGAGAACAGAAAAAGGAGTGGGAGAAGAGAGCCCTGCGAGTGGTCAGGAGCGAGCAGGGAGACTAGGAGGCAGGGAGGCCAGGAGGCAGGCAGGCAGGCAGGCTGGCTGCTCTCGGAGGCCACTCTCACCTTTGAGGCTGGAGGTGCCGACGGCGGGCACGGCGGGGCAGGAGGACTGCGCGAAGCACTTGAAGGCCGTCTGCTCGTTGGACGACTCGTCCGAGGTGGCGTTTTCCTTCTTCTGCCGCTCGTCGTAGACCCGCATGGACTGCAGGGTCAGCTGCTTCCTGCCGGCCACACGGAGCCGCTGGGCGAGCGGTGGGGGCTACGCCCGGCCGCCCCCCCCCCCCCCCTCCCGGCGCCTCCAATCCATCCCCGGGGGCCTCCAAACCATCCCCGGGGGCCTCCACCGCGGAGGCCGGCGCCCGGCTCGGTGCCTCCGGGAGGAGGCCGCCCGGGAGCTGTTAGCAGCGGGCCGGGCCGAGGGCAGATGTTCAAGAAAAAGGGGGGAGATGGGGGGGCCTGGGGGAGTGAGGGCACCGTTCCCCGGGTATCAGCTTTTAAGTGCGAGGATGTTGCAGAGCTACGAGCGGTCCTAATGGTCGCTAAGATGGCGAGGAAGCGGTTATTTTGTTAGGCACTTTATGTAATCTTTTCACCAACAATTAACCCGGAGTAAAATCTATTTATATTTAGAGAGAAATTAGAAATCGTTTCCGTCCTGTGGCTCCAGCCTTGGCTTTATTTTCACGCTGACGGACAAGAGGAGCTGGCATGTGTGTGTGTGTGCCGGGTTCAGTCCTGGGCACAGAGAAAGGCCTCTTGTTTTACATCACATTTCCCCTTTTTTTTCCTCTTTCAAAAAAATAAATAAATAAAAAGGAACTGACCCATTTATTCATTATCTAAAACCAAGTGCAATTGGCTAAAATATCGTGTCTCCTCTAACTAAACAAAACAAAGACTTAGTCCCCATCAAAGAAAAGAAAAAATCCCTTTCTCTATTTTAGCCAATATTAAGAAAAATAAAATTCTCGAGCCGCATTAAAACTAGTGCTGTCCATCTGTCTACCTGGAAAGAAACTGTCCCGCGGCTTTTTGAAAAATAAAGAATTCTCTGTCATTAATTACTTCCATATTCGCGGGACACCCCTGTCAAAACAGTTTATTTATGTGCTTCTCCTCCACACTTTTCAGCAGTGCCCGGGAAAATGCATGGGGAGACTCAAGCAGCGATCAGCTCTGCCCTCACTTCGCCCCGTTTCCCTGTCCCAGATAGAAATGGTGGTGGTGTAAAATTGCTGCCTAAATGTTAAGGGGAACTTCTTTTGGGGGGATATTCACCGTCTTTCCCTTAATCTGCCGACGCGGCTTTCGCCAGCCATCCCGTGCGATGTAAAAAGTAAACGTGGGAAGCACGCAAGAATTCACATGCAATCAGTTTTGTGTTATTAACGACGAGATCCTTATTAATTTTGGCGGGGGGAAGTGTGGTTTGGAGGAAACGCGAGGTGATTTTGACCTCTGGTCATGTTCGGAGCTTTGCACACGAAAAGCAAATGAGGTGCCCGTATATAATCTCTTCAGACTCACCTTTTTTCCCTCCTTCCATTCCCGGTGTCCCGAAAACCTTTGGCAAAGGGGTTGTTGTCAATTTTTAATTGAGTGATCTACAGGGAGGGAGAAAAAAAAAAAAGGCAAAAAAAAAGCGGAGGGTTGTTGGGACAGAAATAAGGAGATTTCGTAAAACAACGAGCGACCCAACCCCTTCTCCCCGGATCCCGCAGCGCAGGCAGAAGCAGCACCCCCGGGCATGGGGCAGGGGGCAACGGGGGCTGGTTTTGGGGTGGATTCCGGCGTTTTCCCCAGCCGGCTCGGGGGCTGGCCGGTGACCCCGGCGGTGGTGGCAATGAAAGAGCCCCGTGTTGCTGCCACCGCATCGGAATTAATTTAGCCGTGCAATGCGATCCATGCGAGTTATGCCCGCGCTTAAACTCTTTAAATGCCATAATTAAACCGCAAAGGAATCATGCCCACCCCCTTGCTATAATAAAATACTTTATATAATCGCGTTATGCCCCGCGTGTGCGTGTGTGTTGGGGCGCTGGGGGTGCCAGGAGCGACTTGATTTGGAGGGTGGAAGGGAGAGGAGGGTGGCTGCGTTTTTTGGAGTGGGCTCGGGGCTTTCCTCGGGATTCGGGCTGGGGCTGAGAACGGCCGCTTCTCCCTGCCCCCGCGGCCGGCGAAGGGAAGGGGGAGTCACAGGGGGGCGGAGGGGGGGGGGGGTTGTCCCCACGGAAAGGATGCGGTGGGGCCGGGGATGCCCGCAGCACCGCGACCCCCGGCCGGAGAGGGGCAGCGGGACCCCCGCGGGAGGGCTGAGCCCTGCACTGGGTCCCCGGGCGGCGCAGCTCCCCCGGGACCTCCCCAAGCCCCCCCCCCTCGGCGGGGGCAGGAGGCAGCGGGGAGAAAGCACGGCTGGAAAGCGGCAGGGCGGTCCCGGCTTTCGGCCCGATTTCATGGCAATGGGACAAACACGCTGCCTTCTGGCCGGCCGCGGGGCCAGAGCGGGGCGCGCAGCCCCGCCGGTAATCCCAAAGCAAAGTCTAACTCCCTGGGCGCGCTTTTTGCTTTCCGTTTCCTCGCCAACGGCCGGCCGCGGCCACGGGGCAAAGCAGCCCGAGCCCTGTAGTCCCAAGATTTTGGGAGCCCAGGGCTCGGCCCCCCGTCTCGCCCCCTGATTTTGAGCCGCGGAGGAGGCTGCCGCGGCCGGGCGCTGCGCATCCAGAGCCCCTGCCCTTGGCGCACACGCACGCAAAGTTCAAATTTATAGGCAGAAAAATAAAAGGCCCTTCTTGGCTCTTTCGCTTCCTTCCACTTGACTTAATTATCGTAAATTCGCCATTTGCTAGTCTCCCAAATATACCACCTTCGTTGTGAGCGACAATAAACCCGCAGAAATGGGAACGCAGCGTCTGCAGCGCTGCAAACTTTCTCACACTGGCTCTTTTAGACCTTGCAGCTAAATTCAAGCGAGATACCCCTCTCTGATCAGAGCATATTTCTGCACCACAAAAAATAATAAAACACTGCAGGATACGAAAAAAAATCATAATATAATAATAATAGGAACCAGACGTGCGCTCCAGCCTTATTGCCAATTGCTGTTAAAGGAGCTAAAACAGCACAAAGGCCAGGAAGAATTACAAAATCTCCAGCCACGCTGCTCTCCCCCCTCTGTCTTTCGACACACGGATCCGATTCTTTTTCTGATGCGTCTTAGATTAAATCCACACTGAAAGCAGCGATCCCCACCCCACCCTGTCCCCTTTTCTTCCCGAAAGAAGCCCCCCGGTCCCCCCCGACCCTCGACCCCCCCCCCCCCCCAGCTCCATGCCCTACCCGGGGGCGGCTGGAGCACGGCGTTAGCAGAGCCCCCGGCCCCCCCACCCAGGGGCTTGGGGGGGAACCGGGGCAGGGGGGGAGAGGAGCAGGATGGGCTTCGTGATTTTGAAGGGAACACTGCAGAGTAAAAGCTCTCTTAAAAGCCAAAACACGTAAAACAAATCCTTTCTTAATCTCCTTACCTTATCATTCTGGTATGCGGTCACTGCGATGAATTCAGTCTCCGGGAAAACGTAGGTCCTGAACGTGCTGTAGGGCAGCTTGAGGATATCGTTCGCTCTGACGATGTGGAACCGGGGTTGGTACTTGTGCATGGAGTTTAGGATGGTCTGGAGCGGGGCAGCAGAGGGCGAGGAGGTGGGGGAACGACACGGTCAGAGCGGGCAGCACCCCCGCCTCGATTTTCTCCCCCCCCCCCCCTCCAGCCTCCGCTCCTCTCCCCCTGTTCGCCTCCCCTCCGCTGCCTCCTCCCCGCCGAGAGCATCTCTCCGGGCACCACGCAGCCGACTCCAGCATCCAGCAAAAAGCACTGACAGCTCCAGCTCGGCGGGGGGAGACCGGCCGCCCGGCGGCTCTACGGGGACTGGGGAAAGCCCTGCAGTGATTTCCCTACGAGCGGAGAGCCGGGGGGGGGGGGGGGGGTGCGGGTTGGGAAGCTCGTCCGGGCTCCGGACGAAATGTCTCGTGATTTCAACGTGAAATGAAATAAAATAAAATAATCGCAATTAAAAAAAAAAAAAAGAAAAAAAAGGAGCAGCAGCTACAATAGCAACAACAACACGAGAGCCTTGGCTAGGTCTAATTGCTCGCCCCAATCCACTTAAGGCCTTCTGCGAGAGGCAAAAATGTATCGTCTAATCAAATCACAGGCAGCAAATGCAATCTTCAGCACATTAGAGATCCCCCGACAGCGGCCACCACCAGCACCCCCGGCTCCGAGACAGAGGCTTTCCCAGGAACAGAAAGAAACGGCAAGGATCGCCAGAGCACTTATCAGCACGTTTGTTTGATTTCACTCTTAGGGGCAGCGTTTTATCTCTGCACACCCAGTAAATGTAAAGGAGTGGATAGACATGAATGGGCAACTTGACCTCTGATTTTGGTTCCTGTTTATTTTCACTCCGGCTTGCTTTACATTATCCAGATTAATATATATTTAAATGTTTGCGTACTTGGGCCTTTAAGCCCTTTCTACACACATGCATATCGTTTTCCTATGCCTAAAAAGTGTGACCGTCTTTATTAAAAAAATATTATATATATATATATATTTATAAAGTCAACACAGCTCCGAGAAATATCGAGTTGCACTACGCTGGAAATATACCTCTCAGATTAATACTGAATGGCACGGATTGGGCTTTGGAAAGGTTACAGAATAAACTCGATTGTTTAATCCTGACCTCGGCAAGAGGAAAAAAAATCAAGGAATATTAGAAACCGGACACACGCACGTCAGCCGCGAGCGTGGAGAGGGCTATTTATTCCTCATTTTCCACCCATTTATTCCGCCCGAGTTCAAACGCCTGGGAAAGCTCCGGGCCGGGCGGCTGCGCTGCGGGGACAGGGCTGGGGACAGGGCCCGGGGAGTCCCCGCGACACGGGCAGCGGAGGGAAGAGGGGCTAAAGAAGGGGGAAAAGGCACTCACAAATCCGTGCTTGTCAGAGATATTGTTAGTGAGCTTCAGCTTGTGAAAGGTGACGACTTTGGACATCCATTGTTCTCCGGTGGCCGGGCTGTCCGGGTGGATGTACATTCTCTTTGGCATTTCAGGGTCAGCTTTGCCGGCTACCATCCACCGGGAATTATGGAATTTGTACCTACAATCATCAGCCGCCACAATATCCATCAATAAAATGTACTTGGCCTTTTTATCCAGTCCAGTGCATCTCACTTTAAATGGAGGAAACATTCTCCTACGGGCAGAGAAGGGGAGAGGGGAGATAAAGAAAAGACAAGATGAAAAAAGAAAAAAAATAATAATTACAGCGTTTAAGTAAGCTCCTGGAGCTTGGTAGCACATCTACCAAGAGCTCACTCAGAAGCAGAAAACTCCCCCCCCCATACACACAACATGAAGGTTTTCCCCCCGCCCCCAGCGAAAAGATTTTTCAAACGCTTTAAAAGTTCCAGGAAAAAATCGTCCCTCGGATAAGAGGCGGAGGGGAGCGGGGCGTATTCCCTGGAAGTCAGCAGGCACCTACCCTCTTCCATTCCTAAACAGCAAAGCCTAATTTGGGTCTCTCAGATCTCTTATTATTCTTATTATTTTGCCTGCTGAACAAAGAAATAGGAAAATAACACTCTCAGATTAAAAATACTCCTCGCTTCCATAACCCGCTCCATCTATAAAGAGCGGAGTGGGGGATTTTTTTTTTTTTTTTAATCAACAAAGGAGGAGAAAACCCCACGGTGAGGGAGCTGCCGTGGCTCCCACAACGCTGCAAGGTCCCAGAGCCTGATATTTGTGCAGAGGGCTCTCTGCAAAGCACGCTCCCCTCTGCTCCTAAGTCCAGCTCGAAACTGCAACAGGATACCACAAATTTGCTGTTTATTATATCGAGTGGTTGGCATTCAGCAATCGCAACTTAAAAGGAAACACATGACTTTGCAACATGTAAGAGCACCTAGCACTCGCCGAGGCTTTTCGCGCAAAACTTTTGACCACAATTAACAGAGAAAACTTAGAAAAGGCAATAAAACGGGCCGGGAGATTTTTTCCCCCCCTGCTGATGTTAGTATATTTTTTTTTTCCCTGAGCCTGTACCCTGTAAGTGGTGCACTGCGAGGAGGTGAAGCTCCTGCAGGGCTGCTAAGGGCGACCTAGGAAGACTTTTCAGGAGTGGCTTCCTCGAGTAATTCTTCTGGCAAATTACACGTGAATTGTTTGCTACCTTTCTAGGGGTTGCGCGTTAGAAAAACAGCCGAGTGCGAAGGGTTTTCTCACTACGTGTCATCACATCAATAGGTAGAGTTGTAAAAGAGCACAGATGTCAATTAGTAGCGAATATAGAGAGGGGTTTCAGACGTGTAAACCTATAAAATGCAGAAATGCAGAGCGTGTACGCACCGTGTATGTTCATTCATTCAGACGTGAAGGTTATATAAATACAGGGACACACAGCACGCTCCTGCAGGAGCTGCAAAACCTTTCCCTGCAGCTCAAGCAGCCCCTCTGCAGCCCGTGTGGGAGCGCCGGCTGTTTTTGTCAGCTTTTTGTGCATTTCCACATGTAATTAGTCAGCACAAATGCATGTCTGTATCGCCGCAGAGACAGAGGCACAAGCGAAGCAACTGATAAACTGAATATCTCAGCCCTCCTGCAGCTACCACCTCACCCGCAGAGATATGCCACTGCAAATATATATATAATTTTTGCTATATTCCCCCTCTCTCTGTCTTCAGGAAGAAAAACTCCAAGCAGTTAGGCTGTGATCAGGCCGGCGCCTTTTCCAGCCCCAAATTATTTTCCTTCTGCTACCAGAAAGTATTAAGCTGCTGAACCATGAAGAGCCCCCCTCGCCCCCTGCACACGCACCCGCTGACCGGGGGCCGGGTCGTGTGGTTCAGCAGTTCAGCCTTTCCCTGCAGCGTGGTGCCCAGAGACAGGCTGAGCACCTCAGCTGCCTTCAACTTTTCCTAATTTCAGAGGAACCGAGCTCCACGGAGGCAGCGCTGGAGAAAGAGCCTTGCTCTGGAGCAGGCTGCTGGGGTGCAGAGACCGAGGGGTGGGGGAGAGATAAAAAACACAGCACGAACCCCCCGACTCGGACCTACCTTCCCGATTTGGTGATCACCATCTCCGTGCCTCTTTTATGGAATTGTTCCCAAAGCTCTTTGGCCTCCAGATGCACTTTGGGGTCGTCTTCCACCTCTTCTTCTGGCTCCAGAGTTTTTAAAGGCCTCAGATGGGCTGCTGCCTGGTGGCCCAGGGAAGAAAAGGGGATCCCAGTCTCTGCGGCCCCCACTAACTGATCCATGATGGGTTTAGCCAGAGCCCCCGGCAGGGAGAGGGCGGCTGCCCCGTTGGGAGGCAAAGCCAGAGCGGGGAAGAAGGGAGGCTGATGTCCCAGCACAGCGCTCATGGCAAAGTCCGGTGCCCGGTGAGGTAAAAAAGGATGATAAGCCATGCTTGTCCCAGGGATTACTGGATCTCTCATCGGTATATTCATCCACTCCACTCCTCGGTCTTCCTACTGCTGGAGTAGTCCTGGAGTGGGTTCTAACAGCACATCATGAAGAAGAAAAATTAAGATAATAACAATAACAGCGATAAAGCACCAAAAAAATAAAAATAAAAAAATAGGGTGGGGGAAACAAGCTCTAGACAGCACAGTACATGGGGGAGAGGCAGAACTTCTACAGCCTACAACTTCCCGAGCCGGGGCACATCCCCAGCCCTCGGGACAGCGGATTAACAGGATTGTTCATTATTAGTCGTGCTCTTTTTTTGTTCTGTCTCTGCGAGTTTTTTTGTTTTGTTTTGTTTTGTTTTTTGTTTTGTTTTTTTCCTGAGTGGAAGTCCTTGCGCTCGAAAAGAAACGCCGAAGAAGGGGAAAAAAAAAATCCACCGGGCTCGCAGGCTGCTCCTGTTGCCGCAGAAGGGCTGGACAAGCCGAGATCCTTTTTCTTCTTCTTCTTCTTTTTTCTCGTGCTCTCAGTCCCCCCTCTCTTCTTTCGTTGCGGAGGGTGACGGCTCCAAGCTGGCTTTTCTTTTTGGGTGGCTGGCTTTGCCCCCCCCCTCCCCCCCACCCCTCCACCTTTCCTCCGTACGGTCAGGCTGCAGAGCAGAGGCTGGCAAGGGAGGGAGAGCAGAAAGAAGCAAACAAACCCACCCCCCCTCGGCGACCGAGGACGGCTCCTCGGCAACCTTCAGGCAGCGGCAGCAGCAAAAACTTGGAGGAAAATCTCGTTTCCGCCTCGCCTTCCCCCCTCTCCGAGCAGGAGCTGGTCAGAGTGCCCTGATTTCCATCAGGATCTCTTCTTTCTTTCACCCTCCTCCTCCTTTTTTTTTTTCCCTTTCTCTTTAAAAAAAAAAAAATCGGGAAGAATTATACTCTTGTCTCCGCTCCAGCAAAGGAGAGAGGGAGAAAGAGAGAGGGAAAGAGAGAGAAAGAAGGAGAAAGGGGGGGGGAGAAAGAGAGAAAGAGAAAGGGGGGGGAGAGAGAGAGAGAGAGGGAGAGAGAGAGAAGGAGCCTCTCAGCTCTGAGAATTCCCTGTGAGTCTGTGCTCTGCGTGCACCAGATTGTATGGATGTGTTGTGGGTTACAAGGGAGCTGGAGCCTCCTTGATTGGCTCTTTGACGCTTTCGGACCAATTGTGTGGCTCCATAGGCGTGGTTTTGACAGGTCGAGTGGAAGGGGGACAGAGCCGAGTTATAAAAAGAAGGTGTCGGAAACTGTAACGCTGCAGCAAAGCATCACTAGTACTCCGTGCCGTGTGAATATGTCAACATGAGCACGGAGGGGAGGGGAGCAGGCGAGCCGGGAGCCGCCTCTAGGGGGGGTGCTCGGGGCCGCCTCGCCCCCCCCCCCCCCCCCCGCCCCGGCCGGCCCCGGCGAGCTGGGCACCGCCGCTCGGCGGCCCCCCCGGTAGGAGCTTCCACCGCTGCGGCGAGCGGGAGGAAAAGGGAGAGGAGGGGTGGGGGGCACACTGGGGAAGAGCGGGGGGGGGTCCGGCCCCGGGTGCCCCCACCGCAGCTCTGCCAGCACCCGTGGAGAGAGGATTTGGGGGGGGGGGGGGGGGGGGGGGGGTTGAAGGGAACGTGTCCGCACCCCTCGTGCCCTCCCGCCGCCGCTCAGCGGTGCCCCCCCAAAATAAATAATTGGAAAAAAGTTGGTTTTTTTTTTTTTTTTTTTTTGACTCGGCAAGCACCCCCGGGACTGGGCTCGGGCACTTTGCTCTCCCCAAAGCCCGCTGTTGTCGTGGGCGGCTGCAGGCAGGCAAGGGCCGCCCGGCTCCGCTCAGCCCCGGCTCCACCGCCGGTAAAGGCTGCGGGGTGGGGGGTGGGGGTTAAAAAGAAAACCATGAGTTTTTTATTTTTAATTTTATTTTTTAATTATTTTTTCCCTTTCCGTGGCGGTGGGGAGGAGTGCGGCAGCTCGGCTGCCACCGGCGCCGAGAGGGTTACGCTCCCACACCCCTCCTCTTCCATGAGGTGTGCGGGGAGGAGACGGGAAGTGCGGCTTTCCCTGCGCCCGGCCCGACGGGGGGGGGGCCTGGCCCCGGCCCCCTCCTGGCCCCGGCCCGCTGGGAGCCGCTTCCCTGCGGGAAAAACATCACGCGTGGGTCCCCGCCCGGCCCCACGGAGAGGGAAGCTCCGGGCCAGGATGCGCCTGGGAAGTTTTTTTTTTTTTTTTTTTTTTTTTGAGACATCTTCCTGGGGGGGTGACAGCGCAGGGCACCGAGATGGGGGTTGTGAGTGTCAGATTGTGCCCCTCCCCCCCCTTCCTATCTATCTCCCCCCCCCCCCCGAAAGCTGCTGCGTGTCTGTGGGTGCGCGTTTGCGGCGTGGGTGTGCGCGTGGGGGAGGGGGCGTCCGTGGCGCAGGGGGCGCGCAGGGCACGCGTGGGTCGGACGGGATGTCCCGGCACCGAATCACCCCCCCAGCCGGGGTTGGGGGGGGCCCTGGGGCTCCCCCCTTCTTTCTTTAACGAGGGGCAGAGAATCCTCCGGGAGGGGAGCGGCGGAGCGGGGCCGCGGGGGCTCGGCGCTGACGGCGCGCAGATGGGAGCGGAACCTCTAAAGTGATTAGCTCTTCTAGCATTGCATTTTTGACGCACATGGCTAAGAGCGCTTGGCGCCAGCTTGGTGAAGTCCCTGTAGTAACCAGCGTCTAGGATCGCTTTGCATTCACCAAAATATCTCCCCTTTGGTCGGGGGTGGGGGTGGATGGAGAAAAGAGGAGGAGGGAGGAAAGGAAGCGGGAGTAATGCATTCAAAGAAAACGGGGGGGGGGGGGGGGGAAAGACAAGGGCGGGGGGGTGGGACTGATGTGTTTCAAGAAACCAGGAGCCTGGCTGCCCGCGCAGCGCTCGGCGAGCTCTCATCGAAGCGACAGAGCCCCTCCAGCCCCCCTTGCTCCCAACCGAGACTCCGGCTCCTGCCTCCAGCCGAAAGCCCGACACCTTCCCCGTAACGGAGCCCACAGCGAAGGCCGGGCGGCTCGGGGAACATCGCCGCGATTCTCCCCAGCCGGGCCTTCGGGCCGTCGCGGGGAGCAGGAGGGTCTCTCCGTCTCTGGCAGGAGAAGCGCAGCCGCTGCCAGCACCGCCTCGCCCCGCGCCCTGCGCCCGCCGGCCCGGTGCGCACCCCCGGGGCCGCGGCGGAGGCCGGAGCCGTCGCTGCCCTCCGCGCCCGCCCCGCACCTTGCGCCGCTTGCTCCGCACCCACCCGCGCGGCGGCCTCGGAGGAAAAAAAACAATAAATAAAATTGTTTGCCGCTTATGATTCCCAATTTCAGCGTCTGGCTAATGGCGTGCAAACTTCCGCCAGTTCCGAGTGACCTCCCCGACGAAGCCCCCTGGAGACTCGTATTATGAAGGGAGGCTGCACTAATCTAAGATCAAAAGCGGGAAGGTGCGAACAGTCTTTGTCTCCCTTCGGCCGCCTCATTCCCCCTCCTGTGTGTGATAAATCTACCCTGGCGCCGACTGCGCGCTGGATGATTAATTTGCAAGCAAACAAAAGGGACCTGATGGCCAGCCATCTTAGTTAAATATTGGCCAGTGCTTCCAGCTACTTGTTAGCCGCCTCTTCGCCAGAAATAAATAAATAAGCGAGGCGCAGAAATAAATAAATAAGGAGGCCCGCAGAAATGAATAGCCAAGGGGAGGAAAGAGGGTAAGGAAAAAAAAAAAAAAAGAAAGAAAAAAGAAAGAAGAGGAGATCAGAGCGGCCGATGGCGAAGGGCCGGGAGCCCGGTGGAGGTGGGAATGGGGCTGGTCGCGGGGGGAGGCCGGGTGATAGCACGCGGAGATAGCCGGCTCCCCCCGCGCCTCCCGGCCGGGCTGCACCAAGGCCGACACTATCTTGGCTCTTCAAAGAGGCATGAAAGGTCCCCGCTGTCTCCCCGGAGAGCGGCCAGGCCTTTGGCTCTCTAATCTCGGAGCGCAAAGAGCCAAAGGCCGGCCCGGGGGGGAGGCCCCCGCCAGCCTCCGCTCCCGGCTGCCTCCTTTGCCGGCTCCTTACTGCTTTTTTTCCCCGGTTCAACTCAGGCCGGAGGGAGAGCAGAGCTGGCCGGGCCCTGGGTCTGGCTGCCGAGCGGCTAGGAGAGCCCCGCTCGCTCAGATTTCGCCCTCCTAAGCAACTTTGAGCGTTTGCACGAGAGAGCGGGGCGTGCAGCGAGCCTGCCCCGCGCTTGTGTGCTCGAGGTGTGGGAGGAGAGAGGCTCTCGCTCTCTCCCGGTGGCCTGAAGAGCCAGCTGGAGGAAGAAGGCAAGAGGAAAAGAAAGGCTTCCGAGCCCACACGTCCTCTCCCAAGCCTGCGGGAACAGCTCCGAGGCGTGCGTGCGTGGAGGGCTGGTGTGCGTGCTGCGAGGCCCGTGTGCGTGTGCACCGGGAGGCTGCGGGGGTGGGTGAGACCGAGGGGGGGGGGGGGGAATTTGGGAGCTGGGGTACACCACAAATCCCTACTCCAGCACCAAAACCTAACCCTAACCCTGCACAGCCCCTGTGCTGGCACCGGACGGTGACAGGCCCTGCTGCGCAGTGAGCAGGGCCAACGCTGCCCTGACACCACGTCGGGGGGGACTCACACCCTAATCTTGGCCTCCCCTTATCCCACCGCACGTCCCAAGCACCCTGCCTCCCTGCCGCCCCGCACCCTGCAGGATTCACCCACCTCCTCCCTCCCTTTCCCCCCCCCCACCGCCCCATGCCGCAGCCTCCGCTCCGTCTCCAGCCCTGGGAAGGCGACACGCCGCCGTGGCTGAGCTGTGTTTATCCGAAATAAAATGCACTGGGGCTCGTTTACTTTGGCAGGTTTGCAGTAAATACGCTCTCGAGCGCGGGGGGTGGCTGGCGAGTGGCGATTACACGCTTATTCCGAGGGAAACTCTCCCCCCCCTGCTTTCGCAGGCCCTTCCCCATCCCAGCAAAAGGTGTCGGAAAATGGGGGCCGGTGTTGACACAGCAGCTCCATCCCGGAGTGGCACTGTAGGCTGCAGGCATAATGAAGTGGGTCCCTGAGGGAGCGAGTCTATATACTTGGACTACATAAACTGCTGCGGGGGAACGGGGAGGGGGGAGCACTGCAACAGCTCTTGGCCTTCCCTGCGCCACAGCTCTTCCTCCAACTGCTGGCTGAATTTTGCGGAAAGCCCGGCCTGAAAAACTTTGCAAAGTAACCTGCCCGGGTCCAAAAGAGCATGGCGAGGGATTAGAAATAGTAAGCAGGAAAAAAAAAAATAACAGCGACATGTCTCTCTCTGACCAGGCTGGGCCCCACTGTGTCCCACCGCAATCACCCGGGCTGTGCCTGTGTCTGGGCACTGAAATAGAGGCAGGGAGGGGGGGATCAGGCTCCTGGGGCTTACAGGGCTGGGGGGAGCTGGGGGATGGCTTTACACATACCTCATCGGGACACCGGGAAATAAAAAAAAAAAAAAAAAAAAAAGTGAAAGCTGTGTCAGGGGAAGGTTTCTCATCCTCCAGCCTTCCCTGGGATGTGTCTCTATGGGAAAGGCTGCTGGTGGGGCTGCTGAGCCTCTGGGGCCTGGCTCCTGTAGGTCCCAGAACTGCTCAAAGCTCCAGACATGTGGTGAGCCCCCTTTTCCCCTATACCCCATCCCACCCTGACTGTCTCTAGTCCCAGCTGCATGGCCACAGATGGGAGACAGAACAAGCGAGCCCCCAGGTGCCATCCCACAGCTCCCCACTCCCCAGCCAGGCCCCTTTGGGGCCAGGACACAGGATCATCACATCCCCCTTGGCCTTTTGGAGGCACTTTGGCCCCACTATCTCCACCCTCTCCTTGAAGCATCACCAACACACACAACACTTTTCCCCCCCCGGCCTCACTCCTTTCACCAGTGGGTTTCCAGCAGAGGCACAACAAGAGCCCCGCTCCCCCCTCGCTCCCCACCCCGATTCTTCTGCTTCTACCACCGCTGGCTGGGCTGAAATTGTAAATAGAGTTCGCTATTTGGATAAGGATTTGTTTCTTTTTTCTTTTTTTTTTTTTTTTTTTTTTTTTAAATAGCCAGGCGTATACGTACAGTTTGCCGCTCAGGAAGTGGAGCTAATTGTCATTTCCTATAGTCAAACAGATCTATCTTTTCAATGCTGTCTTTGTGCGTGTGTGTGTCTGCGTGCGAGAGAGCGAGCGGGAACGAGTGGCTACGTTTATTCAATTATTTAAACACACACACACCACAACAACAAGACAGAGGAGGGACCAGCCGGCCCGCAGGAGCCCTCCAGATGCGGCGTTGTCCCCCCCCCGCCCCTCCCCGGCCTCCAGCAGAACGAGGCACCGGGCGAAAGAAACCCATTTTATCTGCTTTGACCATCAGCCGTGTTCCTCGGCAGCCCAGCCCAGCCCAGCCCAGCCCAGCAGCTTTTTCCCCCCACCTCCCTAGGGGTCTGCCCCGAGTCCCGCAGCCTGGGGGCGGGCAGGCGGCACCCCCGGGCCCCCGGCAGGCGCCGGGCTGTGGCAGAGCCCGGGGGGGGGGGGAGCCGGGAGCCTCTGGCCCCGGCGCTGACACACTTTGCTCCCATTTTCCTCAAGATGCCACGAAGTCACCCGGCGATCGATTGATACCTCGGCCCGGGGGAGAAAAGGGAGGAGGGGGGGACCCAGCTGTTGCAAAAGGACATGGTAAATCTAATCGGGGCTACTGTCAATAGAGAAATGACAGGGAAGAAGAATTGGCTTCTTAAAGTCTGCTGAACTAACACTCATCATGGAGCCGCGGACACGTATTCTCAATCGGAGCCTGGTATCCATTACTATTTGCCTTACTAGGTTTCAATTAGGGAGAGATATAACCCCCGCACGGCCCCCCCGGGCAGGAGATAAATGAAAGGGACGAGGAGGCACCGGCCAGGTCCCGTCTGAGCGCCACGTTTGTCCCCAAAGCCCGGCTCCTGCCGTCCCCAAGCCAACCCACCCGGCCCGGCCCGGCTCCCGGCGGGGGTCCCGCTGCCTCCCCCCTTCTCTCCGCTCCTCGTTTGCCTTCTCCTGTTTTCCCCTGTTACCGAACCCCACTTCCAGCCCCTGTTGCTTTCCGTTTTTCTTTTTCTGTCCCCGATTCCCTCGCGGCAGCCCCCGCGCTGCATGGATGCGGCATCCCGGCGCTGCAGCCGTCGGGGCTCCCCGACAAGCGCTCCCTCTGCTTTCCTGCAAGAGCTCACCCCCCCATTTCCTCTGAAACCCCCCCAGATATGCAAGATGAGCCTTCCAGCTCGCTGCCACCCCCGCAGCAAGCGGCCACAGAGCTTCAGAGCCCCCAAAGGCAGATGATCGCGGCGCACTCTTGCAGCAGAGGCGCTCCGGCGGCGGCCCGGGAAGCTGGGCACGGCTCAGGTGCAGCGGCCGGGTGGAAGAGACCCCCCCCTTAAGCCCCCCACGAGGGTCCCAGCTCGTCGGCTGCGGGACAGACCCGGAGCAGGGGACCCTCGGTGTGACCTTGTGCCCAGCGGTTTCATTACGCTTTTTCCCCTCTCCTGTTATAGCCCAAAGTGTTCCCAGAGTAGAGAATGAAATGCTAATAATTAAAAATCAAAAGAAGCTGCTGATTGCTGGGGGAGAAGGGAAGAGCTTCGCTTTTTCATGCCCCAGTTAGGAGGTTTTTGGGGCGCCTGGGAACGGATTTTTCCTCCCCTGCAATGTTTGACCCCCGGCATCTGCCCGCAGCCCCAGCGCAGGGCTAGGGAAGGGCTTCACCCTCCCCGCAGTCGTAGGGGGGCTGCAAAAAGCAGCGCAAAGTTCCCCCTCGGCCCCGGGAAACTCCTCGGTGGGGGAGAAAATTCTCTGTAAAATGTGGCCACAGCGGCCAGCCTGAAGGTGACACCCGACGGGCGGGAGGGGGGGAGCGGTGGGCTGCGCCCCCGCGGCACCCCACAAGGAGATGCTGGGCGGGGAGAGCCCTCTCCTCCCTCCCTCCGCTTTCCAGCTCTCCTTGTCGAAAGAGGACGAGACCCCGGGGGCTAAGCCGCCCGGTGGGGCTGGAGGGGATCCGCCAGCCCCCCCCGCAGCATTTCGCTGCCCTAGGGGCTCCGGGTAGCCCTGCTGCCAGCCCTTTTTCCTCCGGCACGTCGAGGCACCGGCGGAGAGAAGCGCATTTCTCCCCATCCCCATAGACGCACGGCCCAGCAAAATCCCCCCGAGATGGTTTCCGTGGGGACCAGCAGAAGCTGGGAACATTTTTTTTTTTTTTTTTTTTTTCGCAAAAGGGCTCTTCTCCGACTCTAGGGCGTGGGAGGTTTTGCAGCAGCGCCGTTTTAGTTTAGTTCAGTATTTTTGAACAAACTTTAGCTTGATTTCCGGAAAGCGCAAATGCGCGCACATGGGAAAAGTGAAAAAACCGGTCCTTCGGGGCCAGCCGAGAAGGGGAGATGGGATCTGAACCCCCCCCACAAAAAGAAAAAAAAGAAAAAAAAATAGGAAAAAAAAAGTAACACAGGGGGAAGGATCCCGTGCTTTTACGGTTTGGAACTACTTTGAATTATTTGCTTTTAATGGCACACGTGCCTGAAGAAAAAGACAGGCTCTGCTTTCGATCTTGCACTTGCTCCTGGCTTTTTTACACGCGTGCGTGCGTGTGTGTGTCTACACGAGAACATTTTAGGGCACCGCTCCACGGCCGGGTTTCTCTCTCCCCATCACACCCCCCGTCGCCCCTTCCCTCTGGACCCAAACCAAGGCGCAGGCCACTCTTGCTCCTGCCCTCATTACTCCTCTGCTGGGCTTCAGAAACGCGGGCAGAGCGCTCCACCGGAGCAGCAGGGGTGTTGTGCACATTTATTAAACCCAGATGAGCCGGCAGTTGGGGCATACGGAAAAGATTTCCAATTAAAGCCGAGCGGAGCAGGGCGCAGCCGGGCTCCGCGGCGCAGGTGTAAACAATATTTGGGCAGCTCTCGCTCCGCTTCCCGGAGCGGCTCCTTGCCCTCGCTGGGAGGAGAGAGGGGAAGGGGCTTTTGCTCGCCCCCGGGAGCCGTCGGCCGGGGTCCCGCTCGCCCCTGCCCCTGCCCCGGCGCCGCGGAGCTGCCGCGGTCGATGCCCGCCCAGGCGCCTCGGTGCCTGCAGCCCCCCCCCCATCGGGGGCCGCCGGCAGCCCCTTACCCCCGAAGCGCCCCCCTCCTCCGCTCACCTGTTGCTGCAGCCGCTTCCTTAATGGCATTGACTTAGAGGAAAACTCAAACGCTGCGGGCTCGGGAAGCGGCGGAGGAAAATTATTCCGGTGACACGGGGCAAGGAGAAAACCCCCCGGGGAGAGCGGGCATCGCTTCCGAGCTCCTAGGTAACGCGCTCCCGGCTGGGAGCGGCGCTTTCTGACAGCTTTGGTACCAAATTCGGGGGGATCTGGGATTGTACGTGCAGCCGGGGACGGGCTGCCCGGCTCACCGGCTCCCAAATCACCTCGGGGGCCGGGGGAGCCCCTCCAAGCACCCCTCGCCTCGTTGGTGAGGGTGGGCGCGCTGCGCGCACGAGGCTGCTGAGGTTACGGGTTAAATAACGGGGCAAGCCTTCATGTGCGCTTAAACCACGTTTTCTTTTAATAATACCATTAGGGCGACCGTCCAGATCCCGGGTCAGGGGAAACCTCTGCTCAGTGGAGACAGGAAAGCGACGGGATGGCAGGCGGAGGGGGGGGAGGTCTAAGAGCCACCAAGTGGGTGCACGGGGCAGGGAGCTCACCTTCTGCCAAGCCAAGTCGCGGTTTTTGCCGGCCGCTTGCGGAGCCGTTTGCCCCTGCCCCGGAGCAGGATCCGTGCAGGCAGCGCCAGGACGGATCCTGCCGGTCCTTCCCCGAGCAGAGCGGATTGGGAGGCTGCGTGCGCGAGCTGGGACGAGGAAGAGGGGGAGAAAAAGGGAAAGAAAACACGAGAAAAGCCCGTCCCAAGTGCTGCAGCGGGCAGAGCATTACACGCACAAACATCCCAATAAGTTCGGAGCGGTACAAAGCGTCGGAAACTCCAGCGCAGCCACATGAAAAGAAAAGCTAAGTAGGAAGCGGTGTAAAAAGCGTTGTCATTTAGTTTGCCTCCCCTCGCAGATGGCCTGCATAAAGCCCCAGCTCCTCGGCCGGGGGGCGGCCTCCCCATGCCGGGGTCTTTCGCCGCCGGTGCCCCCGCCGGGCCCGGGGGGCGCTGCTCGGGGCTGCGGCCACCGGATGGCGCCGCCGCCGCCCGCAGCCACCTGCGGGAGCGGAGCTCACCTGCGGGACCGGCCGGGGATGGGGGCACAGACTCCCCGGCACCCCCGGGGCAGGAGCCGGGGGATGGAGGCAGACCGCGTCCCGCCGGGCAGCAGCACCTCCGCCTCCCCCGGGCGGCAGAACCGGCACCGGTGTGTGTGTGGGGGTATTTTAATTTTTTATTTATTTATTTATTTTTTCCCACGGAGAGGGAGGAGGAAGCCCTAAACTTCGAAGCTCGCCGAGGAATAACGCGGTGAAAGCAGGGAAACGCGGAGCAGAGGGTAGAGAGTGGAAAGACCGAGCCTTGCGAAGCAGCTAGGCTAAAAGCACCCACCCCGTGCGCTGTAGGTGTGCGAGCTCTGATATTTCAGGGGACATAAGAAGGGAACAAACACCCTGCCAAAAGCGTGTATCGTCTCGCATCGCCCTCCCTCCCACGAAACGCAGGGAGCAGCCCCCTTGTAATTCCCAAGCCCAAAAATCCCAAGCCGGGTCGCGCTGCCAGCAAGGAGAAAAGGAACAAATCGCTGCCCGGCCCGGCAGGAGCAGAGAAGCAGCAGCCGGGCCCCCCTTTGCCCCAGACAGGTGCCCTCAGGTGCAATTTCCCCCGGTCAGAAATCCGCAATCCCTCCCCCCTGGAGACAAGCGCTAAGGACAGTAGCCGGAATGGAGCAGAGAAAAGAGCCTGTTTGCTTCTTTATTAGTGTTGAGTCTACTCTAATTACGAGAAAAAAAAA
The DNA here is from genome assembly GCF_009769625.2 of Cygnus olor. Lineage (NCBI taxonomy): Eukaryota > Metazoa > Chordata > Aves > Anseriformes > Anatidae > Cygnus > Cygnus olor. The sequence goes on along the minus strand of NC_049185.1, from coordinate 2,980,925 downwards.
ATCGCTGCTTTCGGTCTCAAACGACGTGTTGTCTTGTGCTTGTAAAATACATTTCAAGTAATTCTTGTCTGTCTATAAAATACAGTGGGGGGAATATAAATAAACCGCTGTCCATTTGTTTAATGCTATTTTAGCCAAATTGACTGGCCGGATTGGAATTCGACATAAAAGCTTTAGTTTGCAAAACATCCGCACTGTAACGTCTGGGAGACAGGGCTTGCGCTCCAGCGCGACGGGCACGTTAACTGCATTAAAACCTCGCCATACATTTTCGAGCTTTTGCTTTTTTTGCTCTTTTTTTTTTTTTTTTTCCTCTCTTTTGCAGCACATCCACCCGCTCTCCCCGCCTCCGGGCGCCCGCGCCTGTTTTTCTCCAAATGAAGTATTTTACGTGATCGATGGAAGGAGTCATTTGGCCCATAATTAGGTCAATAAAATCAATGTTTATTCCTCTGATGGCCTGAAAGCTAATAAATTCCTCTTTTATATTCGCTCCCTCCGAAGATTGGAAACGAGCTGCCCGACCCCAGCGCCGGCGGTGCGGAGCCGGAGCCAGCCCCGGCCGGCAGCGATCGCTCCTCGCCCTCCCCGGCCCGGCGGCTCCCAAAAAGCTGAACCCTCCTCCTGCCCTGTTTATTTTTCCGCACGGGACATTTCCCAGCGAATCCAGATTTGCTCCCAAATCCCCTCCAAGGCGCGCTCCCCGACTGCCTCGCAGATCGCTTCATTTCGCTCGGTTCCCCTTGCAGCCCCTAATAAAAAATAAAAAATAAATAATAAAGAAAGCGAGGCTCTTTTTTTTTTTTTTTTCCCAACGCCGAGGGAGGCTTGAAGGCGACTTGCAGAAATCCTATTAGAGAGCGGGAAGGCAAAGCCTTTTTTTTTTCTCTCTTTTTTTTTTTTTTTCAAAAAAAAAAAAAAAGGAGGGAAAAGAAAAGCCACGCTTTTCTTCTGCGCGCAGCACCAACGAGGAGAAAGCACCCCGGTCCTAATCAGATCAGTATAGGGCCACGCAAATCTTTGCAAAGGTTCAGCAGTTTACAGTGGGTCCCAGACCTTTGACATACATTGCGGATTAATTGGGCACTGTCAAGGGGGGGGGGGCGGGGGGGGGGAAGTAGGTGGGATTCCAGTTAATTAGTCGAGAGATGAATAAAAACTAAACATTATCGGAATTGTCTGCGGGTCCCGGTTTGTTAGTGGGGATTTGGGGATCAGCTTTTGTGCGCCGTAAATTGGATGTGAGTAGCGTGGTGCTGCCTTACACTGTCGTTTTGTGAACTGGCGACAGCTCGGGTCCCTGGGAAAACTTAAAGGGAACCTGGGGCCGGTCACGGAGCCTCATTATCTCATGTCGGACAGCATCTTTCGGGGAGAGCGTTTAATCAGCGGTGGCACACAACCAGCCCCCTGCAACCTGGGCGAAGCGCAGCACCTTTCCCTCCCTCCTCCAACCCAAAACCGCGCTGGGAGGGCAGGACCCCCCCTCCCCGGACCCTCCTTGTCCATCAAGGGCTGGGCTCCACGCTCCCTCCCCTGGCTCTCCCCTTCCCCAAAGCGGCTGTAGGGCGGCCCCGGCCCCACAGCCCGGCTGCTGCTCCTCGGTCGCCCCGTGCCCGCAGCCCCGGTAGCAGCGGGACCCTCTGGGCTGGGGTGGGGGGGGGCCTGGCGAGCTGTCCCCCTCGCTGCAGGGAGGGATTTTCCCTGAGCTCTCAGCAAGGTGAATTCCCAGGCACCCTCCCTTCCCTCCGCCCTAAAGGCAGGATGGGGAGAGAAGGGAAAAGGAGACGGGAAGGAGAGAGGCGGCCGGGAGCAGGAGGGGATTCTTACGGGGGAAACGCTGTTAGCATCGAATAATTCCTTGAATAATTCTCCAGCCCCCGGGACACCCCCTGCCCGTGCGAGTTTGGGGGAGCCGAAAGGCAAAAAGCTCCGTTAGCGGCCGGGCGGCTCTGCCCAGCGGGAGCATCCCCGAGCTGCCCGGAGCATCCCCGCCCCGTCCCAGCCCCGCTCCCCGGGGGGGGGGACAGAGCCACCCGGTGACACCCGGCCGGGCAGCAGCCTCCTCCGGGCCGGTAATTGCGGGTGCTTAAAATCAACCCCGCCAACAACAAGCCCGTTGTCCTCCTCACCCCACCCCCGCGTGTGAAACATTGTCATTAGGCGTCTAATATCTCCGGCGCTTCCAGGGGGGGAATGGGAAGAGGCTGGTCGGGTAAAAAAAAAAAAAAAAAAAAAAAAAAGAAAAAGGAAAAAAAAAACAACAAGGCGACACAATGGGAAGTGTGTGAACTCCCAGCGCCCGTACGCGCAGCACAATGCAAAGCGGGTTAATATCAGTTAGCAGTTCTGCAGTGACCTGTAAAGTTGCCTCTCTAGAAAGATTCTTGATGTATTACTTAACATGGCTACACAGTTATCTGTCTCGGCATTAATGCGTCCATTAAATCACTGTTGAGTAGCATCAACCTACTCCCGAGCCTTTCCGTCCCCTGGGAATATGGTTTCTAAACAGGATCAAACATGTGATGCTGACAAGTCATGAGATAAGTTATAATTAATTAGAGTTTGCTACATCCACAGAACGGGTACTTGGGGGAGCGGGGATGGACCGGGCCATTAAGGACTTCAGCCGGGAGGGGGGATCTATAATATCGAGTTGGGAACCGGGAGAAGTAATAATCAAAGGTGGCCGAAGAAAACTGCAACCCTTTAGCTTTCAGAGCTCAGTCAAGATTAAAGTCGTTCTTGATGGGAAACACACCATCCCCTCCTTAATGAAAACCATGGCGAGCCCGATGCCGAGGATGGCTTCTTAGAAAGGGAGAGAAAAGCCTCGCTCTGGGTTTGAAGACAAAAAATCCCCAGCATGACCGGCCAGGGGAAGGGGAGAAGGAGCGGGGACCTGCAGACCCCCAGGGGTCACATCCCCCCAAAGGCCACTTTGGGGTCGTTTCCCAGATGCTCCCCGTCCCAGGGAGCCCCGCAGCCCCGCTGTGCTGGGAGCGACAGCTCGGAATTGGCCTGCAACAAGTGGATTTGGGGCTGAGCTGTGAGAGCCCTTATTCACTTTGCTCTAACAGCTGGGGGGGAGAGGAGGGGCTGCTTTCAGGTCGGATGAGAAAACCCCAATCGGGAGGGGAAGGCTGAGAAGGGGACCCTTTTCATGCCCCGGCTGGGTCTATTTGCTTGCTCTCTGCAATAAATGGGAGCCCTGCAGGTGAGAAGATGCTGGCAGGGTGGAAGGAGAGGACGGATTTACACCTGTCCTTACAGCTTACTCCGACAACCCCTACAGCCTCCAGAAATGACCACTGGTGCCGCCTAGTCTGGCGAAGCCAGCAGGTTTGCTCTGCTTTTTTGTTGTTTCTTCTGTTTTTTCTATTTTTTTCCCACTTCTTCCTCCCTTTCCCCTTCTTTTTATGGCATGACACGTGGCGCAGAGACATTGCTCCACCACAGCCGACCCCTTCTCAGCACCTGCTCCTTGGTCGTGCCGGGGGCTCGCGCCCTGCGGCCACCATACCACGGCCTCCCCTAATTCTCAGCTGTCCCCTCCCAGCCAAGAAGGCAGAGAGGAGATAACCCTCCTTATGTCCTCCCCGCAGCGCTCCCACCTCGATGACAGAGGCTGTCCAGATGCCTCTGGAATCTGGCCGGACCCTGCTGCCATCTTCATCCTTGGAGAGGGCAAAGGCTGCATTCCCCACCTCCCCACCAAGGGCCTGTTGCCACCTCCCGGTGCCTGCTGAAAACCCTCCTCAAAGGCAGCTCTCAAGTGGGGCGTCTGGTGGAGCCAGGACCACTCAGCCCCGCAATCATCACTCCCATACGAAGGGCTGGCCGCAGCCATCCAGGCTAAGGGCAACGGGGACGTTGCTAAGGGTCCCGTCCCCTCTTTAGAGAGGGGTGGAAGGAATTTTGATAGCCCCTAACCCAAAAACATCTTGAGGGCAAGTGCCGCAGCTTGACATTTCATCATCTGACCTCATCCCGAGACCGAGCAGGAGCTTTGTGTGCTCTCTTCCAGCTCAGGTGCCTTAAGTTATATCCAAAGAGCCAAACCCAAAGGTGAGGAAGCGGCGCAGAGCTGAGCTATCCCGACGGACACCACCGTGCCCACATCAGGCACCGTGTTCTCCGTGGCAGAGCAGCCAGGCACCGAGGTGCTCAGGGACGGGCTGCACAAGACATAGGATGCCACGCACAGGACAAGCACCAAGTCCTGAGCTGCTCTAAGCATCTTTACCCCCAGTTTGGTAGGGGCCACATGCTGCATCTCCAGCTGCAACCCCTCTCCTGCACCAGGAAACTGAGCCAGAGTTGCCCCTTCTCACATAAAAACCCCGAGAAGGTTTCTCATCTCCCCATGCCTCTTGCGGGGCTCATTCCACTGATGATTTCCCAATGACACAGAGTCAAACAATTTCAACAGAAAAGACCGGGAATGCTTCACAGGAGGACTCGCCTCCCCGGGGGCTAGGAAAGTACAGAAAACCTGACCCAAATGAGGCAAGTGTGGGGATTTGCAAACAGGTCCCTCTGCTCACGGCGACAGCCCTAAGCTCTGGGCTGAGGTTATGGCCGGAGGCAAGCACTCGAGATGCCTCTAAAATCTTTGGGAACATCTAAGGGTTCGGCACTTCTGAAAATCTCTTACAGCTTCTTCAGATGCCTGCAGACAGATTTCACAGCTTGCTTTCTCTTAATAGCTGAGTTTCGGTTCTCTGGCCAGAAAAATAGGTGCGCGACTTCAGCAAGATGTCTCCAGGACACACGGAGAGTTAACAGCTCACCACTTCACCTACAATACACGCCACTATTGCATAGGCATCAGGGGGTAATCTCTCCCACAGATACACTGTCCCATGAAGAAAATGGACAAGGACATCAAGAGGGGGCACGGAGGACGGGGATGGGGTTAAATCCTTTATAATATGGAAGGAACAGGGGTGACTCCCTGCTCCACTCCCTTCTGGGAGGACTCTGCTAACAAAGACATTGCAGGAAGCAACCGGGCCAAGAATACCCTCTGGAAACTTTACGGAAATGGTTTGGGGGCAATTTTTGTTTTTCCATTATGTTTTTTGGATGCGTTTTTTGCAGGCTAGGCACCACGAGTGAAACAGAGGCAGGAGTCCATGCCCAGATAACAGGGCAGGGGGAGCAGCGGGGCAGGGACGCGGCTGGTTTATTCTCTGCAGCACGAATGCTTTGGCTCAGCAGTTTGCATGTGACTACCCTGCGGAGTAAATGCCTTTCAGGGAAGAGGCAAAGGTGTTCTTTGGGGTTGGAGGGGGGAAAAGAGGGCAGAATAAAATGCTATTTTGAGTAGTGGCTTTTCCAGCCACTGATGGGGTGACAGCCCAGATGCGCAACCAGCCAGGGCTGGACACTGCAGCGCACCCATCTCTCCATGGAGGAGCTAACACAGCCATCGCTGGCCAGAATTTGAGGCAACGCACGCATGAGGTGTGTGTTTGGTGATCTCGGACATGCCACAAAACCAAGCTCACGCTCTCCTCCTTTCCTGTCATTGCTTTACATGGTCTGCATCCTGCCTCTCGGCCAAACCCCTTCCCCCCCGGGTGCTGGGATCGCCGGAGGTGCTGCACTTTGTACCGGGGGAGGTTGCTGACAGCAGGCTTTGCTCGGTGAGAGACCCTTAGCAGGACAACCCACTTCTCACCTCCATTTACCAAAGCCTGCATTTGGTTACCTCCTGGTGGAGACTCATTTTTTTTTCCACCGCAGGTTTCCCAGATGGGAACGCCTGCTCTGCCCCACGGCCCTGGGCTGGACGTGCACACCGGGTCCCAGACACATTATATGCCCTTCATCCTGCTGCTCCCCCTCTGCAGAGCACACGCAGAGCACATCCGAGGCATCCTGCAAGTGCTGCGCTCGCTGCCTCTCGCCGAGACGCAGCCTATCTGCATATATTCAATGGCCGTGTCTGGGAAGTCTGGATGTGCTCTGCCTAGACATAATTTCCCGGCACGGAAAAGGGTGTGCTCAGAAACCTCAGACGTTTTATAGGCCTACCCAAGACCTGCCACGATCAGATAGTTCGTCCAGCCAAAGAAGTCCTGAAGATGGAGCACATGGCTGAGAAGAAGTGAGGGACATCCGGAAAACACTTCGGATGTGCAGTTTTTCTTGCGTGACACACAGGGTCACTCTTGTCAACAAATATCCCATTTTAATATTTCATTAAACTTTCATGTTGTACTTGGAGCCCATGATACAGGCACAGTCAACAAAGCTAAAAAATCAATTAATAAGTCCCTAAGCTAATACCCATGGAGAGAGTGAAAGGCTCCCATTAATTTCTCCAGACTTCGGGGCAAGCCCTAAGTGGACAAAGATCAAAAGATGTGGAGATTAGCGTCGAGCAAAGTCATCAGCAGTGGGATTTCCAAGGGCCGTGCGCAGCCCCTTGCAAGCAGCTGGGCACAAAATATTTAACCTGCAAGTTTTCATTTCCTTTTTTTTCTGCAGCGAAGCAACTCTTGATTTTTCTTTTTCTTAAAGAAAGGGTGAAAGAAGTTGTTTGTACTGTCACCGCGAGTGACAGCTTTCCCAGAGGCATGGTGTGCCTTGCACACACACCTCCACGCACACACGCTCCTAAGCTCCCGGGAGGATGAGTGACAGCCCGACTGCCTCGCAGCCCGTGTTCTTTGCACGTTTCCCCTGCCAGGTTTGCGCTGCGAGCAGGTGGCTTTCACACCTAGCGCATACTTCTCATGGCTGAGTGCTAGCAGTGAAATCAAATCCCTTCCTTTGACCCAGGAATTTTGATGGGAGAGGGAAGGGTGCCGTGCTTGAGGGGGTGTGGCACTTCTTTCCGCAGGAACATTTATCATCTCTCTGCTGAAAAAAAAAGACCAATAACCCATACCCTGTGCCTGTTATTACTCTGCAAATTCAAAGGTGTCTCCTTTTTAATGGGCCCTGAGCAATAACGCCGGCACCTCGCCATTTATCATCTCGCGCTGACATCTTCCTTGATGCGGGAAGCTCCTGAGTGGCACTTCTCAAAGAGCTTTCCGCAGAGTGAGCGAGGTGCCAGGGGTCCTGTAGCTTCCCCTGCAGAAGGAGGGGAAGCAACAGGGGGGCCCGGGGCACGTTTTATGCCTGGGGACGAGTGACAATATCAGACAACCTCTGTTCTCCTCTCTAGTCTGTCTCTGGTGCCAGGCACAGCACCGGGGATGCAAACCAGCCTCCGAGGGCATCACCTCTGCCTTCAGCAGTGGGAAGAGGGACAGGACATGGCAGCACCGGGGAAGACCCCGCTCCCACCTCCTTCCCGTGTCCTGCCACCACACCGGGGCCAGCCTGCGGCAGCGATTTCCCCGCTTAGCCCAGAAGCGACCCCAATTACTTTCCCTCTCTCCTTCAGCAAAGGAGAAACGAAGGGGTGAATCACGGCCCTGCCCTACAATTCGGAGCCTGCTTTTTTCCCAGGGCTTTAAGGAAATCTCATGTTAAATCCATAACTGAGTCCTAAGGGAGACAGGCAAAACATCCTCTGACACAGCTGACCTCCTTTCTCTCTCTCTCTCTCTCTCCCCGAGAAGATGTTTTTCAAGGAAAGGAGCCAAAAATTCAGCTTAGGGAAATGAGCAGCGCTCGGCTGCCTTGGGAGCTCCGTGCTGGCTTCAGCCAGGTAAGGAGCTGCCTCTGAACCTGCTCCTATGCAAATCGCACCGCCACGACCAGCAGGCTCATTTTGCAAGGCTGCTCTCTCCTCCTGCTAGCCAGTTTTGTGCAAATACAGTCTGGCCACAAATCCATTCGTAATGGCCTTAAATGACAACAGCTGATTTTGACGCTCGCGCACTAAATCTTCCATTTGCCCTCGGAGGGTTTGGCAGCGCAACGTTGATTTTCTTTTCAAAACCTTGCCTGGCAAACGTTTCCCTATCTCATAGCCTCATGCATGCACAACACTCTGTAATTACCGGGTCCGGAGTCTTTCATTCAAGTGCCTTCAAGGACTTTGAAGCATGAAGAATTTTGACTTGGGGCCCCCCGAGGCAAGAACCCGAGGATTACTTTGCCCAATTTACTTATGAGTAAACTGAGGCACAGCAGAGAGGAACCTCTAATTTTCACGAGTCTGCTCATTCAGGGTTCCTCATTTTCCACACTCCCAACTCAAAAATGCCCTAAGGGCTTCAGTATTCAGGGCTGCTGAGCAGCCAAATATTTGGCAGGAGGATTTTGCAGCGCTCCAGAAAGTCAACTCCGTCATCTTCCAAACACCCACTCAGAAAAAAAAATCAGGGCATCCAAAACTGGTGGTTTATTGCGCTCGGCTGATAATAGGGTGTGCTATTAATGAGCCTCAAATCTCATCCTTTCTGCATTTTCATTGCCGAGATATCTAGAGGGGAAAACAGGCGAGCAGGTAATATCTTCCCCCACTTGTGCCCGAGAGCTCAGTGCGTGGGCACAGGGCGGGAGGAAGGCAGGTGTTCCCAAACGGCTTCGCGGGACAGCGAGCACCTGCGATGGCCCCAAGACACCCCTGTCACAAGGAGCACGTAGCGCCACGAGCACCAGGAGGGCACTGATGGGGTCTGGCTTCCAGCAGATGGGCATCCATGGCTGACTGCCCTTTCTAAGCACATTACATGAAGGCTGGAGCATGAGCTCATTGCTCGTTTGTCACCCATGGGTCCGCACGAGGGGGAAGGACCCCCAGGGGATGGTTTCTCCCGTGTCCAGCAACGTGTGGACCCCAGTGGCACCCAGTACCACCCCTTCTGGGTGCTGTCCCCAGTGGGGATCCTCAGGAGTCTAACCAGAAATGAGTGCTTGCTGTAATACCCACCTCAGTGGGAATCACTGTAGGCTCCTCCTCTGTCCCACTGCCACCAATTTTCACAAAAGTTTTAGGAAACTTCCACCCTTTGGTCAACTTTGACAGAAACCACCATTTCCATTTAAGAGGTACCAGGGGAAGAGGATGGAGGGGTAGGGCAAAATCACTCAAACCTCCTTTCCATGACAACAGCCTGAAGAAAAAGGACAAAATTGTGTATTATCCACATGCAGCCACAGAAGAAGCTACAGGAAATAATCAATCAAAGAGGGAAAGGAGATTCAGATATTCAAGGAAGAGATTTCAAAGCTGACTTTGGTTTTTTTCCTCCAGGATCTCACTGTAATAGGCTCTGCACAAACACACAGCGAGAGACAATTTCCTGCACTAGATGTATTAAAATCTAAGCCGCTGAGACAGAACGAGTGTAGGAGGGAAAATAGGAGGGTTAAAGAGAATTGAACTGACTCACCCCGGGTTACTTATCTGGTCAAGAACAGAGACAGAAAAAAGCAGTCTGTGGCTCCAGAGTGCCAGTCCAACGCTCTGTCCTTCAGACAAGGTTGCCACCACCTACCCCTTTGATTTGCTCCTAACACCAGGGCGCGAGGGCCACCTCGTATCAGTGCGAGAAGCAGCCCAAGAGCAGCAAATGGAGAAATACCAAGAGAGGGCTGTTGCAGCCACCTGCGAACACCAAATACTTGCGGGAATAAAGGGTCTGTTGCCAGAAAAAAAAAAAAAAGAAAAAAAGAAAAAAGAAGGTATCATTTGTGGGCTAGAGTAAATCAGCACCATTCCCCAGCAGCCAGGGCTCTGCTCGTGGGCATCAGCAGGGTCTGCTCCACCTTACCCATCACTGGTGCCAGGTAGAGCAGAGGGGAGCTGTGAGCCCAATCAAGGCCATACCCCAATTAAGGGAGCACCAAAACACAGTCCCAGGCCAGGGATCCGGATGTGCTGGGCAGGATGAGGGAGGGGTGATAAAAAGAGAGAATAATGCCAAAATAGTGAGGTAGATTAACCACCGGGAGTGAAGGAACAGAGAGGGGAATCCGGTCCTGCTAAAGGTGAATTAAACCTTCCTTACCCCTGCAACCCCCTGAAAGAGTTAACAAAATAGTAGGAAAAGGAGAACAGAGATTCTAATTTATGGAGAGGTTCAAAGGGCTTTTGATAAAGCCCTTCAGTAGAGTCTCTGAAGGAAATTTTATAATCATGGGGTTGGGAGATAAAGTGCTGTCATAGATTAAAAACTTGTTGAGACAGAAAACAGAGGAGAAGGAAATAAATGGCAAATGACCAGCATGGAAATAATTTAGGAGAGGTGTCCCCAGGATGAATTTGGAAAGTGGTTAACTGTAGAATGACTTTATGACTAATAGCAATTAGACCTGGTGGAATAATAAACAGAAGTGTACTAACAACCTCAGTCCTGCGCCCATTGCCGGCATGTGCTGCAGAGAGGAGCTCGATCTAGATCAACCCATCAGTCTTTTTTTTTTTTGAGGTGAAAACAAGTGTTATTATTCCCAGACGTTCACCAGAAAAGTAAGACCAGGAACATTTCAGGGACACCCCTTCGTCCCCACGCTCCCTCTGCACGCAGGCGTCTCCGGAGCGCGCT